>NC_079199.1:88862916-89169166 GCF_029499605.1 Hyla sarda | reverse complement strand
TCTGGAGGTCCGCAGGTTTAAGACCACTGCGGCCTTCGTCATGATCCAGACCCTCCTTTTGTTTTGTACTCACCTCCCCTCAGCAGGAAGGAAAAGTGAGCTGGTCCGGGCCATCTATGCTGCAGGGACCGTCCGGTGGGGAGGGTTAGTCGTTGCGGGCTGTCCATTTTCACCGTGGGGAGGGGGCCTCTTCTCCGTGCTTTGGGCCCGGCCCCGGACTAGTGACGTTGCCTTGACGTCGATGCACAGGGGCATTGCACATGAACGTCCCTGTGCGTCGTCGTCAAGGCAACGTCACTAGTCCGGGGGCGGGCCGAAGCGCGGAGAAGAGGCCCCCCCCATGTGAAAATGGACAACCCGCAATGACTAACCCTCCCCACCGGACGGTCCCTGCAGCATAGATGGCCTGGACCAGCTCACCCTTCCTTCCCGCCGAGGGGAGGTGAGTACAAAACAAAAAGGGGGGGGGGCTGGAGGATGATGACGAAGGCAGCAGTGGTGCTGAAAAACTCGTCTTACACTCGAGTATATACGGTAATTATGATGCCCCCCCCACAGTCCCCCTTCCCTTCCACTGAGACTTGTTGCGGGCCTGGCAAGTAAGGAACATACTGAGACCAAAAATAGGCCTGGGCTTATTAGACTATGTCGCCTTTTTTTTTTTTTTTTTGGTGGGTGTCACAGGAGTCAGGCCCCCGTTAAAATAAAATGGGCTGCATGGTCTAAAATCACTTCAGTTTAAGTCACTCTTTCCAGTTGTTGACGAGAGACCTAATGGGACAGTCAGGAGAATACACAAACATAAAATGACTCACAGGAGACGTCTTCTCTGTTGTCTTTCCTTTCCTTTTCTTCTGGTCCAGACGCCAGGTCTTCTTCCATCTCCATCTTCCTCTGCAAAATTTGACGCCTGGACATCATTGGTTCCTCAGTTTGCCAGCCGATCCTCATCCTCTGTATAAAGACAACAATCATTATAACCCTTCAAGAGACTGTGCTTCCTGTGTTATGGTAATATTTAGGCATTTTTTTCTTGTGCTTTTGCCTTCTCTGGAAACTTAGCTTTAGTCCTCCCCTGGTCCTTAAACACTCCTGGTCCTTCTCCACTATTCCACTTTTCTACACCCCCTAACCTCCTTCCCCCCCCCCCCCCAGTCCCCTTCACACTCCTTTGCCCCCTTTACCAAACCCACATTTACCTTACCTCACTTCAACCCCCCATGCCCTCCTGGTCCTTCTCCACTACATTTTTCTTCACCAACCCCACCCCCAGTTCCCCCACATTAGGTTGGCAGTATAGTTCCCCCACATTAGGTGCAGTATAGTCCCCCCACATTAGGTTGGCTGTATAGTTCCCCCACATTAGGTTGCAGTTCCCCACATTAGGTGCAGTATAAGTCCCCACACATTAGGTTGGCAGTATAGTTCCCCCACATTAGGTTGCAGTTCCCCACCATAGGTGCAGTATAAGTCCCGCACATTAGGTTGGCAGTCCAGTTCCCCCACATTGGGTTGGCAGTACAGTTCCCCCACATTAGGTGCAGTACAGTTCCCCCACATTAGGTGCAGTACAGTTCCCCCACATTAGGTGCAGTACAGTTCCCCCACATTAGGTGCAGTACAGTTCTCCCACATGAGGTGCAGTACTGTTCCCCCACAATAGGTGCAGTATAGTTCCCCCACATTAGGTGCAGTATAGTTCCCCACATTAGGTGCAGTACAGTTCCCCCACATTAGGTGCAGTACAGTCTCCCCACATTTGGTGCAGTATAGTTCCCCATATTAGGTGCAGTATTGTTCCCCATATTAGGTGCAGTACAGTTCCCCCACATTAGGTGCAGTACAGTTCCCCTACATTAGGTGCAGTATAGTTCCCCATATTAGGTGCAGTATAGTTCCCCATATTAGGTGCAGTATAGTCCCCCACATTAGGTGCAGTGTAGTTCCCCATATTAGGTGCAGTATAGTACCCACACATAAGGTGCAGTACAGTTCCCCCACATTAGGTGCAGTACAGTCCCCCCACATTACTGCACCTAATATGGGGAACTATACGGCACATAATGTGGGGGAACTCTACTGCACCTAATGTGGGGGAACTATACTGCACCTAATATGGGGAACTATACTGCACCTAATGTGGAGGAACTATACTGCACCTAATATGGGGAACTATACTGCACCTAATATGGGGAACTATACTGCACCTAATATGGGGAACTGTACTGCACCTAATGTGGGGGAACTGTACTGCACCTAATATGGGGAACTATACTGCACCTAATATGGGGAACTATACTTCACCTAATGTGGGGGAACTATACTGCACCTAATATGGGGAACTATACTGCACCTAATGTGGGGGAACTGTACTGCACCTAATGTGGGGGAACTGTACTGCACCTAATATGGGGAACCATACTGCACCTAATGTGGGGGAACTGTACTGAACCTAATGTAGGGGAACTGTACTGCACCTAATGGGGAACTATACTGCACCTAATATGGGGAACTATACTGCACCTAATGTGTGGGAACTGTACTGCACCTAATATAGGGGAACTGTGCTGCACCTAATATGGGGGACTATACTGCACCTAATGTGGGGGAACTATACTGCACCTAATGTGGGGGAACTGTACTGAACCTAATGTGGGGGAACTGTACAGCACCTAATATGGGGAATTATACTGCACCTAATATGGGGAACTATACAGCACATAATATGGGGAACTATGCTGCACCTATGGTTCCCCATATTAGCTACAGTTCCCCAAGATTAGGTGCAGTACAGTTCCCCCACATAAGGTGCAGTATAGTTCCCCCACATTAGATGCAGTACAGTACCCCCACATTAGGTGCAGTATAGTTCCCCATATTAGGTGCAGTATTTTTCCCCATTTTAGGTGCAGTACAGTTCCTGCACTTTAGCTGCAGTACAGTTCCCCTACATTAGGTGCAGTATAGTTCCCCATATTAGGTGCAGTATAGTTCCCCATATTAGGTGCAGTATAGTTCCCCATATTAGGTGCAGTATAGTTCCCCCACATTAGGTGCAGTATAGTTCCCCATATTAGGTGCAGTATAGTTCCCCACAGACATACAGCCTTCAGCCATATACAGTGTATGGCTGGAGGCTGTATGCCTGTGTACTGCCCCACTTCAGTGTTCCGACCACAGCATTGAAGATGATGTTCAACCTACCATGCCCGCGCGTCCTTCTCACTGCTCTGCTCCGCTCTGCTCTTCTCCTATGGGTGCACGCACGGGACATCAGTGACTTCCCTGCGTGCGCTACCTCCCAGTGGCCTCTGCTTTTTTAAAGTTAACGCGGGGCCGCAGAGACATAACAGGGACATCCTTGTGTCCTGAAAAGATTTTTCGGGACACAGGGATGTCCCGAATGTGACGGGGGTCCCCTGCGGGCACAGGGCCTGGAGCAGGCGCTCCAGGAGCGCCAATGATGATCCGACCCTGGTTGCAGGATGGCAGCAGGAGGCACCCTATAGTCTATGCAGAAATTCTTCCCCATGGAGGTTTGCAGAACTTCAACCATCCAGTGCCTGGTTTGTTTTCTGCACCAACTTAATAGTGCAGCCAGTCTACAAGTGCCATGTAGTAAAGATGCCTTATACAGTGAGTGACTGTCTCTTTATTATCACAGGACCATATCATACTCTACAGATCTATGCACCTACAGACCTATATGAGGGCTTATTTTTTGCGCCACCAATGGTACTTGACAAATGGTAAATGACACCATCTTATTATTCTGTAGGTCCATACGGTTACAATGATACAATGATAACCTATTTAATTTATATAGATTTTATTTTATTTTACTACTTTAAACAATTATAACTACATGCACCAATATTAGTATGTTTAAAATTGTCCTCTTCTGACCCCTATACCTTTTTTTATTTTTCCACATATGGTACAGTATGAAGGCTGATTTTTTTGCACCCTGGTCTGTAGTTTTTATCGGTTCCATTTTTGGTGGGACTTTTTTATCGCTTTTTATAAAAAATGTTAGGGTATACAAAGTGACCTACACAATGGACTTTTTTGTACTTTGGAAAAAAAATTTTCGTGTACGCCATTGACCGTGCGGTTTAATTAACATTATATTTTTTATAGTTCCGAAATGTATGCACGCTGCAATACCACATATTTTTATTTTTGTTTACATGTTTATTTATTTATTTATTTTAAATGGGAAAAAGGGGGTGATTCAAACTTTTATTACTGAAGGGGTTAAATCACATTTGTTAAAGGGGTACTCCAGTGGAAAACTTTTTTATTTTTATTTTTTTTAAATCAACTGGGGCCAGAAAGTTAAACAAATTTGTAAATTACTTCTATTAAAAAATCTTAATCCTTCCAGTACATGTTAGCTGCTGAATACTACTGAGGAAATTATTTTCTTTTTGGAGCTCTCTGCTGAATCACGAGCACAGTGCTCTCTGCTGACATCTCTGTCCATTTTAAGAACTGTCCAGAGTAGCAGAAAATCCTCATAGCAAACATATGACGTCACGAGCTCCCGGCGCTGGCTCCAGTGTTCAGAACAGTTTGTTCCAAACGCTGAGCAGCGGAGTACCCCTTTAACGGACGGAGCATATCGGTAGTGTGAACCTAGCCTAAGTAGTTTTTTTTTATTTATTTTTTTGGTGCAGTTTGGGCATGCATATACATTACTGTGTAATATATAGAATTTATTAACGGGGTGTAATTGTAAAAAAAAAAAATGATGTTTTCAACATTGGTTTTATTGTTTATTATTCATGCTGTTTATGTCTCACACTAAATAGGCAATTAAATTAATTCTCCAGTTTATTACAGTTATTGCAATAAAGTTGTTTTCTATACTAAATAGTTATTCTTTTTTTAGGACATTTTATAATTTTATTAATTTTTTTATTGCTTTTTTTTTTAATTTTATTTTATTTTTTAAATCTCATTAAGAGATTTGGAAAAAAAAATCATCTGCTTCTGGGAAGGAGGGGTGGGGTGGTCTGTGAAATAAAAAAAAAGTATTCTTACCTAGCCCCATTCCCCTGATCTTGTACCCTAACAGCAGGCTTTTTCAATAGACAACCCTAGGGTCCTTACTAGGAATCCAGAGGGTTCCACCAGTCTATAATTAGGTCTTAGGGAAACCCCTTGACCCAGTGTCCCCTTTGGTCGTGCTGTGATCATATACTTTATATAAATATACCAGGAAGCTCCTTAAAATACAGAAGTTGTTACTATCAGCTCATTCTTAGCGCAGAAGAGAAGAGGGAACTGCAAAAATGACGTGAAAAGTCAAAAATAAAAAAAAACTACAAGGAGTATTCCAGTACATATTTTTTTTTATTTGACTATGTTACAGAGGCTATTGTGGTGGCGGATGAGAGGACACTGTCTTGTGGTAGTTTAGGGTAGTTAGGGTGTTGCTGTTCAGAATAGTTAAGGGCGCTGTTAACCCTTGTTACTCGTGACGCCAGGGTGATGGTTAAATGCTGGATTTCTTGATAGGCCTATTGCCACCCTTCCCAAGAGCAATAGGTGATGCAGAAATAAAGGATTGTCCACAACCGCTGTTAACTGAAAACTTGCAGGAACTTTTACTGAGGAGTTTCTGTGCATGTAATTATAGTAACAGTCCAGATAACAAAGTCTCTTTACATATAGCTTGGCAGCGATTGACAGTCGGTTGGGATCAGATAAGCCCAATTTAGCTTCTGAGGGATTGTATTGCAGAGATCCGCTGGATTTATGGGAGTAATTACGTCCAGTGATCTTGCGCTAAGTAGCGGGGAATTGTTTAGTATGTCCGCTGTGCTTTAGGCCTAGGCCGCAAGGCTTTGGTCTAGTAAATCATCTTGTAAGCTGCGGAGGTCCTACCTCTTCCAGAGTCAGCAACCCAAGAGAGCGATCAAGATGGCGCGGGTCCCTTATATGGGCAAGGGCCGGCTGTTTTGAATTGGTCCGTAACGACTGTCACTCACCGTTACAGTGCATTGTGGGTGCATACGTCACGAGAACCTCCAAAGGTCCTGTAGCAAAACCATAGAGTTTCAACCTGATCATGTGACCCAAAGGTCCTGCTACGCTACGAACAGGTAGATAACAAAATATATACATCTATATTCCTATACTTATATTTAATAGAACTGCTATATAGTCATTAACTAAGTGTGAGGTGACAAGGGGAAAACTACACAAGAGGGACCCCGACATCCTAGGGACTCTGACTATGGGGACCTTCATACAGGTAGCATATACAATACGGTACCGGGACACCACACTATAAAATTAGTGCAGTTTATAATGCAGTGTTTGTACCTGTGTTTGATGGCTGGTCTTGCAATTCTAATGTGATCATTGCCCCGATGTTTATTTTTAACAGCATACAAAATTAGTGTTGTCTCAGGTTTTCCCGGGTTGTAGCGCGGCCCGAGACATTTAATCACTAGTCAGGTGTTGAAAGGGAGCATGTATGTGCTTCAATGGGTTAAACAACCGCTGGGGGGGGGGGGGTTATTCTTCAACGGGTTATTGGGAATTATAGCTCAGCTGTGCTGCAAAGGGTGGGGTGACTGATGTGTGGGAGGGAGAAAAATGAACTCATACTTACAACCAAGGGATCCTGGGACTTTTAGTTGAAGGGAGGGAATTCCAACAGGAAGTAGCCATTTTCACAAAAAAAGCCACAGTGTGATGGAAGACTCAAAAAACTTCCATTAAGCCCAAAGACATGACGGGTCATTCCTGAGCATGTCCATTACTGTCTGGCAGGTAAGTACTGAAGTCACTTCATGGTGGATAACTCCTTTAAAGAGAACTTTACATTTCCACAATCAGTATTTTTATAAGCAACTTTTTATTTCCTTTAATAAAAAATCTTCAGATTATAAATCAAAATCAACTACTGTATTTCAATAGAAAACATTTTTTTCTTCTTCCTAATTTCTCATCGCTGGATCCCTTTATGAGTTAAATCTTTACCAACGCAGAGACGGGAAATAAGAAGGGGTCAGCATTATGGACATGATCTTAGTCTGCGTGCACACTCCCAAGAGATGGTATAGATCTGCAGGCAGTGACTTTTCCATACAGCTGGCCAGTGTATACCCCAGTAGGGTCTTGAGGCAAAATTAGGCCTGTGGAATGATGAGTACAACTGGAGCCCCATTGGCCGATCTCATCATCAGCACCCCAATGTCTCCACCTGTTGACCAAACAGAACACCAGCATCCATCCCCTATCTTCCATCTGCCCCCTGCATCTGCAATGCTAGCAATAAAGCTTCCACACCATCCAGCTACAGTGACATCACCACTAGTGACATCTATACAATGATCAGTGCATGTATGCAGTCAGCTCCCTCTAGTGGTGGCTATAGGAAGCCAGAACTGTATCATTTAGGAGATGTGTTGCTCTGTGTCACAAACAACTAGACACATACTATATATTTATGATAAATTTAAACAGCATAGAGATTGTAACCAACTTGAAATAAAGCATGTGCATGTACAAGGAAGTGCACTCTTATTATGGATCACTGGTAGCAATGCATTCAATGACAAAGTCAGCTCTACTACATCCGTATATACTGGCAGAAAGGGAGCACGCCTTTGCACAGCAGACATAGAGGAATTACAGCATCCTCAGAATTACAGTTGTTTCTGCATTGGTGCTAATAAGCTATATTCTGATGATGAAATATAGATAATAAATAAAGATATAACCTCTTATATTACATCTCTGGCTGCCTTTTACCACGATTTCACCGCTGTTTCGGATGTGCACGAAAACAAGGCGCGTGACAAGGCTGTCTGTCTGGGATCAGCCAAGGCTGTAATTCGAATTTACGGAAGCTCGACCTCGCCATCTAGTGGTTAGAGAGGTGTGAGTCCCCCCATGATTTGAATGAGGAGCATTGTTCGAGTAGGAATTGGTATAGACATGTAAGCATCATTTTGTATGCAGTGCAAGGTTGCACCTCCGTGTCTAATTGCGTTGTGACAAAATATAGTCTCTCTGCATTTTACACCTCAGTGAACAAAGCAAGTGTCACTTATTTGCTTATGGTGGCTTCACACTACGTGCCGGATCCGGCTAGGAGGAGCGAAAACCAGCCGCAGCCGGATCCGGCCCGAACCCCATTCATTTCAATGAGCTCATTTTTGCCCCGTATATGGTTCTCTAACCGGACCTAAAACCGTGGTATGGTGGAGCAAGAGAGATACTTACAGTCTACCTCTCTATGCAGCTTTTTTTTCGCGAATATCGCACTATATATTTGAAATTACGAATATTCGCTTTTTATTCATTTTTTTTTTCACAGTTTTTTCCCAGCTTGTGTGGTCTAAAGAAGGCTCTAATACTACTGTGTGAGACCGCCGGGGCGAATATTCGCGAATATTGATCCCTCCCTTCTGCTGCTTCTATCAAGTTACACTGGTATACTTGCTATAAAGTTCCTAAATTTTCACATATGCGAATTTTCGCGTATGCAAATTTACGCATATGCGAAAAAATAAACCGCGAATATTACGAATATATGCAAATTTAGCGAATATATGACGAATATTCATCCATATATTCGCAAATTCGAATATGGCCTATGCCGCTCAACACTAGACATCAGATCCCCTATCTCAGTGTAACAGGGTTTTGGGGAGCCCACCTATATCTGTGTGGTCCCTTACCCTTTTTAGCTCTTTGAACTCTGCAGGCCAATCCTGAGACTCTGCTTTATGGGAGGCAGGGTACATGTCTGAAGCAGTGCCTACACCAGTGCTTCCCAACCAGGATGCCTCCAGCTGTTGCAAAACTACAACTCCCAGCATGCCCGGACAGCCTTTGGCTGTCCGGGCATGCTGGGAGTTGTAGTTTTGCAACAGCTGGAGGCACCCTGGTTGGGAAGCACTGGCCTACACCCAATGAACTATCCAGGATATGGAGGTTGGGAACCATCTCTGAGAGATTGATAAAACTGACACAAAGCTAACTTGGAACTAACTTTGTATTGCATAAAGGAAAACCACTGTGATAGCCTGGGGGAGTAGGGTATATGGGGTGTAGCTGTGCGGTGACTAAAGGGTGTCTGGTTAACCCTTTCTATTCGTGACGCCAGGGTGGAGGCTCCTCTGTAATGCTTGTCCTACCGCCACCCTTCCCAAGAGCGATAGGGAGGAATAGAATAATTGAATGTCCACCACCGGAGAGTTTGCTGAAAACTGTTGGAACTTTACTGAAGATTTTATGCAAGCTTCATAACCGGAACAGTCTCTATACATGCAAAGTCTCTCAGAGATTGACAAAGGTTGGGAGTTGGGACCTTAAGCGTTTTAGAGTCTGTAGACGGATATGCGCTGTTCCACTGGATTTAGAGGATTTAGTTGCAGTCCAGTAGTCACGCTAGATTTAGCGGGGATTAGTTTAGAACTCACGTTTTAGCTTAGGCTGAGGCGGGTAGGTTTTCTGGCCCAGCTTGTCTTTGAAAGTTGCGCAGATCCGTCCTACTAGTCCGGCAACCCCGAGAGCAGCAACCCAAGAGAGCGATAATTGGCTACAGCTCCCTTATATGGGCAGGGGCTGGACTAGAGCTAATTGGTCCAATACTTCTGTCAATCACCTTCACATAGAATTGTGGGTAGCATGTGACCTAAGGACCTCCAAAGGTCCTCTAACATACCATAGAGGAATTAACATGGTCACATGACCGAAGGTCCTGCAACGCTAACAAGGTAAGTATACTATATATTACATAAAATATACATTATTATTACATTTGTACATATAGAAACACTATAGCATTAGAGTAGAAGAGAGGCGACTAGGGGCTGTCCCACCTGGGGGACACTACCTGGACATAGTTACTCTAAGCAAGGTACCACCATACAAGGTACGGTATTCAATACGGTACCGGGACACCACACCACTATGTATAACATAAAAAACAGTATGGTATAGAATAGTATAAAACAGACAAACGCAATGTGTATATAGGTCTCACCCACCCACGAGTACACCTGCGGTCCACCCTAATCTTTACTTTAGCTCCTGTTGGGTACCTTCAGTTGGTGCACATTGACTAGATGGAGCCTATAAAAAGCCTTCTTCACAGTGTGCAAAGAGATCTGATGGTCTTTTATCGGTTTGTGAGTTCAGGGAAGAAGGATTTTAGGCTTACCCTTACACAGGCTGTAAATTAGGGCAGCCCAGCCCAGATTCTCTTCACTGTTCTCCAAAGTTTTTTCTGCTATTAGCACTGGATCTTGTACAACCTGCTAGCATATTCCTCTCTGCTGCTGCAGATTGATATAGGACCCTCATGGACTGTCCATCTGTGTTTTCTCTCTCTCTGCTTCCTTGCTTGGTTGGAACAAAAAAATCCAAGATGGCAATGAGCACATGTCTACAAAACTCCTCCTTCTCCAGCTTTAGTACATTGCTTGTACAGTCCGTCAACTACTGGGCACTTCATGTAATGCAGGATAATACACAACAATAAACAAGGGGGTTATAGCAGTGTTTCCAAACAAGGTGTGCCTCCAGCCTTTGGCTGTCTGAGAATGTTGGGAGTTGAAAATTTTCAACAGCTGGAGGCACCTTCATTGGGAAACTCTGCTTTAAATGGGTACTTTGCCCCTAGACATCTTATACCCTATCCAAAGGATAGGGGATAAGATGTCTGATCTCCCTGCAGTACCCAGCATCCGTTTAGGATGCCGGCTGCGGCACTGGAGGCTTGTGGCATCACGGCTGCGCCCCCTATGAAGTCACTCCATGCCCCCTCAATCTGACCCCTGCAATCTGACATCTTTTCCCATATCCTTTAGATAGGGGATATTGTGGTGACCCAGTACAGAATCACGTGTTCGTCTGTACTCCTGTGTGGCAGATGCTCTCAATGTCTGTCATGGGTCCCCTATCCTCAGAACTCTCTATATTTCATAGTCTAATATACTGTTACATAAGGGTTAATGTATTTGTATTATCTATGTACTTGTTGCCTTAAATCTCTTGTTGCTAAGGACCTTATTGTTAAGAGGAGTATGCAGAGGTGAACATGTGACTTATCCGGCCAATGAGAGGGCTCTATATTGTCCCCTTATATACTGTAGCTAGAGTTCAGTGTTGAGATTAAGCCTTTGATGTGGTACAGTTTACTGAAGAGTGAAGTCTGTCTGTGAGGTGGATCTGAATGGAGGCCTGAGGCCTAGTCCAGCAACCACACATCTGCTACAAGTCAGCCCCACTACCGAGGTGAAAGTCACTACTACTTGCGGTAAGCTTACAGTTTTGAGGATCTTATACAAGTCAAGTCCAAGCAAGTTAGTCAAGTCCAAGTCAAGTTCGTCATGTGCAATGTGCGAACAGAAGCCATGCTGAGTAAACCAAGATGTCCGGTACCTGAAAGGGTTAAAAAAGCCAGAGAAAAGCCTGCGAAGAATGCCCGCAAAAGTCTGCATCCTGCCCCTGGGCGTGGAAGGTAAGACTTCGTGCTGGATCCAAGGTGGATGCTAAAGTGCTAGCTCCCTGTTGCCCAGGGGGTGGCTGAAGAGGGTGCACCTCTCATGTGTTTCCGGCTGGCAGCCATCTTGCCGAAGACCAGTATAAAGAGCGGAATGCAGCAGGACCTCTTCAGACCACCGGAAATTCGCAAGAGCGATAAGATGGCGGAGCGACATGTGAATGAGCGATCCAGCATGGCGTGCAGCGCTCGTGATGTAGCGGCGCCCACGGAAGTCTTCCAAGTGCTGGCAGAATGTCTCGAGAAGCTAACCCTGGATGAGCGATGTCTCCGAACATCACTTCCAGAGAGCGACAGCAGACCTGGGGATCCTGGGCAGAGATCCATACCGAGGAATCTGAAGTGAATACCAAAGCGGAAGCCGCTTTTTCTGCTCCTACTTCCCAGTCGAGCCCAGAGTCTGTACCCAAGGTCCCAAATCACCCCCACTGCCTGAATGGGTGTTTGGCGATGATCCCTGGGTCATAAGATACATGCACCATTACCTCCTGCCCCTGCCCAGAAAGGAGCACCCCCCGATTCCTGCAGCAGTGTCAGAAAAGGCCGAACAGGAGGCCCGTATGGCTGCAATAATAGAAGAAATGAGGAAGCAGAGGAGGCATGAATTTGGACCAAAAGAGCTTCCATACAAAGTGTACCAAGAGCAACAAAGGGACACTAAATGTCTGGAAAATGTATACATCTGGAGGCTAGACTATCCTAGGCCCGGAGAGCCACCCCTGGTCAGAAGAAGGGTCACATTCATCAAGTTTGACAAGGTCAGGGGGTGCGGCACCTTGTTGGACTGCCACCACGGTGGTACTATTCTGGTCAACAGGAGGGAGTTAAAAATCTCCTGTCCCACCTACACTCCCTAGAGAGCGGGGAGATTGTGGAGTACACACCCGTCCAGAGTGCACGAGGGGAGTGGGCAGCAGCTATGACCTGACCAGAACACCCCACGCAGCTGCTTTTTGTGTACTTTCACCACCCCTTGAGAAATGCTTCGGTCCCGAAACGCAGCGTTGGGGTGGTGTGTCCCCAGGTCCCATTGGAGCTTCTTTGATTTGTATGTTGGTATTTTTTACTTGTAGTCCACTATCGGACACTTTGATTCTTTTTCAGTATATTTGTCTTTGTTTTGAAATTTGATTTAGCTCCTGTTGTGACCTGAGGGGGTCACCATAGCTGTTCTGTCCCCCACCTGTGTGGGAGTCCTCAGTTTTTATGTACTTATTATACATTGAATAAAGTTTATTTTTATATTTTCCTAAAATGGCTCCATTTGTCCTTTGAGTTATATCCTATGTTTATGGGAGCTTGTTAGCTGCTTTTCCTACTTATAGGTGTAATTATTTTTTGAGGATTATTTATCCCACTTCATTACTCTAGTATATATATTTTTTTCACACCTTTATTTAGTGTCTGCTATTTTCTCTTTGTGTATTTTCCGTCTGAAGACTGGAATGCAGATCCGTTTGGCCTACTTTCTCCAAAAGTCCAAGATCAAGGTCATGAAGAAGAGTTTCTGCCCGGGATGCATGTCATGGCACTTAAGTATGCATCTGCAGCAAAGAAAAAGTCATCTGCAGATGTGCCCAGGCCTACTCCTGTCATTGCGGAGGCTTGGCCAGCCCAGCAGGCACTAATTGTCTGTCCCCCAATGGTGCAAGCTGCTTCAGTGCAAATGGTGGTCACCATGAGTCCCACCATCATCGATTCAAAGTTGTCTCGGGTGTCATGGAACACCACTCTTAACCCCATGGAGGGGGTCCAGTCCAGAGGGCCCAGCTTCATGTCCCAGCCCAAGAAGACTGGAGACCGGCGAGGCTGGGATGGAAACTTTCCCATTTGAAGGAAGTCTTGAAGGTGAAGTGCCTACCAGTTATGTATCTTGAGTCTACTTTGTTCTATACCTAGTGTGGTGTGATATGTTTTTTGTTTTTCCAATTTCTGTAACCGTTTAAGCAAATGTACCTGGCAACCATGCCCTGAACTTTAATTGCAACCATATTCGTAAGCATATGCCTGCCTTCGGCCGTGAATCTCTAAAGACTACAGTACACTGAACTTTTTATAGGGTGCAACATTAAATCACAGGGCAAAAACAAAGATTGTGTGGAACTAATAATAAGGGCCTAATGAAAAAAAAATGATGTGATGGTGATGTAAGCTAAGGTGATGTAGGGTACTAATGGGCTAAAACTGTAAAGAATGTATATATAAAAATGTTTATGTTAACCTATATTGTGTCTTCTGTCTTAATGTCGGCAGGACTGATCGTGCAGAAGGTATCCTGAACAAGAATAGCGGTACCTTGTAGCTAATATTTGCACATAAAACAAGTGTCCATACTGCTTGTCAGTAATAAAAAAAAATGTATATAGCATTACAATAGGATTGTATAGCCTTAAGAAAAGTCTACATATAAAATTGTATAGTCGCTAGGAATGTATATGTTACATATTGTGTACAGATAGTGAGTTAATGTACAGTACAGAAATTGTCTTAAGTCAGGACTGTTACCTCAAGTTAGTATGTATAGTCTCCAGTCCATGTCAAAACTAATTGTTTTTCCTGTCCACTGTGCTCAGGGTTATCTAAGTGGCCACAGAGAGCAGCTGGTAAGTTAAAATAGCATATTAAGTGGAAGTCAATGTTGTTCCTATCTCAACATGGTAAAAAAAATTCTATGCTTCGGGAGAAGTAGCAAAAAGCCGATGGGCCCCGTAGCACAGGCATCTGGGTAGAAAGCCTCCAGCAGCCAGATCCAAAGAATGTCTAATGTGTATGTGGTTTCACCTATGTATATACACTATTGTCAGTATCTACAAGCGTTCATAAGTTTAACCTCTTAAGGACGCAGGGAGTATGGATACGCCCTGCATTCCGAGTCCTTAATGACGCAGGGCGTATCCATACGCCCGTGGGAATTCCGGTCCCTACCGCTAGCCGGTTGGGGACCGGAGCCGGATGCCTGCTGAAATCATTCAGCAGGCATCCCGGCATATCGCCCAGGGGGGTCATTATGCCTCCCGGAAAATTCAGTCCAGCGATCTGCGGCGATTCCGGGTCAATCGGGTCTCCAGTGACCCGGTGACCCGGAATTACTGGCTGATCGGGGCCGTCTCTGACGGCCCCGAACAGCCAGAGCCTGCAGGGGTGAGGTGACACCTCACGATCGCCCTGATTCGTCGGCCGGATTACCGGCCGACCAATCAGGGCGCCTGCTGCGGGTGTCACTCCCGCACCCGCTCTGCCCCTCTTCCAGAGGACGTGAGCGGGTGCGGGAAGACGACCCCGGGTGCTGGGGACCCCGATCCCCGGCGTCCCTGTTGGGATCGGAGCCCCAGGAGCGACGGCTGCGAGGGACTGTCCTGCGACGGAGCAACAGCAGGAGGTGAGTGAAAGCCTCCTGCTGTTGCTTAGCAACAGCTCCCAGCATGCAAAAAGGGCATGCTGGGAGCTGTAGTTATGCAACAGCAGGAGGCAGACCACCACAACTCCCAGCATTCCCTTATGGGCATGCTGGGACTTATGGTTTTGCAACAGCTGGAGGCACATTTTTTCTATGGAAAAGTGTACCTTCAGCTGTTGTATAACTACAACTCCCAGCTTGCACAAACAGCTAAAGTGCATGCTGGGAGTTGTAGTGGTGCATCTGCTGGTTGCATAACTACAACTCCCAGCATGCCCATTGGCTGTCGGTGACTGCTGAGAGTTGTAGTTTTGCAACAGCTGAAGGCACACTGGTTGTGAAACTCAGTTTTTTTTAACCTATCTCAGTGTTTCACGACCGGTGTGCCTCCAGCTGTTGCAAACTACAACTCCCAGCAGTCACCTTACACCATGCACCGTACATGCTGGGAGTTGTAGTTTTGCAACAGCTGGAGGCACACTGGTTTTGATACACTGAGTAAGGTCACAAACTCAGTGATACATAACCAGTGTGCCTACAGCTGTTGCAAAACTAAAACTCTCAGCTTGTACAGTCTGTCAGCGCATGCTGGGAGTTGTAGTTTTGCAACAGCTGGATGTCCCCCCCCCTATGTGAATGTACAGGGTACACTCACATGGGCGGAGGTTTACAGTAAGTATCGGGCTGCAAGTTTGAGCTGCGGCAAATTTTCTGCCGCAGCTCAAACTGCCAGCGAGAAACTACTGTGAACCCCGGCCCGTGTGACTGTACCCTAAAAACACTACACTACACTAACAAAAAATAAAATAAAAAGTAAAAAACACTACATATACACATACCCTACACAGCCCCCCTCCCCTCCCCTATAAAAATGAAAAACGTTTGGTACGCCACGGTTTCCAAAACGGAGCCTCCAGCTGTTGCAAAACAACTACTCCCAGTATTGCCAGATAGCCACTGACTGTCCAGGCATGCTGGGAGTTTTACAACAGCTGGAGGCACCCTGTTTGGGAATCACTGGCATAGAATACCCCTATGTCCACCCCTATGCAATCCCTAATTTAGGCCTCAAATGCGCATGGCGCTCTCTCACTTTGGAGCCCTGTCGTATTTCAAGGCAACAGTTTAGGGTCACATATGGGGTATCGCCGTACTCGGAAGAAATTGTGCTACAAATTTTGGGGGGTATTTTCTGCTTTTACCCTTTTTAAAAATGTAAAAATTTTGGGGAAAAGAAGCATTTTAGGTAAAAAAAATTTTTTACATATGCAATAGTCGTGAAACGCCTGTGGAGTATTAAGGTTCACTTAACCCCTTGTTATGTTCCCCGAGGGGTCTAGTTTCCAAATAGTATGCCAGACCTGTAGTGCGCCAGCAGAGCACTTTTCACCCCCATGTGGGGTGTTTTCTGAATCGGGAGAAATTGGGCTTCAAATTTTGGGGGGTATTTTCTGCTTTAACCCTTTGTAAAAATGTAAATTTTTTGGGAAACCAAGCATTTTAGGTAAAATTTTGAATTTTTTTTTACATATGCAAAAGTCGTGAAACACCTGTAGGGTATTAAGGTTCACTTTACCCCTGGTTACGTTCCCCGAGGGGTCTAGTTTCCAAAATGGTATGCCATGTGTTTTTTTTTTGCTGTCCTGGCACCATAGGGGCTTCCTAAATGTGGCATGCCCCCAGAGCAAAATTTCCTTCAAAAAAGCCAAATGTGACTCCTTCTCTTCTGAGACCTGTAGTGCGCCAGCAGAGCACTTTTCACCCCCATATGGGGTGTTTTCTGAATCGGGAGAAATTGGGCTTCAAATTTTGGGGGGTATTTTCTGCTATTACCCTTTTTAACAATGTAAAATTTTTGGGAAACCAAACATTTTAGGTAAAAATGTTTTTTGTTTTTTTTTACATATGCAAAAGTCGTGAATCACCTGTGGGGTATTTAGGTTCACTTTACCCCTTGCTAGGGGTAGTTTCCAAAATGGAATGCCATGTGTTTTTTTTTTGCTGTTCTGGCACCATAGGGGCTTCCTAAAGGTGACATGCCCCCCAAAAACCATTTGTCGCTCCTTCCCTTCTGAGCCCTCTACTGCGCCTGCCGAACAATTAACATAGACATATGAGGTATATCCTTACTCGAGAAAAATTGGGTTTCAAATACAATTAAAAATTTTCTCCTTTTTACCCCTTGCAAAAATGCAAACATGGGGTCTACAAGAACATGCGAGTGTAAAAAATGAAGATTGTGAATTTTCTCCTTCCCTTTGCTGCTATTCCTGTGAAACCCCTAAAGGGTTAAAACGCTTACCGAATGTCATTTTGAATACTTTGGGAGGTGCAGTTTTTATAATGGGGTCATTTGTGGGGTATTTCTAATATGAAGACCCTTCAAATCCATTTCAAACCTGAACTGGTCCCTGAAAAAAAAGCGAGTTTCAAAATTTTGTGAAAAATTGGAAAATTGCTGCTGAACTTTGAAGCCCTCTGGTGTCTTCCAAAAGTAAAAACTCACCAATTTTATGATGCAAACATAAAGTAGACATATTGTATATGTGAATAAAAAAAAAATATTTGGAATATCCATTTTCAAAGTTAGAAAAATGCAAAATTTTCAAATTTTTCATAAAATTTTGGGATGAAAGGAAGAAATGATTTTGGGAAGAAAGGATGCAAGTTACCACAAAATTTTACCACTATGTTAACGTAGAATATGTCACAAAAAAACAATCAGAATGCTAACTAAAAGCATTCCAGAGTTATTAATGTTTAAAGTGACAGTGGTCAGATTTGCAAAAAATGGCCGAGTCCTTAAGGTGAAAAAGGGCTCAGTCCTTAAGGGGTTAAAGTATCAGTAACATTAATATAGGGTTAAGTGTTGGTACCAAGGTACAAATGACCCCTTCATAAAAACCGTTACTTTCTTCTTGACTTTGTTTACATTTTACAGGAGTATGTAAGGACATTCATTGAAATGCCACATGAACTCTTACAACTGTTAAAGGGGTATTCCAGGCAAAACCTTTTTTCATATATATAAATCAACTGGCTCCGGAAAGTTAAACAGATTTGTAAATTACATCCACAATCAAGAGCAGAGAAACAGAGCAACTCACCACACCAGGCCAGCTGATCTATGCAAGTGGTACTTTATTCATAAAGCTTCATCCAGAGACAAGAAGCAGGAAAGAGTGCACAGGAGACGCGGGGGTATCCTCTCGAGAGGATACCCCCGCGTCTCCCGTGCACTCTTTCCTGCTTGTCGTCTCTGGATGAAGCTTTACAGCTTACAGTCCTGGGGATCTTATACAAGTCAAGTCCAAGCAAGTTGGTCAAGTCCAAGTCTCTAAAGTATAGCATGGGCTGAATCAGTCATATACAGCACAATTAACAGTCCCAGCAAGCCAATAAGATTCCCTAAGTTCACCTTGCAACTCCTTCACACTGATCTGAGCTTTAACAGACTATAAAATCTTTCCAAACTCAGTAAAGCAAGCCAGTTAACCGTAACCTTGCGTCAGAGTGATTATTTGCCCCGTGCGAGGCACAGGTGAAGCTGGTCAACCATGCCCTGGCGTCATGATAAGGTTAATTACACATTACCCCGTCCGACACCACAATAAGATGTCTAGGGGCGGAGTACCCCTTTAAGTAATGGAACTTCCTGAGATAAAAAAAAAAGAGTCTATTTTTTTTTTTACATATGTTTGCAATTAAGTACATGCTGTCCCAGCATGCTCAGAGTTTTGGTTTTGCCACCGCTGGAAGCACCCTATTTGGGAAACACTGCCCTTTCCTATGAATAGGGGATATGTTGTTAAACGGAACCTGTTATTAGATTTTACCATATATCGAGGGGCAATGCGTTATATTTGGTAAAATCTTCTTCCTTACCATGCCCAGGATATATTCAATGGTTGTCTGGGCATACTGGGAGTTGTAGATTTGCAAATGCTCAAGGCACCCTGATTGAAAAACACTAATTTAAAGGAACAGACTTGTACCATTCTAGATTCTTAGGCAGCTGTCCGCCTGTACTAACTCTATTTGGAGTGTATATGTAGAGATATACAGCGTGGCCATCACAATCTGCACATGCTCATACAGTTGTAAACCTTTCTTTTCTTCCCACACAATGAGAAGGTGACAGTGTCCCGATGTAAGCCGGCCTGTGAATTTGATTAATACGCATAATAAGGCTGTCACGGGAATGTATACATATAGTACGTGTGTCATCAATCTCCCAGCTGTAATAAATTCATCGCTTGTACAGGCTGCTCCAACCAAGGAAACCACTCAACTGCATAAAAGGGAGCAAACAAAGCTAAAGCCTTCTCATTCTACCGCCTGCAGGAGTGACAGCAACCCTTCAGGGTCACATGTGGCCGCTCATGTCACAATCATAGAGAAGACCAGGCTGCCAGATTGCCGGAGCCTCGCCGGATACCAGAATGACATTCCTACTACAAGACAGAACAATGACAGATGAAGGCGCACAGGCCTATAGAAAACCATGGAGACGTTAGTTATGTTATCTTACTCAATGCATTGACTAAAGTACATATTACTGAACATAGTGGTCACTGGGGATTCTGAGCGTTCCTTCTAAGTCAGTAAGGCTATATTGTACAAATAACACAGCATAACCACAGGAGACAACCTGTTATAGAGTAATATTGGTATGTCGTATGTGCGCTTTTTCTTTACCAGCCCGGAGCATAACACGGCCACATATTTCCTATTAAGACAGTCAGGGTAGGACTGGATTTCCTTGAGCCAACTAGAGATAAGACTGAGGTCTCATCTTACATATATGTCCCCTTCAGGGTAAGGTCACTCACAAGGTATATGCAGTATATTTCAGGCTGCGCAAAATCCGCTGCACAGGGCGAAATACACTGCATAATCTTCTGTTAGCTGACACACAGTTACGTTGTCAGGGACCAACCAGGGGGACAGGGAGAGTGAACCCTAAACTGACCCTAAAACCGCTCTCCCTGCCTATATGCCCATCCACCCTAACCAGTGGAACAACAACTGGGTGCCGGTCCCTCCCTGAGCTAAAGTGCAGGGGCCTAAAAAACAAATACTAATACATAGTCGGTCATAAACCAGAAAAATAACAGGAACATAGAACTCTATAGTATAAAGTTCAGAGGACTCAGTGGTCGTGAACAGAGGACACTATAGATAAGCGGTCATGAACAGAACTCCGAAGATCTGAATAAAGAACTAATAAACATAAAAAACACCAGACTGGAAAATGGATAAGTCTGAACATACTCCAGAACAAAACAGGAATAAGCTTAATCCCCTAGAAAAACCTTCGGTAGACACAGGAATAACAATACCCTCTGAGTCCCCATGGACAGATAACAGGGATGCAACATGGGACACTGTTCACACTGGAAACACAAACTGGACACTCAACTCCACTAACAAAGTAGCCATTAATAATAAATCCAAACAGACTACTGGCCAGCTGCACATTCCACAGTGTGGTCAGAAGCTGACCCAGTAGGAAAACAGAAATGTAAACGGATACAAGAGAAAACACAGTGTAAACAAACACATAGCAAAAAGAACATACAAATCCTAAAACCAACTAAACAAACACAGCTTAAAATCTACTAAGGGCATGCCACATAACATTGGCTAAAACCAGAAAATACAAAGTGCATGCTAAAAGAGAAATAGTAGATTAAAAGCTGAAATAAAGAGTGTTTCACCAAGAGCTCCATGCAGCATGTCCAGCATCTTAGCAAGTCAGGATATAATGAAGTATCACCAGCCCAGAGGCTTGACTGTACTGACTTTAAATAGACACACCCTAGGAGCTAATGGCTAGCAAGCAAAAGGCTATTAACTATTCCCTGACCAGGGAACATAAAACTGTTCACACACAACCAAATCAATAGCTGTGTGTGAACACAGGCCAATACAGACATGACATACATCTTCCGTAAGGCTGGGTTCTCACCATGTTCATCACATACGGGGACCGGATCCGGCAGGGAGATGGGAAACTGGGCACTCCCGTATCATTGGAATGAGCTGACCAGAGTCAGAAAGTGACTAATTTTTTTCCCCATATCTGGTTTTGTGACCGGACCTAAAACCGGGGTATACCACAGGTTTAGGTCCGGTCGCAAAACCAGATATGGGGAGAAAATTAGCCTACCGGAGTTACTATCTGACTCTGGTCAGCTCATTCAAATAATTGAGAAGCCTGCTGGGTCCAGCTGGGATATGGGAGCACCCGATTTTCACATCTCCCAGCCGGATCCGGTCCCCGTATGTGATGAAGTGGTGTGAACCCAGCCTTAGCTGACACACAGTTACATCTTCTGTTAGCTGACACACACAGTTACGTCGGCTCACGCCCCTTGCTGCCAGGTAGCCCTGTGTGTCAGCTAACAGAAGAATACACAGCGTATACATCGTGTGTGACCCTACCCTTAAAGGGGTACGCCGCTGCTCAGCATTGGGAACAAAATATTCTGAATGCTTAAAGCCAGCGACGGGGGCTCGTGACATCACGGCCCTGACCCCTCGTGATGCCACACCCCCTACCATAGACTTGCATTGAGGGAGCGAGGCGTGGCTTCACGAGGGGGCAATGTACCCCTTTAATGTCATCGTGAGCCTCATTAACACGTTAGGGATCGGGTCCGTGAATGTCCTCAATGTGAGCATAATAAGACACACATGTCTACACAATGATTTATCAATACCTGTATAGAGGAAGAGTGGTGAAGAATATAAGGTCAGGATATGAAGACAAGAGTGTAATTGTTGCTTTTCCTCTTCCACAAGGTTTAGGTAGGAAGACCGGGCAATGCCGTATACTCGGTTAGTCAGGCATGTTGGATTTAAACTGCTTAACCCTATTGTTCTGGAAGAGATAGGTTGGTGCCAGAGCTTTCAGTCAGTAGCTTACTCCTCCCCTTTCCATTGAGGACACATGAACATTAATTTGTGTTAAATGGTCATGGGTATGGGAGAGATAACTATCGACTGAATAAGTGTTTAGCCAGCACCTATTGAAAGTGTATGGCCATCCTAAGAGCATGTCACGCAGTGAAAATGAAACCCAATGCATTGCCACATAATGGAGGTCGAGTCAGGGACTTAAGATTTGTGGGTCTATGTCAACTGAAGTTAGCACCACGGAAAGAAGATATTGACAAGTCTCTCCTACACGAGGAGGCTAAATGGATATGGAGGCTACATAGTCAGGCGCCAAGTGGCCTTAATGAAGGGTTTTCTTTTTCAGCATTTCTGTAGCATTATTTAATATTTTTTGTTTTTTATTTATTTTGATCTAGGATTTATTTATGTTACATCCAGATTGTGTCAATTCACAGTCCTAATGGCAATCTATTTAAATAATGGTTATCTATAGTTTACTAGTTGTAATATATTTTTATTATTTTCATCATCTCAGACTGAGAGCTTTATATATTCATATCGAGGGTTGGGATTTGTTGATATGTGGCCAGACACAAATAAAGCACTTACCACACTTAAAAATTGGTGTGAAATTGTGGTTACACTCATCTTACACTTATGTCTTCACATTTACCTATCTTTGCACTTATCAATTCTATCACCACTTATCACATATATATATATATATATATATATATATATATATATATATACTTGTTATCACTTTACTATACTCACCTTTGCACAGTTGGATTGTTTATTCACTTTATATTCATAAATTATTATTGTATTATTATTATCTATTTACTTTTGCACCTTGGGTATTTATATTATATTTCATTTTATTTTATTTTATCTTATTTTATATTTATTTTTATTTTATTTCACTTATTGACATATTCCCAACCTACTTTGGAATTTAATATATTAGCGCTGTACCTTTTATATTCCGCAAGATATGACCCATTATGGTTGTTAGGTATGATGTACTATGGTCATTATAATATTATTTAATATTACTATTAAGGTATTATTTCTATACATACTCCTATGAGAGGTTCCTTTACCTCGCTCCCCCTCTCCACATAAGTGCAGTTGCACTATAGATAGTAGACTGTAATCTAAGTGCAGGAGCATGCGCACTAGCCCTCCTGTAGGCGATACAGTGTCTGAGTGCGGGCGCATGCGCCGACTCATTCGCGGCCAACAGAGGACAAGGTAATACTGGAAAACAGACTGCGCGTGCGCGGCGCACTGTTATGATGCGGAAGAACCCGCTTACGTAGTCCCATCACATGACATATCGGAATGATGAGGGAAGATGAGGTAAGGAGCTCTCTAGGTTCTCCCATTGGTTCCCAAATGGAAGCATTCGGGAAGTGCATCATATCTATTGGATCTTGATTGGAGCAATACTAGAACACTTGTGATAGGCTAGATAAAGATGTCGCTGACTGATGATGATGGGGGAATGGTCTATAAATACCCCCTGCCGCCATTTTGGAGTGATGTTGCCACATATTGCCTCTTTAGAACGCCGTGTGACGGCGAAACATGTAGAGGCGGCAATTTTGTGTTTTAATTAGTGTCACAATTGGGAAGTTTGGGCTTCTGCAGAGCCCTGTACACTGGAAGCCATGTTGCTCCAATAACTATTATCCTCCCATGTGACATTGCATTTTTTAACTATCACTTTCTGGAATTGTTACTTTTTAGATATACACTATTAAAAGTTATGTTTTAGGGGAAAAAAAATTTATAAAATTGAGGTGTTTTGCACCCCAGGCTACGGCCTGGGGTTTGGTTAATTGTATTGCCACATAATGGCCATATAGTGGTGTTTGACATTTCAAATATAATGGTGCTAATAAAGTATTTTAAAAAAATGTGGCCAATAATGGCAATATTACAGGGGTGCAACCCATTTTTTAAAACCCTGTTATGAATTCAATGTTAATATTCATGTCCAGTATTTAGGACCCTCTTCTTCTGAACAGAGTAGAGACAGGCTACAAAGAGTGCACCTCTAAACTTCTTCAGAAACTTGAATTTAAATGTGCACTGTTTGTAAATGTGCAGAGTAGAGAAAGACTATGATGACTATGATGACTACCATACACTGCACACACAGAAAAAAGGGAATCCTGCTTTTATGACTCTGTGTAACAAACCATTAGATGTAGCAGCAGCATGGAGGACATTACAGAGCAGCACTTCAACAGTCAGTAACTTGATCACTCAGTAAAGTCAAACATCTGTCTACACACTTTTCTACAGGTTCCTTGTATTGATGAACTAATGAGAAGTAAGAGCATGATAAGTGGTAAATGAAGAATTTTTCTTTGATAAGATACAGTATATTACAGAGTTTCTTACATTTGCTTATCATGCTCTTAATTTTCATCAGTTCATCAATACAAGGAATAAGTGCTGCTCTGTAATGTCCTCCATGCTGCTGCTACTTCTAATGGTTTGTTACACAAAGTCAGGATTCCCTGTTTTCTGTGTGTGCAGTGTATGATAGTCATCATAGCAGCTAGTCTCTCTCCATTTTGGAGTTTTGTGCATACACTTTATTTTCCCTTACTGCTACATTAACTCACATTTTACTCCTGATTTCTGGAAGCCCCAGCATGGTGGCTGGCACTTTGGTATTACTATAGGGGGAGACAATCAGGCCACTAGACACTAAAGATGCACACCAAAAGCTGTTTAAATGATGGGATCACTATTGAATGCGACATTAAGTTAAATGACCGGCTGGTGTTGGTTGCAGATAACAGCCGACACCTGCAGGATATTTACCCCTTAATGACCAAGCCCATTTTAACCTTAAGGACCCGGCCAATTTTATTTTTGCATTTTCTTTTTTCCTCCTCGCCTTCTAAAATCCATAACTCTTTTATATTTCCTTCTACAGACCCATATAAGGGCTTGTTTTTTTTGCATGACCAATTGTACTTTGTAATGAAACCTCTCATTTTACCAAAAAATGTATGGAGAACCCAAAAATATTTTTTTAGGGAGGAAATTTAAATGAAAACCACAATTTTGCACATTTTTGGAGGGTTTTGTTTTCACACTGTACACTTTATGGTAAAAATAACATGTGTTCTTTATTCTGTGGGTCAATACGATTAAAATGATACCCATGGCTAGATTCTTTTATATTTTTGTACCGCTTAAAAATAATCTAAAACTTTTTGTACAAAATCAGTAATCTAAAATTGCCCTATTTTGACCACCTATAACTTTTTCATTTTTCCTTATATAGGGTGGTATGAGGGCTCATTTTTTGTGTGTCATCTGTACTTTTTATCGATACCACATTTTAGATCATTTTTTATACATTTTTTTTGTGTGACAAAAAAGCAGCATTTTTGCAATTTTTTTTAACGTTTACACCATTCACCATACGGGTTCATTAACATTATATTTTGATAATTCGGACATTTATGCATGCGGGGATACCAAATATATTTATAAAAAAATAATGCTTTTTGGGGGTAAAATGGGAAAAACAGACAATTTTCATTTTATTGGCGGAGGGGATTTTTCACTTTTTTTTACTTTTTATTTTTACATTTTTCTACTTTTTTTTTTATTTTTTATTTGTATGTCCCCTATGGAGACATAAAAAGTGTAAAAAAAAAAAGTGTGGATTTTAATGT
Organism: Hyla sarda; assembly: GCF_029499605.1. Lineage (NCBI taxonomy): Eukaryota > Metazoa > Chordata > Amphibia > Anura > Hylidae > Hyla > Hyla sarda. The sequence goes on along the minus strand of NC_079199.1, from coordinate 89,143,623 downwards.
TTATTTTTGTCATAAATTATATAAAACAAAAACCATAAGATGGCTGCATACAGCTAAGAAAGTCAAAGAAAGTGCCAAGCGCATCAAAGCATACAGTTGAATGCAGCCTTATTTAAATAAATGTGCAATAAAACATAAGTATAATAAATATATAAATATATTGGGGGGCAGTACAGAGATCTCTCCCATTATCTATTTATACCCAGGACTGTATCTGTAACAAGGGGACATCCACAGCCTCTGGGGGAGAGAAGATTTCTACACCAGCACAGATGGGGTTCTTTACTGTAAGAGCAGTGAGACTCTGAAACTCTATGTCAGAGGAAGTGGTCATAGTGAACTCAATAAAAGACATCAAAAGGGGCCTGGACACATTTCTGGAGATTAATAAGGCTGGGTTCACACAACGTTTTGTCCCATACGGGAGCGCATACGGCAGGGGGGAGCTAAAAGCTCGCGCTCCCGTATGTCACCGTATGCGCTCCCGTATGTCATTCATTTCAATGAGCTGACCGGAGTGAAACGTTCGGTCCGGTCGGCTCATTTTTGCGCCGTATGCGCTTTTACAACCGGACCTAAAACTGTGGTCAACCACGGTTTTAGGTCCGGTTGTAAAAGCGCATACGGCGCAAAAATGAGCCGACCGGACCGAACGTTTCACTCCGGTCGGCTCATTGAAATGAATGACATACGGGGGCGCATACGGTGACATACGGGAGCGCGAGCTTTTAGCTCCCCCCTGCCGTATGCGCTCCCGTATGGGAGAAAACGTAGTGTGAACCCAGCCTAACATTACAGGTTATGGATAGTAGATTTATAGGGACAGAACGTTGATTCAGGGATTTATTCTGATGCCATATTGCAGCCAAGATGGATTTTTTTCCCTGGTATGGGGCAATTAGCATCAGTTTCATAAGGGTTTTTGTTTTGTTTTGTTTTGTTTTTAAACCTATTGAACTATATAACTATGTAAAGATAACAGACTGTGCCACAGTCCATGTGCCACATTTGGTCACTGCAGTCAAGCAGATACCCTTTTTTTTAAGTTTTGCTATCCCATGTAAGGTATCCAGGAGAGAAAGATCTTGGACTGTGCTGGGTCAGGAGTCTTGGTGCTGGTTTGTTACGGAAGGGGTACTTCTTGTTTAAATGCTCAAAGGGGCATGAGTGATGAGATCTCTTAGGGCGGAATACCCCTTTAAACTATTCTCTTCCATACAAAGCCTTGAAAGAGAGATACTGTAAATTTGCCAAAATTTGCCTTAGAGTGGATAAGTAAATTTGACAAAATTTGCCTTAGAGTGGATAAGTGAAGATTAGCCCAAACGTAATGGCCCAATTTAAAGGGACAGCGGCTAGAAAAGTTGTGTTTCAAACCAAGTCTATTTGTGCAACCACCCAAATACAATGCCTCCCTGCTGTGAAGAATTGCTACTTCTGTTTCTTTACCATTTTTGTTTTCTTTACTTTTTTACTAAGTTTTTCTCAAAGGATAGGGGATTTGATGTCTGATCACGGGGTTCCTGCCGTTGGGGACCCCCGTAATCTCCCGGTTGCACCCAGCGTTTGTTTAGAGCGTTGGGTGCACCACCGGAGGCTCGTGACGTCATGGCCACGCACCGCTCATGATGTCACGGCCATGCCCCCTCAATGCAAGTCTATGGGAGGGAGCGTGACTGTCGTCACGCCCCCTCCCATAGACTTGCATTGAGGGGGCATGGCCATGACATCACGAGCGGTGTGTGGCCATGACGTCACGAGCCTCCGCCCCGCATAGCTAGTCATCCGGCGCAGAGCAAAGTTCGCTAAGTGCACCGGATGTCTGGAGTGCCGCAGCCGAGATCACGGGGGTCCCCAGCGGCGGGACCCCTGCAATCAGACATCTTATCCCCTATCCTTTAGATACGGGATAAGGTGTCTAGGGGGGGAGTACCCATTTAACAGACTGAAAGTAAAAGCCTTATGTTCATCAAGTGACTGTGTTTGTGTCTTGTCAATCCACCTCAGCACCACTGGGCCTGAGGCCAGGCCTCACCTCCCCTATCTACAGAACCTCAAAAATCTAAAGAACACGGAGCGCTCCCTGTGTGGAATCAATGGTGGAATCAAAGTAAAAGCGATCTAGTGGAGAACTCGCTCACCTGAGAGGCACAACGCTCGAAAGGGTGTGTAATTCCAAGAGACTGCAGCGGCTTCCCACGCTAAGCACAGAGCGTGAAGACAATAGAGACAAGGTGGAGAGGGGAAACGGAAGCTGGAATCGCGCTGTCACAGAGAAAGGTAGGACGGATCCAAAATATTAATAGCATGTTGGTTTACTCTGGTATAAGGTGCACGCAACGCGTTTCAAAACCCGTCTGTTTTTTTCATCAGGCATCTGATGAAAAAAACAGACGGGTTTTGAAACGTGTTGCGTGCACCTTGTACCAGAGTAAACCAACTTGCTATTAATATTTTGGATTCGTCCTACCTTTCTCCATGACAGCCCGATTCCAGCTTCCATTTCCCCTCTCCACTTTGTCTCTATTATCTACAGAACCTGTTAGCCTGCCACTTGGGACATCCCATCGTTTGCCACCTTACAGAGAGAGCCAACAGCTGCCTCACCATGCTGAATGGCTATAAAGGACCCCTGTTCTCCCTATAGAAGGAGATTCTAGACATGGGATTTCCAAATATCTGGCATATTTGATATATCCTGTAGATAGACTATACAATGAAAGTTCTTAATTGTAACCTTAGAGAGGGGCATTTACTAATCTTTTACTATGTAGTCTGGTTTTTACCCTGTTTTTTTCTACTTCATTTTTGACTATGTGCGACAAATTTACTAAATTGTTGCACGGCATTAATAAATTTGGCACACATAGGCAAAAGTGGGAAATTTACTTCATGTAGTAGAAAAAATAGTCTGTTCCTTTTTCCTGCTGTCTGAATAGGTTTGGCTGCTGGTTTCCTTCTGGATCTTTTGTTTTTGAGTTTTTTTTTAGCTTTTTCACCACATCTAAATAATTCAATAACTACAGTGGTCCCTCAAGTTACAATATTAATTGGTTCCAGGAAAACCATTGAAAGTTGAAACCATTGTATGTTGAGACCATAACTCTATGGAAACAGGGTAATTGGTTCTAAAGGCACCAAAATGTCATCCAAAATAGGAAAAAGTGACAAAGAAAAATAAGTAGATAACTGATATAGATAAAGCAAATCCTTACATATAAAAGTAATAAAGATCTGCTGGGAGCTGTAAATTACTGTCTATGTCAGTGTTTCCCAAGCAGGGAGCCTCCAGCTGTTGCAAAACTATAACTCCCAGCATGCCTGGACAGCCAAAGGCTGTCCGGGCATGCTGGGAGTTGTAGTTTTGCAAAAGATGGGGCCACCCTGCTTGGGAAACACTGTCTATGTAGAGGACAGGAGCTTCTTCAGGGGTCCTGTACAGTACAGGCAATGTCCCAAACAAGTAATGGAGTCGCCCTCACCTGGTGTCCAAAAGAGCAGCTAACCCTGATACAGGTAAAGTGTACAGAACATGTAATACCAGACACCAGTCAGTGCATACACTTCAGTAATACAGGGGTTTTACCAGTGAATGCCCATTTTGATTGGTTGGTTCTTCCAGCCATTGACACGTTTTACAGATCTGGACTGTCTGTAGCATTGTATGTTGAGTCTGGTTTCAACTTACGATGGTCCAGAAAAGACCATTGTATGTTGAAACTATTGTATGTTGAGGCCATTGTAAGTTGAGGGATCACTGTAAATTGTAGTTATGGCTCAGAAGTGGTAAACGGCGTTTAGTGTGTGTGTTTATTACATTTTTTTAACACAGTTTTTTTCTCCCTAAATGTACTTACACTTTTTTTTTTTTTTTTGGTTACTTCTTCTACAGATCTGTGTATCCTGTGGACTCCTTCGGATTCGGTGGACTATTTCGATGACCAGCGTTTTTCTTTGCTTGATGTTAATAAAATGGTTAACGAGGGCTTGTGGGGGAGTGTTTTTTGTAATAAATTTTTTTTTAAACCTGTTGTGTTTTATTTTTATTTTACTTTACTAGACAGGCTTAGTAGTGGAAGCTGTCTTATAGACTGAGTCCATTACTAAGCCGGGCTTAGCGTTAGCCACAAAAACAGCTAGCGCTAACCCCCAATTATTACCCCGGTACCCAACACCACAGGGGTGCCGGGAAGAGCCGGTACCAACAGGCCCGGAGCGTCAAAAATGGCGCTCCTGGGCCTAGGCGGTAACAGGCTGGCGTTATTTAGGTTGGGGAGGGCCAGTAACAATGGTCCTCGCCCACCCTGGGAACGTCAGGCTGTTACTGTTTGGTTGGTATTTGGTTGAGAATAAAAATAGGGGGGACCCTATGCGTTTTTTAATATATTTAATTATTTATTTAAAAAAAAAAAAACGCATAGGGTCCCCCCTATTTTCATTCTCAGCCAAATACCAACCAAACAGTAACAGCCTGACGTTCCCAGGGTGGGCTAGGACCATTGTTACTGGCCCTCCCCAGCCTAAATAACGCCAGCCTGTTACCGCTTAGGCCCAGGAGTGCCATTTTTGACGCTCCAGGCCTGTTGGTACCGGCTCTTCCCGGCACCCCTGTGGCGTTGGGTACCGGGGTAATAATAGGGGGTTAGCGCTAGCTGTTTTTGTGGCTAGCGCTAAGCCCAGGTTAGTAATGGACTCAGTCTATAAGACAGCTTCCACTACTAAGCCTGTCTAGTAAAGTAAGAAAAAAACACAACAGGTTTTAAAAATTTTTTATTACAAAAAACACTCCCCCACAAGCCCTCGTTAACCATTTTATTAAAATCAAACAAAGAAAAACGCTGGTCATCGAAGTAGTCCACCGAATCCGAAGGAGTCCACAGGATACACGGATCTGAAATGAGAAGAAAACAAAAAAAAATGGGTTAGTACATTTATTATCACCTGCTCACACATCTCCCGCCCCGCACGACTACAACTGCCAGCATGCCCTTACAGTAAGGACATGCTGGAAGTTGTAGTTGTGTGGTGCAGGAGATGTGTGGGCAAGTGACAAGCTTGTCCCCTGCCCCCAGCTGCAGGACTACAACTCCCAGCATGCCCTTACAGTAAGGTGGGGCGGAGGCCGGACACAGTGTTTCCCAACCTGGGACTTGTAGTTTTGCAACATCTGGAGGCACCCTGGTTGGGAAACACTGTTTTAGGCCAGTGTTTCCCAACCAGGGTGCCTCCAGATGTTGCAAAACTACAAGCCCCAGCATGCCTGGACAGTCAAAGGCTGTCTAGGCATGCTGGGAGTTGTAGTTTTGCAACATCTGGAGGCAACCTGGCTGGGAAACACTGGCCTAAAACAGTGTTTCCCAACCAAGGTGCCTCCAGATGTTGCAAAACTACAAGTCCCAGCATGCCTGGACAGTCAAAGGCTGTCTAGGCATGCTGGGAGTTGTAGTTTTGCAACATCTTGAGGCAACCTGGCTGGGAAACACTGGCCTAAAACAGTGTTTCCCAACCAAGGTGCCTCCAGATGTTGCAAAACTACAAGTCCCAGCATGCCTGGACAGCCAAAGGCTGTCTAGGCATGCTGGGAGTTGTAGTTTTGCAACATCTGGAGGCAACCTGGCTGGGAAACACTGGCCTAAAACAGTGTTTCCCAACCAGGGTGCCTCCAGATGTTGCAAAACTACAAGTCCCAGCATGCCTGGACAGTCAAAGGCTGTCTAGGCATGCTGGGAGTTGTAGTTTTGCAACATCTGCAGGCAACCTGGCTGGGAAACACTGGCCTAAAACTGTTTCCCAACCAGGGTGCCTCCAGATGTTGCAAAACTACAAGCCCCAGCATGCCTGGACAGTCAAAGGCTGTCTAGGCATGCTGGGAGTTGTAGTTTTGCAACATCTGGAGGCAACCTGGCTAGGAAACACTGGCCTAAAACAGTGTTTCCCAACCAGGGTGCCTCCAGATGTTGCAAAACTACAAGCCCCAGCATGCCTGGACAGTCAAAGGCTGTCCAGGCATGCTGGGAGTTGTAGTCTTGCAACATCTGGAGGCACCCTGGTTGGGAAACACTGTCCTAAAACAGTGTTTCCCAACCAGGGTGCCTCCAGATGTTGCAAGACTACAACTCCCAGCATGCCTAGACAGCCTTTGGCTGTCCAGGCATGCTGGGAGTTGTAGTCTTGCAACATCTGGAGGCACCCTGGTTGGGAAACACTGTTCTAGGCCAGTGTTTCCCAACTGTTTTAGGCCAGTGTTTCCCAACCAGGGTGCCTCCAGCTGTTGCTAAACTACAACTCCCAGCATGCCCGGACAGCCAAAGGCTGTCCAGGCATGCTGGGAGTTGTAGTCTTGCAACAACTGGAGGCACCCTGGTTGGGAAGCCTGCGCAACTTACCGGCTTCCGTAGGATCCAGCGCTGCACGACACTGCCGCGCGACACTGCCGCGCGACAGTGCCGCGCGACGATCTCCGACAGCGATCGTCGCTGGAGCCTCGGAAGGGTAAGTGAACTTCTTCGCCGGTCCCCTTCAGCTGTTTAGTTTTGCAACAGCTGGAGGACTACAGTTTACAGACCACAAACCAGTGGTCTGCAAACTGTGGCCCTCCAGCTGTTGCAAAACTACAACTCCCAGCATGCCTGGACAGCCAATGGCTGTCCAGGCATGCTGGGAGCTGTAGTCTTGCAACATCTGGAGGCACCCTGGTTGGGAAACACTGTTTTAGGCCAGTGTTTCCCAACAAGGGTGCCTCCAGCTGTTGCAAAACTACAACTCCCAGCATGCCCGGACAGCCAAAGGGTGTCCAGGCATGCTGGGAGTTGTAGTCTTGCAACATTTGGAGGCACCCTGGTTGGGAAGCTTGCGCAACTTACCGGCTTCCGTAGGATCCAGCGCTGCACGACACTGCCGCGCGACACTGCCGCGCAACAGTGCCGCGCGACGATCTCCGTCAGCGATCGTCGCTGGAGCCTCGGAAGGGTAAGTGAACTTCTTCGCCGGTCCCCTTCAGCTGTTTAGTTTTGCAACAGCTGGAGGACTACAGTTTACAGACCACACACCAGTGGTCTGCAAACTGTGGCCCTCCAGCTGTTGCAAAACTACAACACCCAGCATGCCCTGACAGCCAAAGCCTATGGCTCTCAGGGCAGGAGCCCGGGCTGACATTACAGTGCAGCCGCCCGGGCTCCTCATACGGCCTCCCCCCCCCCCCCCCTTGTCTCCCGCCCGGGCTCCTCATACGGCCTCCCCGCTACCCCCCCCCCCCCCCCTTGTCTCCCGCCCGCACCGCTCAGCTCCCGCTGCTACAAGACTACAACTCCCAGCGTGTCCTCACTGTAAGGCCATGCTGGGACTTGTAGTCTTGCAACAGCAGACAGATGGGAGTTGTGTGGCGCTGGGGGGGATATAAATCACTGTAGTGTCCCTGTAGCGCAGTGAGGGCAGCGGGGAGAAAGTATGTCGGAGCCCGGGCGGCAGCAGCTTTTCCTGCTCCATGTTGGAGCTGGAGTAAATTTAGTCAATTTTTACGGCCATTGCGACAGTTTATTGCGCAACTGCGACTGTCTCAGTTAATAAATTCCTGACCACTGCAAGTCAAAACTGAAAACTTGCGTAAATTAAGCGGGAAATTTTTTTTTGACTTTCTAGCTCTTGCTAGGGAAAGTCGCACAATTTATAGGGTAGGCGCAATTGCGACAATTTTGCGCCAAAAATAGTCAGAAAAAAATGACTAAACCCCTTAGTAAATGCCCCCCAGAGAGATTAAAACACAGTACTCCAGCGCACCATGGATAGAGCTGACAGTACTATCGATTATGGAATAATCTGCAAGTTATATAAGGCACCGATGTAACGCACTACTAAAGACGTTGAAGGAACATACTGTGACAGTTTCCTTAAACTTTAGCTCGGTAAGCGCTCGGTAAGCTGCATGGCGATGAACCTTATTAACATTTACTTTGAGATGTTCCACAAGAAGAGCACACAGGTAAATCCTTCTTCTCAGGCTTCAAAGGTGTTAAGGGAAGAGAATTTGGGAGGAATTAATGAAAAGCTGTAACTGTTGAGAAAATTCCCGGCTTGTGTTAAGCTTCTCGGGGCTTTAATCAAACAGCACGCTGTCAGTGTGAGACGTCCAATCCCAACCCCTCATTTCACAGCTGGAACGGCTAATATACTGGATGTCTTTCTTTGTACAGAGAAGAAGCAGGAGGCTGAGGGCACGGCACCATGCTGAGTGTGTCCCAATGAACTTGCAATTAAAACAGAAAAGCATATGTGCACATGTATAGTACAATATATAGTACAAGCACAAGTGTATGAAGAGAAACAGGAGCAGTCGTGTTCACAAACATACATCAGGTCCTGGAATGATTCCTATTCGGGGCTTGGCTTCTGCTTTTATTTACGGTGTGTTTTTATTGATGTTCTAGCACGTAGAGGCTCAAATGGGCACTCCAGTGGGGGGTGGTTGGGAATTAAATCAACTACAGTGACTCCCCAACCTACGATGGCCCCGACATACGATCATTTCAACATATGATGGCCTCTCAGAGGCCATCGCATGTTGAAGGCAGCATCAACATACGATGCTTTTGTATGTCGGGGCCATCGCATAAACAGCTATCCGACAGCGCAGACTGCTTCAGCTGCCGCCGGATAGCCGTTTACGGTGCCCCGCGTGGTCCGCTGACGATCACTTACCTGTCCTCAGGGCTCCGGCGTGTCCTCTTCGGGATCCCCTGCATCGTCGGCGCTCTCCATCGTCGTCATCACGTCGCTGCGCACGCTGTCCCGTCATCCAATAGGAGCGTCGTGTGTAGTGACCTGATGGCGGTGACGGAGAGCGAGGATGCCGGGGAAGCAGAGGTCTTACCAGAGCGTCGGGGACACCCCGGGGACGCAGCAACAATGATGGAAGACGACATCCAGAGCAGCGGTGACGAGCAGGGACACGTGAGTATAACCTCCAATACCAGTGGCCGTTGGCTCTCCGGGCATGCTGGGTGTTGTAGTATTGCAACATCTGGAGGTCCACAGGTTGTAGACCACTGTCCTATACTTTACATTGCACGGATCCCTCATTATACGATGGTTTCAACAAACGATGGTCCATTTGGAACGGATTACCATCGTATGTTGAGGGACCACTGTAGTGCCAGAAAGCAAAACAGATTTGTAGATTACTTCTATTTAAAAATCTTAATCCTTCCAGTACTTATTAGCTGCTGTATGTTCCAGAGGAAGTTGTATTTCTTTTTGGAGTTCTTTCCTGTCTGACCACATTGCCAGTGCTCTCTGCTGACACCTCTGTCCATGTCAGGAACTGTCCAGAGCAGGAGAGGTTTGCTATGGGGATTTGCTTGTACTCTGCGCAGTTCCTGAAATGGACAGAGGTGTCAGCAGAGAACTCTGTGGTCAGACAGAAAAGAAATTCAATAAGAAAAGAACTTCCTCTGCAGCATACAGCAGCTGATAAGTACTGGAAGAATTAAGACTTTTAAATAGAAGTCATTTACAAATCTGTTTAACTTTCTGGCACAATTTAAACTATTTTTTTTTTCCAGTGGAGCACCCCTTTAAGTCAACCTTTAGGTGCCATATGTCCTTAACACGTCCAGGAAGGAAAAAGGGAAAGACTGTGAAAAACATTTAACAGTTTTTATGCCACATATAGCAGATAGCATCTTGACAGATGATCATAAATATTGTTTGTAGTCAGGATAACTATCAGAACCGAGCCCTGAGCCTACCTAACCCTATGCTAAGGTAGTGACTGAAACTGGATCCCTGGTGGCTGAAAACAAATTCTTACATTCAAAAAATGTTTGTGGAAGTGACTCTATGCCGGTGTGAAATCCCTCCGTCAATTGGACCCATACAGTATCAGGATAACCCTAATAATAACAGAGAACCGCCCAACCAACCTGACATGCTAGGCTGAGAGGTGCTGGGAGTGGAAATGATCTGTGAAGCTGGATTAGGTGTTTTGTCTCTTTTCTCAACAGCTTCCAACCTGGATTCTATTCTGGAGATGGAGGACGACATATTTTTTGACATGACATGTAATTGTGACGAAGAAGTATGAATAGTGTCCGGAGGTATAGCTTTCTGACTTGGACCTGCCACATCTGCAGACAGGAGGCAAAATAGTTCTGCTTATCTAGCAGCAGCGGGGTATGGAAAGTGTCTTCTGTGCAATTCTGCTGTCATCTTGGGGATGGTCCATGCTCTAAGTGACGGTATACTGTAGTGCTCAGATTGCCGATCAATGTTATCTGGTAGAGAAAAAGGGGAAAGCACTCAAAATCAAAACAAGACCTGTAAGCTATTCATGAAATAACTGAACAGCCCTCCACAGGCTAAAACACCACAAGGTGTCTGAAAAACATTCTGTGTGACCCTTGAGCCCGTGGTCGTGACAGGTCTTAACATAAACATTGTACTTGTAGTAATGACAAGTCTAGCTTACCTAACGTGCCTGTAGTTGGGACAAGACGAGCATAAACAATGTGCCTGTAGTTGTGACAGGATTAGCGCAACCAACATGCCTGTAGTCGTGACAAGTCTAGTGTAACCATCGTGCCTGTAGTTGTGATAGGTCTAAGTATAACCAAAGTGCTTGTAGTCATGACAAGTCTAGCGTAACCAACATGCCTGTAGTCGTGACAAGTCTAGCGTAACCATCGTGCCTGTAGTTGTGATAGGTCTAAGTATAACCAAAGTGCTTGTAGTCATGACAAGTCTAGCGTAACCAACGTGCCTGTAGTCGTGACAGGTCTAAGTGTGACCAATGTGCTTGTAGTTGTGACAAGTCAGCATAACCAACATGCCTGTAGTCATGACAGGTCTAGCATGAATAAAGTGCCTGTAAAAATACCTGTAAATGGACATGACAGCATGTAAATATTTACTGATTAATATCTGCACCCATTTTTATAGACAGATAAGCCACGCACCCTGAGTACTGGGAAGTACGGTAGTGACAAGGGAAGTAGACAACTCGATAGGTACACACTCTGGAAACTAGGAAGCTTGTTAGCAATGGGAGAGCAAGTTTTAAGTATATGAACCTGCAAAATATTGCAATCATGTGTATACCTGTTTGAAAGGGGTGCCAGTAAATGACAATGTTACATACCCTAAACACCTTAATTTTTGCAATCCCCAAATCTAGTATGGCCTCCATGTTGGAAAAGGCAGTCTAGTGTAAATCTTGCACAATGTATGCAATCCTTGAACAGCAGTTTGAGGATGCCTATTTGTGCGAGATGTGTGCGAAGCCCAGATCCTGGATCTAGAGGAGCAACTGGCAACACTGAGATGCATCGACAACTTGGAGAGGAGTCTCCTGCTCACTGAGCAAGTACTATCAGGGGTAGAGGTGGCGGAGGATAGTGGGACGGAAGTGCAGGACAATCAGGCAGTTAGTTGGGTTACAGTTAGAAAACAGGGTAGAGGGAAAAGTGTCAGGAGGGCTTGTCCTGAACTGGCACACCCCAACAAGTTTGCCCGATCGGCAGATGAGGGGGATGCCATTTCAGAGCTAGCAGTACTGCAGAAGGACTCTGCCTCTAACTGCTAGGGGGGTGTCTGCTCCAGTAAGGAGGGAGGTAGGAGTGCAGAGCAGGCCAGACAGGTACTGGTAGTGGGGGACTCAATTATTAGGGGGACAGACAGGGCAAACTGTCACAAAGACCGGGATCGCCGAAGGTGTGTTGTCTTCCTGGCACTCGAGTTCGGCACAATGCGGATCGGCTTGACAGGTTGCTGGGTGGGGCTGGAGAGGACCCAGCAGTGATGATACATATTGGTACCAATGACAAAGTAAGAGGTAGGTGGAGTGTCCTTAAAAATGAACAGTGCTTAAATGGGCACTGTCAGATGCAAAAACTTGTGATATGCTGTAAAGCATGTATAACCAATAGGTTTTGCAATTGCTTTCATTAGAAAATTTTTAGTATTTCATACTGAAAAAGCCAGTCAAACAACTGCCCCCCCCCTCTGCCTGCTTGGACACATACTAGTCCTGCTGTGTCCATGCGTCATCACTAGTGTTGCTCGCGAATATTCGCAATTCGAATATAATTCGCGAATATCGCATATTCGCGAATTCGCGAATTTCGCGAATATAGCGCTATATATTCGTAATTACGAATATTCGTTATTTTTTTTTTTTTTTTTTTCACAGTACACATCACAGTGATCACCCCTCTCTGCTTCCAGCTTGTGTGGTGTAAAGAAGGCTCTAATACTACTGTGTGAGACTGGCGTGCGAAACTTCGCATATGCGAAAATTAGCATATGCGAATTTTCGCATATTCGCATTTTCGCGTATGCTAATTTTGTATATGCTAATTTTCACATATGTTAATTTTCGCATACGCGAATTTGCGCATATGCGAAAATAAAACGGGAATATAACAAATATGCGAATATTCGCGAATATATGACGAATATTCGTCCATATATTCGCGAATATTCGCGAATTCGAATATGGCCTATGCCGCTCAACACTAGTCATCACCTATGTCATGGACACACATCCTTGATTGACAGCTGTGAGCGCAGGGCTTGCAGCTGGAGGAAAAATCCTCCCACTGTCAGCTTGTGTCCCGCTACTCTCAGTGCAGACAAGCTGGACGTTGTAGTTTTGCTAATGCTAGGGGAGATGTGAGCAGACAGCATACTGAGGGAGGGGGCGGAGACCTGCACACACCCCCTCCCTATGAGAGGAATTCAGACTAGTGAGCTAAATTAAAAGTGTAACAAAAAAATAAATGAAGGAGCTAGACACATAAAAATAAGTTGTATATGGTCAGGATTAGGTACTGAGTGATATATTAAAAAAACATTTTTTTGTTGGATCTGACAGGTACACTTTAAGGCAAGGACATCAAAGGTAATATTTCCAGAAAAATTACCTGTAACACAAGCCCCCCAAGAGAGGCAGCGGGAGATCAGGGAGGTAAACAAATGGCTCAGAAGCTGTTGTAGGAAGGAGGGGTTTGGGTTCATGGAGAACTGGTCCGACTTTGCTGTCGGATACCGGCTCTACCATAGGGACGGGCTGCACCTCAATGGGGAGGGTGCAGCTGTGGTTGGGGAGAAGATGGCTAGAAGGGTGGAGGAGTGTTTAAACTAGGGACTGGGGGAGGGAACCTACAACATAGAGTGGGAAAATAGTGTAGATTGAGGGGGGACTTAATAATGTACCTGGGGGTGGAGCGGAGGGGGGTTGGTTAGAATAGTTAATAGGGATAGGCTCATAGGAAGAAAATACATACACCATTGAATTGCATGTTGACTAATGCCAGAAGTCTGACCAATAAAACAGAGGAACTGGAGTGGTTAATGTCTGCGGGGAATTATGACATAGTGGGTATAACAGAGACTTGGTTGGACGATAGCTGTGACTGGGCGGTCAACATACAGGGATATAATCTATTCAGGAGGGATTGGACAAAATGGAAAGGGGGAGGAGTTTGTCTTTATATGAAATTGATTCTGAAGGCCGCACTGCGGGAGGATATATGGGAGGGAAACGATATTGTGGAGTCGTTATGGGTAGAAATATATGGAGAAAAAAACAAAAAATTCTGATGGGGGTATAAGCTATAAGCCACCAAACATAATGGAAGAGGCAGAAGATCAATTACTGAGGCAAATAAACAAGGCAACAAATCAGAATGAGGTGATAATAATGGGGGACTTTAACTATCCAGAAATAAACTGGGAGACTGAAACCTGTGAATCTCATAAAGGAAACAGGTTTCTGACTATAGCTAAAGACAATTATCTGGTCTGTGCAGGGCCCGACCAGAGAGGGCGCCCTACTAGACTTAATATTAACCAACAGACCTGACAGAGTAACTAATGTGCAAGTAGAATGATACCTAGGAATTAGTGATCATAATATAATACATTATAACTTGTTCTTCATTAAAGGGGTTATCCACCATAAGGTGATTTTAGTACATACCTGGCAGACAGTAATGGACATGCTTAGGAAGGATCTGCGCTTGTCTTGGGGTGAAATGGCTATGTTGTGAGATTACCATAACACTGTGGCTAGCTTTTTGTGAACATGTATTTCCTGTTTGACTGTTCTTTTTTTTACTACAAATCCCACAATTCCATTTTCCTCCCTCCCACACATCAGCCACCCATTGAAACATAAATGAGCTGCAGACCTGTGGTTTTCAATCAGGGTGCCTCCAGCTGTTGCATTAGTTGCAGATTGATCCCTCCACCCATTGAAGCAGACAGACTCCCTGTCATCAGCTGACTAGTGAGGTCTCGGCCGCATTGCAAGCTGGGAAAAATCAGAGACAGCAGTCATTTTGTATGCTGGTAAAAATAAATAGTGAGGTGAAAATCACAGAAGAATTGTGAGAAAACTGTCACACACAGGTACAGACACTATATTATGTACTACACTAACTTTACAGCCCCTGTAGCATAGTCAAATAAAAAATAATAATTCCCGGAATACCCCTTTAAGGGAATCTCTTGAGGGGCAGAAAGTTAAACAGATTTGTAAATTACTTCTATTAAAAAATCTTAATCCTTTCAGTACTTATGAGATTCTGAAGTTAAGGTTGTTCTTTTTTGTCTAAGTGCTCTCTGATGACACGTATCTTGGGAAACGCCAAGTTTAGAAGGGGTTTTCTATGGGGATTTGCTTCTAAACTGGGCGTTTCCCGTGTCATCAGAGAGCTCTTAGACAGAAAAGAACAACCTTAACTTCAGAAGCTCATAAGTACTGAAAGGATTAAGATTTTTTAATAGAAGTAATTTACAAATCTGTTCAACTTTCTGGAGCCAGTTGATGTATAAAAAAAGTTTTTTCCTGGATAACCCCTTTAAAAATATAAATAGGGATAATGTCCTCAAAAACAAGAATACTGACACTAAATGGGAGACTTTTAAAAATATCTTAAATTCTCACTGTAAGAGGTATATACCTTAGGGAAATAAAAGGGTCAGAAATAAAAGAAAACCAATATGGATGAATAAAAATGTTAAGGGACAATAAACGACAAAAATAAAGCATTTAAACTACCGTATTTATCGGGGTATACCACGCACCGGCCTATAACACGCACCCTCATTTTACCACGGATATTTGGGTAAAAAAAGTATTTTACCCAAATATCCATGAAAAAATGAGGGTGCGTGTGTGCACGTGTATACCCCGATATACCCCCAGGAAAGGCAGGGGGAGAGAGGCCGTCGCTGCCCGCTTCTCTCCCCCTGCCTTTCCTGGGGTCTAGAGTGCTGCTGTCGGCCCTTCTCACCCCCTGGTTATCGGCGCCGCTGCCCGTTCTGTCCCCCTGACTATCGGTGCCGGCGCCGATAGCCAGGGGGAGAGAAGCGGCGCCGACAGCCAGGGGGAGAGAAGGGGCAGCGGCACCCATTGCCAGCACCGCTGCCCCGTTGCCTCCCCCCATCCCCAGTGGCATAATTACCTGAGTCCGGTCCGCGCTGCTCCAGGCCTCCGTCATGCGTCCCCAGCGTCGTTGCTATGCACGGCGCAGCGCTCTGACGTCATGCGCCGCGCCGTTCAGCGCATAGCAATGACGCCGGGGACGCACGACGGAGGCCTGGAGCAGCGGAGCAGCGCGGACCGGACTCAGGTAATTATGCCACCGGGGATGGGGGGAGGCAACGGGGCAGCGGCGCCGGCAATGGGTGCCGCTGCCCCTTCTCTCCCCCTGGCTGTCGGCGCCGCTTCTCTCTCCCTGGCTATCGGCGCCGGCACCGATAGTCAGGGGGACAGAACGGGCAGCGGCGCCGATAACCAGGGGGTGAAAAGGGCCGACAGCAGCGCTCTAGACCCCAGGAAAGGCAGGGGGAGAGAAGCGGGCAGCGACGGCCTCTCTCCCCCTGCCTTTCCTGGGGGTGTATCGGCGTATAACACGCACACAGACTTTAGGCTAAAAATTTTAGCCTAAAAAGTGCGTGTTATACGCCGATAAATACGGTACTAAAACAGGACGGCAGTGTAGAAGCATTAAAACGCTATAGAGAAAAATTTAAAATATGTAAAAAAAAAAACTGATAAAAGCCGCAAAAATAGAGACAGAAAGACTCATTACCATAGAGAGTAAAACTAACCCCAAATTTTTTTTTAACTATATAAATAGCAAAAAAGTTAAAAATAATGTGTTGGCCCTTTAAAAAAATGATAAGGAGGAGATTATAAATGGGGATCAGGAAAAAGCTAATATATTAAACAAATTATTCTCCAATTTTTTCACCGAAGAAAATGAAATGCCAGGTGAAATACAGAGATAAGGTAAACTCCCCAGTACAGGTCACCTGTCTAACCCAGGAAGAAGTACAGTGCCGCCTACAAAAAATCTAAATAGACAAATCGCCAGGTCCAGATAGCATTCACCCCCCGTGTTCTAAAGGAATTAAGTAATGTGATAGACAGACACCTATTTTTAATAATCATGGATTCTATAGTATCAGGGACTGTTCCCCAGGACTGGCGCATGGCAAATGTGGTGCCTATATTTAAAAAGGGGTCAAAAGGTGACCCCGGGAATTATAGACCTGTTAGTTTAACTTCCGTTGTATGTAAATTGTTCGAGGGTTTCCTAAGAGCTGCTATTGTGAGGTATCTTGATAAAAATAAATGTATGACTCCATATCAGCATGGATTTATGAGGGATCGGTCCGGTCAAACTAACCTGATCAGCTTTTATGAGGAGGTGAGCTCCAGACTGGACATGGGGCAATCGCTGGATGTCGTATATCTGGATTTTTCCAAAGCATTTGATACAGTTCCACATAAAAGTTTGGTGCATAAAATGAGAATGCTTGGACTGGGGGAAAATGTGTGCACATGGGAAAGTAACTGGCCCAGTGATAGGAAACAGAGGGTGGTTATTAATGGTACTTATTCTGATTGGGTATCTGTTATTAGTGGGGTACCACAGGGGTCAGTCTTGGGTCCTTTTCTATTTAATATATTTATTAATGACCTTGTAGAGGGGTTGAATAGTAAAGTAGCAATCTTTGCAGATGATACTATACTCTGTAAAGCAGTAAACACTATAGAGGACAGTGCACTGTTACAAATGGATCTGGATAGGTTGGAGGTTTGGGCTGGGAAGTGACAGATGAGGTTCAACACTGATAAATGTAAGGTAATACACATGGGGAAGAAAAATCTGGGCTGGGATTATGTATTAAATGGGAGAACACTTGGGACGACTGACATGGAAAAGGACTTAGGAGTCTTAGTTAATAGTAAATTTAGCTGTAGTGACCAGTGTCGGGCAGCTTCTGCCAAGGCAAATTAAATCATAGGGTGCATCAATAGGGGCATAGATGCCCACGACAAGGAAATAATTCTACCGCTGTACAAATCACTAGTCAGACCACACATAGAATACTGTGTACAGTACTGGGCACCAGTGTACAAGAAAGATATAGTGGAGCTGGAGAGGGTTCAAAGCTGGGCAACCAGAGTAATACGGGGAATGGGAGGACTACAGTACCCAGAAAGATTATCAGAATTAGGGTTATTTAGTTTACAAAAAAGAAGGGTTAGGGGCGACCTAATAACTATGTATAAATATATCAGGGGGCAGTATAGAGATCTCTCCCATGATCTATTTATACCCAGGACTGTATCTATAACAAGGGGGCATCCTCTACGTCTAGAGGAAAGAAGGTTTCTACTCCAGCACAGATGGGGGTTCTTTACTGTAAGAGCAGTGAGACTGTGGAATTCTCTGCCTGAGGAAGTGGTCATGGTGAACTCTGTAAAAGAATTCAAAAGGGGTCTGGATGCATTTTTGGAGAATAATAACATTACAGGTTATGGATTCTAGATCTATAGGGACTGAAGGTCGATCCAGGGATTTATTCTGATGCCATATTTGGAGTAGGGAAGGAAATTTTTACCTCGGGTATGAGTTTTTTTTTTTTTTTGCATTCCTCTGGATCAACTCAGTAGGGACTCATTGGGGTTATATGTTGAATGTGATGGACTCTGGTCATTTTTTGACCTCATGAACTACATTACCCCATGGCCCCTCAATCAGGCAGAGAGATCTGTGCCATGTACCATCACCTCCAGTGCATAACATGTACGCATTTCACTGCAATTCCGCAGCTTGATCAGGCCCGATGAAGCTGCGAAATTGCAGTGAAACGCATTGCATTCTGGGAAAAAACTACCTATTGGATTTTACTTGGTATTTCCTTAAGTTTATCCTGTGCCTCGTGGAGCCAGCGCCTGAAGCCTTACCGATCCTCATTGTTACTATTGCTGGATTTCTCATATGCATTTGCCATTGTTGTGTATGTTGTTACACAAGTCTGGGGTGAACGGCTTTCATGCCTTCCTTTTTTATTGTGTTTCATCTCTTAGGGTATGTTCACACTACGGAATTCCCCGCGGAATTTCCCGCGCAATTCCGCCGCTGAAATTGTTCTGTGCAAAGAAAGAACATGTTCATTCTTTGCGTGAAAGTCCGCGAGCACTGCATAGCCGTCAATGGTGAAGGTGCAGTGCCCCACGGTCCTTCCGCCGCTGCCGGCTGCCAGTCTGAATCTCCGCTCTCTGAATTCAGCGAGCGGAGATTCCTTTTACACTCTGTAGTGTGAACATACCCTTATAATACACCATGGAGCGCTCTTACTTTTATTTTCAGGATGTAAGTGACAAGGTGACATGATATCATACCATTTGTACAGCCAGTTGCCACATAGATACATGTGTCTCTGTTAAAATTAGCACAAGAGGATACCCAATCTAGCCCAGGGGCCCACCAGGGTATCTACCTGCTGCCCTGTGGGTCAGCCGGTGAATCGCTCTCATTAGATTGCCATTAGGTAAAAATGGACTACCCCCTTTCCCTCTTTAGGTTGATTGACCAGACCTCCAAAATAGATAAGCAGACCCCCAAATAGTTAGGTAGATATATAAGCAGATCCCCCCCCCCCCCCCCCAAATAGGTAAGCAGACTTCTCTCTATTAGGCAAACAAGCAGATATTCCCCCAAACAGATCCTAAGACAGACCACCTCCCCATTAGGTATGTATGCAGACCCCAAAAAATAGGTCCATAGGTAGTGTGCCCCCCCCCCCCCTCCCTCTTGACATGATCGTGGGCCACCATGATTCCTTTGTCGGTCATATGTAGTGCAGCATTGGCATTGATCTTAAAGGGGTAAACTGCCCCTAGACATCTTATCCCGGGGGTCCTGCCACTGAGGACCCCTGCAATCTCCCTGCTGCACCCGACTTTCGTTTGGAGCGCTGGGTGCAGCGCCGGAGGCTCGAGACATCACGGCCATTCCCCCTCAATGCATGTCTATGGGAGGGGTGTGACAGCCATTACTCCCCTTCCCATAGACTTGCATTGAGGGGGCATGGCCATGACGTCACGAGGGGGCGTGACCGGGATGTCACAAGCCTCTGCCTCGCATTGCCAGTCATCCGGCATGGAGTGAAGTTCACCAGATGTCTGGGGTGCCGCAGCCGAGATTGCATGGGTCCCCAGCGGCGGGACCCCTGCGATCAGACAACCTTTGGATAGGGGATAAGATGTTTAGGGGTGGAGTACTCTTTAACAGTCTTCATGGGCTCGCCATCTTCCCATTGTGTATCCTGGTGCTAAGGATGCACATACACCCAGCCACTCACATGTTATGGATACAATAAAATATATCCAGGAACGAGAAACCATATCTGAAGGATCATTCTTAATGCACAAGAATCAATCATGCAATATGGGTGGTGAGGTCAACAGTAACAGTGCACTCCTAATGTCATTTCATTTGTCAACACTGAAGTCATTTGAAAGCCATCTTTTTGGTGACATGTGCGCAGAATAAATTACATGAGTCATTGCATGAATAATTCAATTTTGTAGAAAACACAGAAAAACAAATGCAAGATGACTTATAATCTACAAAGCAGAGAACAAAGTGTAACACACGGAATGTGGCACAGTCTGGTGTAAAGTTATTTATTTCACTAGGTAGACGTTCCCGTGCCCCCACTGAGTTTGTTGCATTTCATAGATGTCACCATTTGGATTTATAACTTCTGGGTCCTGATGTAGAATCTATAGCACCTCCCGTTTTTTTTAACTTTTAATTGTTTGCCATTTTTATTATAAAATTAGGCTTCTCCAGGAAATAGGGTCAGGGTAATAATGCACTCTATGCGCCTTCGATAGTCACATTAGTCTTAAACCCAAAAAATCTGCAGCAGATGGAACTTTATGGTGAATACAGTGCACACAGTCTCTGAAGGGGCTTAAAATTTTTAAATCTGTGTGCAGGAGGAGAGAGATGAAGAGAAGTGAAGCCTGGGGGAAGAAGCTGAGCAAGGGCCCCAAAGCTTCATACGAGGATTGAAGTGGTCTAGGCCTAGTGCATCATGACTTCTACATCACAGATCTACACCCTGCCATTGTAAATTGAATTATCGGTTAGACTGCCTCTTAACCTTTGGACTAGTGACTAGGGACAATGGCTAGTGTAAAGAAAGGACCAGCTCCATAAACTTTAAAGGGTTACCCCACCCCTAGACATCCTATTCATAGGATAGGGGATAAGATGTCTGATGGCAGGGGGTCCTGCCGCTGGTGACCCCTGCGATCTCTGCTGCGGCAACCCAGACATCCGGTGCACGGAGCAAACTTCGATCCTTGTCGAATAACTGGCGATGCGGGACGGAGGCTCGTAAAATCACAGTCATGCCCTTCTCGTGATGTCACGGCCATGCCCCCTCAATGCAAGTCTATGGGATGTGGCGTGATGGGCGTCACACCCCCTCTCATAGGCTTGCATTCAGGAGGCTAGGCAGTGACGTCACGAGCCTCCGGCGCTGCACCCAACGCTCTAAACGAACGCCGGGTGCAGCAGTGAGATCGTGGGGGGTCCCCTTTGGATAGGGGATAAAATGTCTAGGGGCGGAGTAACCCTTTAAGGAAGTAACAAACACTTTGGGTAGACTCTAAAAGCTAAGCCTGTCTGATTCTGTGTTCAAGTAGTGTGCCACCATTTTGGATGTTTTCTTCTGATCTTCAGGAAAGTGATTGTGACATGATTTGGCATTACCAACAAGGACATCTCAAACACCATCAGCCAGGACACATACCCACAGGGAATTCCCCAAGAGAAAGGACATATACCATCCTTCCTAGGGGGAACCAACCTCATCACTGTGCCAACCAAAAAAGTGTAGGAGTTTTGGTGGAAGTCCCTTGGCCGGTGTGGCCCTCAAGTAATTCCATTGTTCCATCTGGGCTGCCACAGATGGAGCCCAATAGCTTTAAACAACTGCTTTAGCTTTAAAAAGACATAAAATAGTGATAAGAGCCATGCAGTATGTAAGCAAATACAGATAAAGCGGCGTAAAAATCTTCACTTGCTGTAACTGATTTACGTTATTTTTGGTCCTCCATAGAATTATACATAAATGTAAAGTTCAGTTTTGATACATATTTTAAATAGTTTGCAAAAAATAGATATTGCATTTTCACTGACAAATTTAAATGATAAAAAAAACATATTGCTTGAAAGACTGCTGGGACTTACAACTGCTAGAACAGGAAAAGACGCGGCACCTGTGAAGAACAGTGGCTCATTAGGATTTTTCTTTTCGCTCTACATCATTACTGTCTACATTGTACTACACAGGCATTTCTACACAGCTTCAGTTGCCTGGTTAAAAGCCTGGGTAACCAAGAGAACTGTGGTAGGAAATGGACATTAACCCCTTTCTGGTTGCCCCATGTAAATTAATGTGACAGGGTAGTGAGGGGTGCATAGAGCGGGCTCAGGAGCTGAGCGCACTCCATACATGGCAGGTGCTGCAAATGACCAACATCAGTAATCATGCTGATGCCGATCATTTAATCTCCTTAAAGGGGTACCCAGCCCGAATACATGTTATGGATAGGGGATAAGATGTCTGATCACGGGGGCCCCGCCGCTGGAGACCCCCACGATCTCACATGCAGCACCCACCTCTGGGAGCTGCATGCAGCGCTGCAGCCTCGGAGACTGCCGGGTCACGACTACAGGGCCAGAGTATCGTGACAACACGACTCTGCCCCCGTTTGACATCACGCCCCCGCAATGCAAGTCTAGGGGAGGGGGCGTGATGGCCCCCTCCCATAGACTTGTATTGCGGGGACGGGGCGTGATGTCACAAGGGGGCGGAGTAGTAAAGTCACAATACTCCGGCCACGTAGTCGTGACCCGGCAGTGCAAGTCCGGTCAGACTTTTTTCTTTTCTTTTTTAAATATGAATAAATCTAAATGCAAGAAAACATATTGCCACATGTAGGAATTGTCCAATCTGCTAACTCCTTCCCCTGAAGAAAACGATTCCATGAGTTTTCAGAAAGAAAAAAAAACGAAATAATTCTAGCTGATATAAAAAAAAAAATGTTTCCACCATACAGCTAGTGTACCTGCCATTTGCAAAAAAAAAAATTTTTATATAACATAGACAATAGCATTATATGTATTGAGTAATAAACAATGTGCATATTTTTAGGTGAAAAATGATGTCTTGTCCAAGCAGCTATTGCCTAAGTGTCTCTGTGTGGAGACAGGCAGACTGTTTGGGGTGGTAGGGTGTCACAGAGCATCAGTTCACAAAGCCTTGTTTGTCCTGAGTGCACAGAGCCCTGCTTGAAATCAGTGTACAGAGCCCTGCTTGTCCTCAGTGTACAGAGACCTGCTTGTCCTCAGTGTACAGAGCCCTGCTTGTCCTCAGTGTACAGCGCCCTGCTTGCCCTCAGTGTACAGAGCCCTGCTTGTACTCAGTGTCCAGAGACCTGCTTGCCCTCAGTGTACAGATCCCTGCTTGTCCTCAGTGTACAGAGCCCTGCTTGTCCTCAGTGTACAGAGCCCTGCTTGTCCTCAGTGTCCCTGCTTGTGCTCAGTGTACAGAGCCCTGCTTGTCCTCAGTGTACAGAGCCCTGCTTGTCCTCAATGTACAGAGCCCTGCTTGTCCTCAGTGTACAGAGACCTGCTTGTCCTCAGTGTACAGAGCCCTGCTTGTCCTCAGTGTAAAGAGCCCGGCTTGTCCTCAGTGTACAGAGCCCTGCTTGTCCTCAGTGTCCCTGCTTGTGCTCAGTGTACAGAGCCCTGCTTGTCCTCAGTGTACAGAGCCCTGCTTGTCCTCAATGTACAGAGCCCTGCTTGTCCTCAGTGTACAGAGACCTGCTTGTCCTCAGTGTACAGAGCCCTGCTTGTCTGTGCACAGAGCCCTGCTTGCCCACAGTGTACAGAGCCCTGCTTGTCCTCAGTGTACATAGCCCTGTTTGTCCTCAGTATACAGACCCCTGCTTGTCCTCAGTGTACAGAGCCCTGCTTGTCCTCAGTGTAGAGAGTCCTGCTTGTCCTCAGTGTACCGAGCGCTGCTTGTCCTCAGTGTACAGAGCCCTGCTTGTCTGTGCACAGAGCCCTGCTTGTCCTCAGTGAACAGAGCCCTGCTTGCCCTCAGTGTACAGAGCCCTGCTTGTCTGTGCACAGAGCCCTGCTTGTCCTCGGTGTACAGAACCCTGTTTGTCCTCAGTATACAGACCCCTGCTTGTCTTCAATGTACAGAGCCCTGCTTGTCCTCAGTGTACAGAGCCCTGCTTGTCCTCAGTGTAGAGAGTCCTGCTTGTCCTCAGTGTACCGAGCGCTGCTTGTCCTCAGTGTACAGAGCCCTGCTTGTCTGTGCACAGAGCCCTGCTTGTCCTCAGTGAACAGAGCCCTGCTTGCCCTCAGTGTACAGAGCCCTGCTTGTCTGTGCACAGAGCCCTGCTTGTCCTCGGTGTACAGAACCCTGTTTGTCCTCAGTATACAGACCCCTGCTTGTCTTCAATGTACAGAGCCCTGCTTGTCCTCAGTGTACAGAGCCCTGCTTGTCTGTGCACACTTCCTGTATTTTGTCTCTGCACAGAAACACACAGGCAATAGTTGCAGGGACAGCCTTTTTTTCACTCAAAAATATACACATTGTTTAACCAATGTATATTACAAATATACAAATAATATTATCATTTACATTATATCAAAAGTTTTTGCAAATGACAAGTACACTTGAATATTCCAGGCCTTTAGTGACAGTAATCTCTTGTGCTGAAAGATGCTGATACCCTAGATAACTTTACAGTGATATTTCCTGTAGACATGTTATTTGTTACGCACTATGTTGTTGCTACACATGTGATTTGTTAGCTGATCTATGTTGTTTCTTGGCGGTGCTTACTGCTGGATATATTGTTGCGGTTATCATCCCTTGGTTTGGCCAGCACGTCATAATGTTGTCCATTCTCAGTGTGGACTGAGTTGATGGGGTGTATCAGGGAGGGACAGGTTCAGGGTGATTTTTCGGCCTCGACTTAGGAAGAGATTGATACCAATAACAGGCAGAGTTTTTACAGCTATTTTTTTCATGGTCCGCTGTGGCTTTATATCAAGGTGTATGTAAGCAAGACTAATTGTTTCTGGATCACTGGCTGCAGGCTTGATTCTCTGCCCAGATTCTGGGAGAAGTTAATTCTTCTGTGATTGGTTTCACTTAACAAGGAATTTTTATTGTGATATAAATAAAAGTTTGTTTTAGTTTCCTCATTTTCCTCAGAGATTTAGATTGTTTATGTGGTAGTTTTCTGCTTTCAAGTCTCTGTATTTCTAAGGTTTCCATATTCTGCCCTCCCCCTCCTCATGTTTGAGAATGGGACTTACAGGGCAATCAGAACTGACACCTTCATCGCTATAGAGCACTAGAGTGTCTAAAATGAACTCGTCCAGTGCCTTAAAGGGTACCTGTCATGTCACAGAAAAAAAATTATGCCAATATATGTTATTCAGTAGGTCATGCAGATGCTTTACATGTCTTTTTTATGTGTCTAGCTTCTGTATTTGGCTCACAAATCCCTCTGTTCTGCTGCTCACTCATTCTGACACACACTGCTCAGTCTGAGGCAAGCATTGATCCCGCCCTAACTCATCATGCACCCTTCCTCCCTTGATCTGCTGTGCTGTGTCTCTTCAATCAGTACAGGATGCTCTGTAAACCCCTCCTCTCTGTTTTAAGACAGTACTGGAGTGAGCACCGAGGGGTTCTAGTCCCACCCTCACTTCATGAACTTTGTCCCAGCCTGTGCTCCATCTGCGACAAAGATGATGCTGCAGTTGGACAGGATTATGTTTTGGATGGTATGGGGACCCCTAGTGGTCTTTTTTTTATAAGCCATGATTTCTATAAAAAGGAGATAAAATATTTTACAAAACTTTTATTATGCTTTTTGTCTATTGCCACTGTGATGAGTGCTGTCCCCCTTTTCCTTGTATCCCCCCCTTTTTTTTCTTTCCTGTACACCGTCCTCCCCTTTTATTATCATAATAAAAAATTTTAATGAGGAAAAAAAATAACAAAGTATTTTAGAAAGTTTAAGGTTTTGCCAAGACGTACAACATATAAAAACATAAAAGGTTTTTGATTCTGACAGTGCCCATTTAAGGTCCCCATACATGTTAATCAAATGTTAATGTGCACAGTAGAAAGAGATGGCAAGTTATATAGGGAGTGTATGTAACATCACACCTGTATCCCCAGGCTTCCAGCAGTGAATGAGAGAGATATAGAGTGTCCGTTTTAACCAAAATAAACACCAAAACCTACAGGAATTTGTTACAGAGGACCACATGTACAATGAATTAAAAAATATACACTTTATTCATCCAGAAAATGTAAAATCACAAACAATTAAAAAAGGATAAAGCAGCAACTGATGAGTCGTTCACATGGTATTCAATGGTAGTGTAATTAGATAATAATCACAAAATAATGACTGCAATGATGTGAAGGTGTGGTGCCAGGTGAGGGTAATGTGCAATTAACCTCTTTGTGACACCAGGGCATGGTTAACCTATATACCACCTGAGGTTGAGTCAGCTTCTACTGGGCCAGGCACGGGGCAATAAGTACTCTGATGCAAGGTTACGGAAAAACTGACTTTACTGAGGCAGGATAGATGATAAAATCTGTTACAGCTCAGATTAATATAAAGAGAGGTGCAGGGTGAACCTTGGAAGCTTATCGGCCTGCTGGGACTTGTGGTTGATTTAGATATAGATAGTAGATATAGAGTCCTGAGTAATGTGGGCCCAAGACGGACACTGAAGGCAACATCTGCCACACAGGATGGGCAGTGGGCACTATGGTATATTCTGTACTGGGTCACCACAAACTCCCCCTCTAAAGAAAAGCCGTCCTGAAGGGCAGATGATGACAAAGTGGCCTAATGGGCCTAGGTAGAACAAACAAAAATAGTTCCTGGGGCATTAGTTAAAAGTCCGTCTTAGGGCTATGAAGATATTCCTATGGCATTGGTCAGAAAAATCTTCCCATGTGCAACACAGGGCGATCCTTTTGGTTCCTCCTTGCTGTGCTGGAGAGGCATTGCGCCTAAGACTGGTGGGGGCGAAGCTGCAGCCACTGGCGAGCGTAGGAATTCAGGGAGCTGATTAACCCTTTCTAGGTAGGACAGCACTTATTACGCAGCACAAATCCCGTTCGACACTTGTATATACACTGGAGGGTGACAGCCACAGACTTGGTTCTTTCACAAAGGCCGGCAATAAACTTTTCTTCTCCCCCTCTTTTTCACTAGTGCCTTTTCGCAGAGATGTTTTTAACAAAGTCCCGTAAAAAACTGGCGCAGTAACTGTCACACAATTTGTCGCACGCTATGGACACAGTTCAGACTAGGGGCACACACCCGTATCCTGTTCGTGAAGCCAAAAGTTGTGGTGTAGTGAGAGTAATGTGCAATTAATCTTTTCGTGACACCAGGGCGTGGTTTACCTATACTCCACCTGAGGTTGAGCCAGCTTCTCCTGCGCCAGGCACGGGGCAATAAGTACTCTGACGCAAGGTTACAGAAAAACTGACTTTACTGAGGCAGGATAGATTATAAAATCTGTTACAGCTCAGATTGGTATAAAGAAAGGTGCAGGGTGAACCTTGGAAGCTTATTGGCTTGCTGGGTCTTGTAGTTGATTGGGCTGTGTATGACTGACTTGCTGTATGGCAACCCATGCTTGTCTTTAGTGACTGGAATGACTGACTTGACTGACTTGAATCCCCGGGACTTTAGTGCTTACCGCTAGGCTTGACATTCACCATGGTGCAGGGGATTTGCTTTAGAAGATGAGTGATTGCAGGATTAGGCTGGGTTCACACTACGTTTTTCAACTACGGTTCCCGCATAAGTTTTCTATCAAAAACCGCATGGGGAAAAAACGAATGGAACAGTATGGGAAAAAGTAAACCGTATGCGTTTTTAAACAGTTTTAAACCGGATACAAAATCGTGGTCAACCACGGTTTTGACTCCAGTTTAAAAACCATACTGCAACCGCATACGTTTTTTTTTCAACATGGACGTCAATGGGAAGCGCACATTTATACGGTTCCATACGGGAAAAACGTATACGTTTTTAATTTGCACATGCGCATTTGAATCCTAAAGTCTCCACCCAAGACCCCTCCCATTAAAAATTGACCAAATTTTCAAAAAGGTATGTTTTTTTTTTCTATAAACTGACGGAACTGTATGCACTTTTAAAAACAGTATACTGTTTAAAAGCGCATACGGTTTACTTTTTCCCATACTGTTCCATCCGTTTTTTTACCATACGGTTTTTGATAGAAAACGTATGCAGGAGCCGTAGTTGAAAAACGTAGTGTGAACCCAGCCTTAGACTTGAGGCCTCCTCAGAACACCTCACACTCACTTCAGACTTTCTCCAATATGTACCTCAGCTAGCATAAGACTGCTCTGACCTCTGAACTACTACCACACTATATAAGGGGCAGATTTAGAGCATTCCCATTGGGCAGATAAGTCACATGGTTCACCTCATACACACTCCCCTAACAACAGGAAACATGGAAAACTGTTTAATTTTACTGGATGGTAAAAGCAATGAAAACTGCTTGCCGCTCCTA
This sequence comes from Hyla sarda, assembly GCF_029499605.1. Lineage (NCBI taxonomy): Eukaryota > Metazoa > Chordata > Amphibia > Anura > Hylidae > Hyla > Hyla sarda. Next base: position 89,115,637 of record NC_079199.1, on the reverse strand, counting down.
CAAGTTCCTACAACCCGGACATTCACATATAGTCTCAACCATCTAGGGAATAGTGTTGCTCACGAATATTCGCAATTCAAATATTATTCGCGAATTCGCGAATTTCGCGAATATAGCGCTATATATTCGTAATTACGAATATTCGTTTTTTTTTTTTCTTCACAGTACACATCCCAGTGATCATCCCTCTCTGCTTCCAGCTTGTGTGATGTAAAGAAGGCTCTAATACTACTGTGTGAGACTGGCGTGCGCAAATTCGCATATGCGAAAATTAGCACATGCAAATTTTCGCATATGCGCATTTTCGCGCATGCTAATTTTCTATATGCTAATATTCACATATGTTAATTTTCGCATACGCGAATTTGCGCATATGCGAAAATAAAACTAGAATATAACGAATATGCGAATATACGCGAATATATGACGAATATTCGTCCATATATTCGCGAATATTCGCGAATTCGAATATGGCCTATGCTGCTCAACACTAGGGAACTAGATGGAGAAAGATCTGAGTTGCAAGTTCAACCAGGATCCATGGTGTTCTGTTCTTCTCTATTTCACTATACAGTGACCCCCCGACCTACCATGGCCCCGACATACGATCATTTCAACATACGATGCTTTTGTATGTCGGGGCCATCGCATAAACGGCTATCCGGCGGCGCAGACTGCTTCAGCTGCCACCGGATAACCGTTTACGGTGCCCCGTGTGGTCCGCTGACGATCACTTACCTGTTCTCGGGGCTTCGACGCGTCCTCTTCGGGATCCCCTGCATCATCGGCGCTCTCCATCGTCGTCATCACGTCGCTGCGTATGCCGTCCCGTCATCCAATAGGAGCGGCGTGCGTAGTGATGTGATGGCGGCGACAGAGAGCGAGGATGCCGGGGACACCCCGGGGACGCGGCGACAGCGATGGAAGACGACATCCCAGGCAGCGGTGACGAGCGGTGACGGTCCGGAGCGGCGGGGACACGTGAGTACAACTTCCTCTACCGGTGGTCTTCAACCTGCGGACCTCCAGATGTTGCAAAACCACAAATCCCAGCATGCCCGGACAGCCGTTGGCTGTCCGGGCATGCTGGGTGTTGTAGTTTTGCAACATCTGGAGGTCCGCAGGTTGTAGACCACTGTCCTATACTTTACATTGCACGGATCCCTCAACATACGATGGTTTCAACAAACGGTGGTTCATTTGGAACGGATTACCATCCTATGTTGAGGGACCACTGTATTTATTTAGTTAGGATCCTCCATGAAATTGCATTATAGGTGTATATACCCCCTTGCATATATGCAAAAATCTACAACACCCCCCGGTATCTACCCCACTACCATTGACAGCCTAAGCTGTTTTCACGTTGATTTTCCAAAATCGTAGTAACATTTATCAGTTTTTACCATATTTTATACAATTGCTGCACAATCTCCATAATATGTGAACACAGCCTCAGGAGAGGTGTATAACTTAGCCCACAGAGATAGCAGCAGCAGTATACAGATATAGCTGGAGGGAAGGGGAGTAACTACTAATATATATTCTGATCCCATAGAGATAGCAGCTGTATATAGATAGAGATGGAGGGACAAGAGTATAACTACTAAATATACTGATATCAAAGAGATAGCAGCAGCAGTATACAGATAGAGCTTGAGGGGAAGTGTATAAATACTATGGGGGACATTTATCAATGTTTGCTTATGTATTCCTTTTTTTTAGTTCTTTTTTTGCTTACGTGCGACTTATTTATCATCTGGTTTCAGCCTGTTGATACATTTCTTTCACAGCCTAAGCTGGTAGTGGCTTTTTCGGCTCCATGTCTGAGCTGGAGTAAATTTTGTAGTTTTTTACATGCAATGCAATTTTTTTTTTGCAAGATAAATCTCTGACCACTGCAAGTCAAAAATCACTTTTTTGCACACAAAAAGTTGCAGAAAAAAGAGTAGTCAAAGGCGCAACTTTTTTGCGACAATTTTAAGCAAAAATAAAAAAAATTCTAAATGCTTTGATAAATGTCCCCGTATATATACTGATTAGAGATGAGCGAACTTACAGTAAATTCGATTCGTCACGAACTTCTCAGCTCGGCGGTCGCTGACTTTTCCTGCATAAATTAGTTCAGCTTTCTGGTGCTCCGGTGGACTGGAAAAGGTGGATACAGTCCTAGGAAAGAGTCTCCTAGGACTGTATCCACTTTTTCCAGCCCACCGGAGCACCGGAAAGCTGAACTAATTTATGCAGGAAAAGTCAGCGACCGCCGAGCCGAGAAGTTTGTGACGAATCGAATTTACTGTAAGTTCGCTCATCTCTAATACTGATCCCATAGAGAGAGCAGATGTCTATGTCTGAACCCCTTTTTGCACTGGAACATTTGGTGATTCAGGAATGTGATCACAAGACCAAATTATAGTAATAAAACACATGGATGCAGCTTTGCTGGAATAAAACATATGCGCTGTACGACTAGTGATGGTGAATGTGCATGATATAGGCAAAAAGAAAAAATAAAACCCCCCGGGTGCTTATTTAAAGGGGTACTCCGCTGCTCAGCATTTGGAACAAACAAAGCTGTCCCATAGACTTGCATTGAGTGGGCGGGGCGTGACACCATGAGGGGCGGAGCTATGACATCATGAGCTCCCGACGCCGGCTCCAGTGTGTTTGTTCCAAGTGCTGAGCAGCGGAGTACCCCTTTAACTTTTTCCCTACCCTAGACCACCAGTAATTTTACAATGAACTATTTCACTACTCAAGATCACCAGTGATTTTACAATTGAAGGGGTTATCCAGGAATCAAAAAGCAGAGATCATTTCTTTCAAAAACCTCTTTCCCTCTGTCTCCAGGTTGGGTGCGGTATTACAACTTGGCTCCATTCACTTTAATAGCACTGAGCTGCAGAACCACACCCAACTTGGAGACAGACGGGGAGAGGGTTTTTGAAAGAAACTGCCTCTGTTTTTACGATTCCTGGATAACCCCTCTTTCACTGCCCTAGACAACCGGGGATTTTACAATTAACTCTTTTACCACCCAGGATCACCAATGAGTTTACAATTAACTATTTCACTACTCTAGACCACCGGGATTTCTTTTTGTATAAGAAAAAGTGTCTAAAATATTATACAGAGGAAATGCTACTTTCCTTGTACCCTCTGCTCTTATATTGGCCCCATCAGACCTTCCCGATAGATTAAACATACTGCAATCAATGACTCAATCGATCAGCCGCATTATACTATCTCCCTCCATACAAACCGTCCTGCCTGCTTACAATCCCGCAATAAAATTAGTATGTAAAAGGGTAAGTGCATTATGGAAGGAAATATCTTGTGTTATCACTGGCATTAATCTCCTGTATGCCAGGATATTCAGAAGGATATGCTGTTGTTCTTTTTCGGCGTTAATTATGTTTGCAGACTGTAGTACTTTAGCAAATGACATTCAGAGTAAAGTTTTGTTAATCTTGAAGATTACACGGGTTGTATTTTTCCAGAAGCTCCAGCCTTGATCAGATCATGAAATAACTTTAACCTTTACGTTAGACGTGCTGTTGACAAGACAACCCTAGAGCTACAACCACTCTGGGGGTGTGAGATGATCCGAAAGTATCGTCTGGGTTGAGCGTCATGGAAGGTCATCTGATCCATTGATTAAACCAATGAAGGTCCACCATCTTCTGCTGTTCTAGTTGCTTCAGTTCTATTGAAGCTGTTACAGCCATAAATAAGAATAAGAATTCAGGCATTTGGGATCTTTTGGATTGTTCTAAAACAGAGTTAGGGTGCATTAACACTTCTTTTCAGAGATCCGGCTGCCATATGGCACGTGGTGTGAATGCACCCTAACTCTGTTTTAGAACAAGAGTCCAAATAGAGTTGCTACTGGATACTGCCCACGTACAATCTGCGGGTACAGATGCCGCTGAGTAGAGATGAGTGAATCTGAAAAATTCGATTCGGACAATTTGCAGAATTTTCAAAAAAATTGTTATTTGCGGCAAATCGCTATTAAAAACGGCTATTTCTGAGCTGCAGAACACTTTGCCTTGTCGTAACACCCATAGGGAGTGTGCTGTGTTAGTGAAATAATACTGTTATTCAGTATGACATGCAGATTACAGGCATCACTATTAGAAGCAGAGGCGCACAATGACAGAGCCTTGAGGTGACATCAGTATGAGGAGACCATATGGCGGCAGAATGACACAGCCTTCGAGGTGGCGGCAGCATGAGGAGACCATATAGTGGCTGAATGACACAGACTGGAGGTGGCAACAGCATGAGGAGACCATATAGTGGCTGAATGACACAGCGTGGAGGTGGCAGCAGCATGAGGAGACCATATAGTGGCTGAATGACCCAGCCTGGAGGTGGCAACAGCCTGACGAGACAATAGGGCTTCACAATTGAAAAGATTAAAGATATTTTATATTAAATTAACATTTAAATTGAAGATTTCAAATAGATGAACCTAATAAGTTGTATTTAATGTGCCAGCAGCATGAGGAGACCACATGGCGGCACAGTAACACAGCCTGGAGCTGCCATCAGCATGAGGAGAACATATAGTGGCAGAATGACAAAGCCTGGAGGTGGCATCAGCAGCATCAGTAGTAACCTGGTGACAGAGTGGTGCGGTGGGTGGCAATACCAGTACCCGATGACAAAGGTGGGTGAAAGAAGGAGAACTTGGCATTAGATGTGTGGCATTAGGTGGGTGGCAGGATCAGAATTAGTGCAACAAGTAAGTATTGAGGATATGCATTACGTAAAACGTAACTTTTAATAATATGCTGAGGATAAAATATATGGCCACCCAGATATTTTTTTTTTAAATCAAACCAAAGGAAAGGTGTGCAAAAAACACCATGTGCCACCTACACCACCAAGTATTGATGTGATGCAAAGACCTCTAAAAGGTGGAAGGGAACAACGTATGTTCCATTGTAACCAGTGGGGGTACAAACTTCCCCTGAAGGCCCTACTCTCGCATTATTAATTCCCTTCTTGGCAAGTGTTACTCACTCTAAGAAGGGTGGCCCCACACAGGAACCACTCCCTATTTCCACCTACAAACACATTTCCCAGGGTTTTTAGTTGGAAATAGGGAGAGGCCAGTGAGAGGCATGTATTTATGATAGATGTATCTGTGGTAGGCCTCTAGGGTAGGGATAGTGTAGTTAGGGTATTGCTTCAGTATATCAGGGGTTAAGGTTAACCCTATTGTTCGTGACGCCAGGCATAGGGCTAGTATGCTGAGGTAATTCCCAGTAACGATAGGTGCATGCAAATAGTGACTGAAGGTCCACAATGTAGTTGAACTTGAATAAACTTTACTTAACCCCTTAAGGACTCAGGGTTTTTCAGTTTGTGCACTTTTTTTCCTCCTTACCTTTTAAAAATCATAACCCTTTCAATTTTCCACCTAAAAATCCATATTATGGCTTATTTTTTTGCGTCACCAATTCTACTTTGCAGTGACATTAGTCATTTTACCCAAAAATTCACGGCGAAACGGAAAAAAAAATAATTGTGCGACAAAATCAAAGAAAAAACGCCATTTTGTAACTTTTGGGGGCTTCCGTTTCTACGCAGTGCGTATTTACATAAAAATGACACCTTATCTTTATTCTGTAGGTCCATACGGTTAAAATGATACCCTACTTATATAGGTTTGATTTTGTCATACTTCTGGAAAAAATCATAACTACATGCAGGAAAATGTATACGTTTAAAATTGTCATCTTCTGACCCCTATAACTTTTTTATTTTTCCACGTACAGGGCGGTATGAGGGCTCATTTTTTGAGCCGTGATCTGAAGTTTTTATCGGTACAATTTTTGTTTTGGTCGGACTTTTGATCACTTTTTATTCATTTTTTAATGGTATAAAAAGTGACCAAAAATACGCTTTTTTGGCATTTGGAATTTTTTTGTGCGTACGTCATTGACCGTGCGGTTTAATTAATGATATATTTTTATAGTTCGGACATTTACGCACGTGGCGATACTACATATGTTTTTTTTTTTTATTTACACTGTTTTATTTATTTTTTTTATGGGAAAAGGGGGGTGATTCAAACTTTTATTAGGGAAGGGGTTAAATGACCTTTATTAACACTTTTTTTTAACTTTTTTTTGCAGTGTTATAGGTCCCATAGGGACCTATGACACTGCACACACTTATCTCTCATGCTGATCACTGGCGTGTATTAACACGCCTGTGATCAGTGTTATCTAATTCCCTATAGATTCCCTTTTAGGAATCCAAAAAAAAACTTATTTCCCATATACTACTTAACTTGTTAAAATTCCATATACTTTATTATGTTCTACACACTATTTAAAAACAAATAGCACTGTTTCCTCTATTTGCTATTTGGATGAGGTAATTTGCTTGCGCAGATATCTCTGCTAATGATGATGTATTTATATTAACGCAACCCTGTGTGCCTGCAGGTCACACTCAGTAGATTGCAAGGAGCAGCAGTGCTATGATTGTTAAAAACTCCAATCTGCCCCCCTCAACATGTTTCGCTACGACGTAGCGTTATCAAGATCAGTGTTATCGGCGCTTGATTGCTCCTGCCTGGATCTCAGGCACGGAGCAGTCATTCGTCGATCGGACACCGAGCAGGCAGGTAAGGGCCCTCCCGGTGTCCTGTAAGCTGTTCAGAACGCCGCGATTTCACCGCGGCGGTCCCGAACAGCCCGACTGACTAGCCGGGATAGTTTCACTTTCACTTTAGAAGCGGCGGTCAGCTTTGACCGCCGCTTCTAAAGGGTTAGTACCGCACATTGCCGCGATCGGCGATGTGTGGTATTAACCGCAGGTCCCGGCCGTTGACGAGCGCCGGGACCGACGCGATGTGATGCATGGTCGCAGCTCGACCCCGCTTCATATCGCGGGAGCCGGCGCAGGACGTAAATATACATCCTGTGTCGTTAAGGGGTTAAAGGCTTGCGGTACATCCAATGAATAGTAACAGTCTCTTTAATACACTCTTCATACACTTCAGTGACTGACAGTTGTTGCGGACCTTGACCGTTGATATAAGTCTCAAAATTTAGGGTAATTTGCAAAGATCCGTCCGGATTTAGGGGATAAATATGGTCCGGTGATCTTGCAGAGTGCTAGGGATCGATTAGACTCACAGTTTTAGAAGATATCAGCCGTCGCCGCAAGGCTCAGGCCTAAACTCACTGATGGCAACAGCGCAGATCCTTCTCTAATAACAGCCCATGAGCAAAGAGAGAAAGCAATGGCCGCCACTCCCTTATATGGGCAGGGGCAGGGCCGTTTCTATTGGTCCGAGTAACTGTCACTCACCGATACAAGGAATGATGGTTCAAATACGTCACAGGGACCTCCAAAGGTCCTTAAGCAAAAAACCATAGAGTTTACCTGATCACGTGACCCGCAGGTCCTGCTATGCTCCATACAGGTAATTAACCATTTATATACATTTGTACAATTATATCTATATAAATCCTAAGTAAACTGTTAGACAACTAATATCTAGATAAGGGTGGACTAGATAAGAAGGACCCCAACGTCCGAGGGACTCTGGCTATGGGGACCTCTATACAGGTACCGTATAGGATGGGGTACCGGGACACCACATATCCATGTATTTATATAATAAATGAGTATGATAGACGAGAAGTTTGAAGGAGAATGCGGACATAGGGGTCTGGAGGAGGAGGCCGACAGAGGAGTCTGGACTAGGAGGCAGACAGAGGAATCTGGAGAAGGAGGCGGATAGAAGGGTCCAGAGGAGGAGGCGGATAAAGTGGTTTGGAAAAAGAGACAGACAGAGGGGTCTAGAGCAGAAGGCGGACAGAGGAATCTGGAGAAGGAGGCGGACAGAGGAGTCTGGAGGAGGAAACGGACAGAGGAATCTGGAGAAGGAGGCGGACAGAGGAGTCTGGAGGACTAGGCGGACAGAGGAGTTATGAGTTGGACAGAGGGGTCTGGAGGAGGAAGCAGACACAGGAATCTGGAGAAGGAGGAGGACAGAGGAGTCTGGAGGACGAAGCGGACAGAGGAGTTTGGACTTGGACAGAGGGGTTTGGAGGAGGATGTGGACAGAGGGGTCTGGAGGAGGAAGACTGAGGGGTCTGAAGGAGAAGGGCAGAAAGGTCAGGAGGAGAAGGGCTGAGGGGTTTGGAGGAGGACAGCGCAGGGGTGGGATTCAGCCTAACTGAGAAAAAACAGTGTGTGGCAGTATTATTATTATAGATAGTGTGTGGCAGGGGGTACAGTTTTTGACAGGGTTATGTGGAAGCCCTTGTGTATGGTAGTGGTATGGTATAGGTATATAAGGGGTTAATGTTAACCCTAGAGTTCGTGACGCCAGGCTGAGGGCTGGCATGCTGAATCAGTGTTCTGGCCTATCACCGCCCTTCCCAGTAACGATAGGTGCATAAAATAACTGAAGGTCCACAAGGAGATTTGAACTTGAACTTGAATAACTTTTACTGAAGTGCTTGCAATAACCACGACACAGTAACAGTCTCATACAAACAGTCCTTAGGTTGCTTAGTGACTGGCAGTAGTTGTGGACCCTGAGCTAGACATAAAGTCTCTGAATTTAGGAAGTGATTTGCAGATCCGTCCGGATTTAAGGGAGTTATTAGGTCCGGTGATGCTGCAGAGTGTCTGGGAATTGATACACTCTATAGTTATAATTGTTCAGCCGTTGCCGCAAGGCTCAGGCCTAACTCACTGTGATTACTGCTGTACAGGTCTTGCTTGCTTGCTTGCCCAGGAACAAGAGAGAGAAACATGGCCGACGCTCCCTTATATGGGCAGGGGGCGTGGCGAATCTGATTGGTCCGAATGTCTGCCATTCACCATTACATGGTGTGATGGGATTGCTTACGTCACAGGGCCTCCAAAGGTCCTTAAGCTAAATACCATAGAGTTCACCACGTCACATGACCCGCAGGTCCTGCAACACTAATGGAAACAAGTAATTAACCTTTTATTTACACATGTTATTCTATTTACATTAACTTATGAATACATTAGAGATCTATACACTAGAATAGAGGCGACTAGGGGTAAATTGGCTGACAGGGATCCCTACGTCCTAGGGACTCTGGCTATGGGGACCCATAAATAAACAGGTACCGTATAGAATGCGGTACTGGGATACCACAGTTATATTCAGATGGAACAGTGTATGGCAGCGTTATAATAAGAGGGCATGATGTCTTGCAGGATTTTATTCCGGTGGCTCAGTTTCTGTCAGGATTATAATGATTATTGTCTTTATACAGAGGATGAAGATCTACTAACAAAGTGAGGAACCAATGATGTACGAGTGTCAGACTCTGCAGAGAAGATGAAGCTGGAAGAAGTCCTGGTGCCTGGACAAGATGAAGAAGAAAAGAAAAGCAACGTCACTCAGGTCACTGATATCCTTTTGTATCCTCCTGACTGTCCCATCAGAGCTGTAGTTACTTAAATTCCACAGAGATAATGGGTAACAGCGTATACCAATCTGTGGCTCTCCAGCTATTACAAAACTACAACTCCCATTATGCCGGAAGGTCTCTAAGCATGATGGGAGTTGTAGATTTACAACAGTTGGAAAGCAACTTAATCTGTGGTGATTGGTCAGGGTCCCAGCAGTTGGACCCCCAACAAAAAAAATGGGCTGGCGTTGGCCCCTGAGGTGTCCTGACAAATCCCTCCCTTTCCCAGTGTGGCACCTTGCGGAGCTCCAATAATACGTGATATGATCACATAATGTGCTGGGTGACGTGTGTAGAACAAAAGAAATCCTCTCATTATTTTCAATAATTATCAAAAAAATTTATAAAGCCCTGCTGTATGTATATATATATATATATATATATATATACTGTGTAGTAATGATGGTGGTTGTTGGCAGTTTGTCAGTACAGGATGTCCTCAAACTCAGGTGACAGACTGATAACATTATTGCTTTTAGAGGTATTTCCAAGATTTTAAATGATCCCCTATGCTCTGGATAGGAGATATTAAGGTGATCGGTGGGGTTTGACTGATGGGACACCCACCGATCACCAGAATAGAGGAGTAATGTCGCCATAAATGAAGAGAGTGAACCAGCGCTTCATGCATTCTCTATGGAGAGGAACTGCTCCATAAACCATGAATGGAGTGTTGGTTGTGTATGTTCGGTGTGTTGTGTACAGTAGTGGGAGAATATTAAAGAAGGAGGCTGGGTGTGGTTAAGGGTGTGTATGAGGGTGTGGTTGGGGCGTGTCTGAGGGTGTTTTAGGGGTGTGGCTTGGCTATGGGCTTTAGCCCTGGGTCTTTTGGAGATCTGGCAACGCCCCTGAGTAAAAGTATGCTGACAAAGCAGTTCCTCTGCAGTTCCTAGCACTGGGCTCTCCAAGTGCCCAACAGCATGGTATATGCTCCCTTGGTTATATGACTATGTGCCCTTTCATCTTGCAAAGAACTCCTCTCACCAAATAAATGGATAAGGAGAGGCACAGCTCCTTCTAACTGGAGTAAGTGCATTTGTTTTACAGGGCCTACCTAAATCTGATCTATTATTAATAAACCCATCTCCGCAGCTGCAGATTTCTGGTGTCCTTAGTTCTCCTTCTGGTAAAATCACTTAGATTCATTTGTGCCAATCAATAAGAAGGGTCGATGGCAGCGAGAAAGCAATGAGCAGGAGAATGGAAAAATAAAATCACGGCGAGAGCGAAAGACCAAGGAATGGAGAGAATAGCATGACATAGAGAGAAGATGGCAGCAATGGGATTCGGTAGAGCAATAGTCTAAGAACCTTTATTATAAGGCTATGGGAAAGTGGAAGGAAGAAACATAATACAATCAAATTCCCTTTAAAGGGCTTCAGGCTAACAAACGGAAGGACAGAGAAGACTATTTGGTCCAAAAATGATGTGCATGCCTTACACCAGTTTGTGCTCGACATTTCACAAGACAAGTGTCTACAAAACAGGGCTTCTATTAGGACAGGGGTAAAAACCATATTCTACACCTGCCCTCCTGTCCCTGCCTACTGGGTCAATCCACCCTAGATAGCAGCCCCCAGCTGGGTACAGTCCCTATCCTAACCTATCATAATAGTCAATGAAAGTCAGTTTTCTAGGCTAATAAACCTTGTGTACTCCCTCTCTGTGCATTAAAACAATAAGAGAGCATACTTTCCTCCCTGCACTCGCGTTCTGTCGGCCTCCGATGACATCTCACTCCATGATTAGTGATGAATGGCAGGGGCCATATTCGAATTCGCAATATTTCACGAATATGTGGACGAATATTCGTCCTATATTCGCGAAATTCGCATATTCCCTATGTTCGTTCTCTTTTTTTCATGTGAAAATTCGTAATGAAATGTGCATAGTGCGCATGCGCGATTATATCTTTCACCTAAAAGAAGGGAGGGATCAGTGTCATCTGGAAGTGGCGATACTCGCGAATATTTGCATATTTTTATTTTTGCATATATTCACGTATTCGCAAAAAAAATGAATATTCATCATTGCGAATATATATCACTATGTTCTAAAAATTCGCAAAATCGCGAAGTGCCGATATTCATGGTGAAAATTCGCATTTCGAATATTCGTGCTCAACACTATCCATCAGTCACACAGCTGAGCAGGGAACAGGACGGCATCATATACTGGCAGAACAAGATTACAGCAGGACAGCAGGAGGAGCAGGGGAGTGGGGTAGGCCTAAAAGATTTGATGAAAAGTTGCAAACGTTATAAAATAATATAAAAGCTATGTCTTTCATCTTCTTTTAATCATGTCTTCCATGATCTGTGGATGTAGCACCTGATGCTCCAAGAGATGTCATGCTGTACCACAGCTGCTGCATTAGGCACCATACTCCTGGCATTACTCAGCGATGCCAGTCGGCACAACACATGACTGTTGAAGTCGCTGATCGGCTGCAGCAGGTATCTACCGTTCTAGAAAGTCAGTGCTTAGATACTTCTACACGAAAAAAGAAAAATGGGTATCACCGCAACATCTAGTGATGCATCAGCAGGGGATTGAGTTCTGTTTTAAGACTTTAAAGGGGTACCCCGCCCCTAGACATCTTATCCCTTATCCAAAGAATAGGGGATAAGATGTCAGATTGTGGGGGGTCCCGCTGCTGGGGACCCCTGGGATCTCGGCTGCAGCACCCACCTCAACGGCTTCCGGCAAAACTGGAGGCTTCGGATCCCAACCACGCGAGCGAAAGAGCATGACGACACAACTCCGCACCCCGTGTTACGTCACACCCCTTCCCCTCAATGCAAGTCTATGGGACTTGCATTGAGGGGTGGGGTGTGATGTCACAGGGGGCAGAGTCGTGATGTCACACTCTTCTGCTCGCGTGGTCGGGATCCGAAGCCTCCAGCATTGCCAGAAGCCGTTGAGGTGGGTGCTGCAACCGAGATCCCGGGGGTCCCCAGCAGTGGGACCCCCCAAGATCTGACATCTTATCCCCTATCCTTTGGATAGGGAATAAGATGACTAGGGGCGGAGTTCCCCTTTAACACAATGTTTCCCAAATAGTGTGTCACCATTTGCTGCGAAACAGCAAATTTTAACAGCTTTTTTTTAAATAATTAATGACAGTAATGAATCATAGAAACTACATTACTATAGCGTAGATCAGTTGTAGTGTTCTAGGACTCAGCCCATTTTCACCTTGGGGACACAGAATATTTTCATTTTTGCATTTTTTCCTTCTCCATAACTTATTTTTCCATCCACAGACCCATATGAGGGCTTGTTTTTTGGGTAATGACACCTTTTATTTTGCCATAAAATGAATGGTGCAACCAGAAAAACATTACTTGTGGGGGGAAATTGATAAGAAAATCTTGCAGGTTTTAGGGAGTTTAATTTTTACACAGTGCACTTTATAATAAAAAATGACATGTTCTCTTTATACTGAAGGTTTATATGATTAAAACAATACCCAACTTGTATAGCTTTACTTTAACCTCTTAAGGACCAAGGGCGTACCTGTACGCACTGGTCCAGATCTCGTAGTTTGAAGCGCTCATACGAGCTGAGCGCGCTATATACCAGGTGGGTCCCGGTTGCTATCAGCAACCCACTGTTAATGCCGGACATTGCCAATCGGGCCAATGCTCGGCATTAACCCTTTAAACGCTGCAATCAAAGTTGATCGCAGTGTCTAAATGCTGTTGTCAACAGTGCCGGTTAGCTCAGGGAGCTGATCAGGACATCTGTGGCGAAATCGCAGGTCACAATTAGCGAAGTGGAGGGCGGCAGGCTAGAGCAGCAGAGCATCGATGACACTGATCAATGCTGAGCCAAAGCTCTGCATTGAACATTGTATGCAATCGCAAGATTGCATGGTATAGCCCCTTATGGGGACTAACAAAAAAAAGTTAAAAGTATAAAAAAAATTTAAATAAAGAGTTAGTAAATGTGAAGAAGCCCCTCCCCTAATAAAAGTTTGACTCACCCCTCTTTTCTAATTTTTTAAATAAAATAATGTATTGAAAAATAAACATAAACATATGTATTGCCGCATGGATATAATGTGCGAACTATTAAAATCTGACGTTATTTAAATTGCACGGTCGCTGGCGTACATGTAAAAAAATAGTTCAAAATTGTGCATTTTTGGTCACTAAAAAGTCCCATCAAAGCAAAAATGGTACCGATCAAAACTAAAGACCACAGCTCAGAAAAAGAGCCCTATGGACCTATGGACCTACAGAATAAAGATAAGTTGTCATTTTTACCGAAAAGTGCACTGCGTATAAACAGAAGCCCCCAAAAATTACAAAATGCCAAAATTCCTTAATACCAAAATGGCCTTGGTCCTTAACCCCTTAACAATGAAGGGCGTATGGGTACGCCCTTCCGTCCTGGTACTTAAGGACCAGGGGCATACCTGGTCCCGTAACCGGTGTTTAAAGCACACACACAGGATGAGCGTGCTTCAAACCTGGTGGGTCCCTCCTGCTATTAGCAGCCAGGACCCAGGATTAATCAGGCCGATGCCCGGCATGAAACCCTAGATGCTGTGATCAAAGTTGATTGCGGCATCTAAAATGAAAGTAAAACAATCCCGGTAGCTCAGCAGAGCTGATTTCAATGCGATGTCCCGATCAGCTGAGAGGATGGCAGGGGGGCTATTACCTGCCTCCTCGCTGTTTGATCTGTGATCCTCTGCTGTCTCCAGCCTCCACAGGCTGGACCAGTAGAGCACTGATGACACTGCTCAATGCTAAGCTAAAGCTCAGCATTGAACAGTGTATGCAATCGCAAGATATAGCTCAGTATGGGGGCTAAAAAAAAATTTTATGTGTAAAAAAAAAAGTTTATAAATGTAAATAAGCTCATTCCCTAATAAAAGTTTGAATCAACCTCCTTTTTTTCAGTTAAAAAAAATAAAATACTGTAATAAAAATAAACATACTCATATGTGCGTAAATGTCCCAAATATGAAAATATGTTAGTTAAACCGCACGGTTGATGGTGTGCACATAAAAACAAAAATACCAAAGTCCAAAATTATGCATTTTTGGTCACTTCACATGCCATAAAAAAGGTGATCAAAAAATCTGAACAAAAGTGGTACCAATAAAAACTACAGACCACGGCACAAAAAAGACCTTCAAATGTTGAAAAATAAAAAAAATTATAGGGGGCAGAAGATGACAATTTTAAACATACTAATTTTGGTGCATGTAGTTAGGATTTTTGTAAAGAAGTAAAATAAAATAAAACCTATATAAATTGTGTAACCTTGTAACCGTATGGATCTACAGAATAAAGATAAGGTGCCATTTTTACCGAAAAGTGCACTGCATAGAAACGAAAGCCCCCAAAATAACAAAATGTTGTTGTTTTCTTATTTCACCCCACTAATATTTTTTATTTTTTTTTGCCGCAAATTTTGTTGTAAAATAAGTGAAGTCATTACAAAGTACAATTGGTGACGCAAAAAAAAACAAGCCCTTATATGTGTCGGTAGGTGCAAAATTGAACGCGTTATGATTTTTAGAATGCAGAGTATGGTGAAGAAAAAAGACTATCGATTCCAGGCGCTGCTAGCTCAAACATTAAAGTCGCAGAAATTCTCAATTGTAAAAGATCCACGTATGGATCACAATTATTGTAATAAAACAAAATTAAAATAAAATAAAATGGATGACGCGTTTCGAGGGTAACCCCCTCTTCCTCACATCAGTATGACAATACAGGGGTTAAACACATGTTAAAGCCATAATAGGTCCCCGCTATATGTATGTACCCATGTAGTGGTGTCAAGAATTGGGGCAGAAGTAATGGTGTATAAAATGGAGCATATATATCGAGCAGGCACACAAAAAGTGCCAGTAAATCATATAGATATAGACCAGTGGTATCCAAAAGAGTACTATAGCGATAGAATAGGCATATAAATATGTAAATATATAAATATATAAAAAATAAATGGGATATTAGGTATAAGGTTACAAAGGTTACATGGGACATAAAAATAGTTCTATAAAAAATGAATAAATAATATACATATATTATTGTATGGGCTCCGTCCTTCGAGGGTTAAGGGGTTTTAAAAAAAAGTCAAACTTTTCTTTTTAACAAAATCAGTATGCCTAAAATTGTCCTTTTCTGACCCCTATAACATTTTTTATTTTTCTGTATCCAGGGCTGTATGAGGCCCTCTCATTAGAAATCCCCTCTCCCTCACTTTCGTCCTGGCTTCAGGAGATTGCAAATTTACACAGGACAGAGGAACTACTGGGCGACTCTAGACAAGCTCCTGCATAAACATGATGTAGTGTGGAGCCCGTAAATCGGGTTCCTATCCTCTGATGACTTCAGGATCCTGCACATCATGGTTTAGTCCCAATCCATAGAAAGGGATACCTCGACTGTCCCCAACTAACCCCTCCGCCCCCGTGACCCACACCCACACCCACTCCTACACCCATGCCTACCCTTTCTTCACTTTGCCTTAAAGGGGTACATCGGAGCTAAGACATCTTATCCCCTATCCAGCTGTCACGCCCCCTCCCATAGGCTTGCATTGAGAGGGTGGATCGTGATGTCACAATGCTCCGGCCCCCGTGATCGCCAGTAATCAGACCCGGAGCGAACACGTTCCGGGGACTGATTGTAACCGGGATGCTGCGTGCAAGATCACGGGGGTCCCCAGCGGCGGGACCCCCGCGATCAGGCATCTTATCCCCTATCCTTTGGATAGGGGATAAGATGTCTTAGCGCCAGAGTACCCCTTTAACCCTCAGCCTTGGAGGTCTTTGGAGTGTGTCTGTTCTCCGAGGTACTCTCGCTCATAAGCCTGTATTGTTTATTTATTTATTTTTTTTCTATTATAGATTTTTATCATAGTTTATTGTATTATAAAGTAAATGTTATGAAGCATAAATTACTGTTTCATGTCATGCAAATATACTCTCCAGACTTGGAAGTTCCCATGCCCTGCTGTAACGCAAAATGCCAAGAGCTCTAGAAGAAAGAAAGCTGGTTCCCTAGTGACACCTATAGGTAATTCCCTGTCAATGTTGGACCCATTGAAATGTTTTGAAATATCATGAGAAACTCAAGCCTTTTTTTTTTTTAAGAGGATCTATGGTCAGCACAAAGAAGAAATTGCATTTTTATATCATTTTATAGCCTTTGGCGCCCCAATACCAACAGTGTTGGAATCAGAGCAACAGACAATACAAAATTAATATAATAAACTTGATTTTTCTACTCTGTAATGGGAGAGAGATTGACATAGGACCAGTTCACATCACGATTGGTCTCTCGGTGGCACAGAAAGGATTTTTAAACCTAAAATAATCTGAAATCGTATCTGTGCATGGACAGGCACTGACACCATTCACTCCTATGGACCGCACTGACCCAATCATAGTAAGCTAGTGCATCATTTTTCAAGCGTATTCAAACTTTGATTTGGATTTGTCAGTCCATGATTATGAAGGGGTACTCTGCCACTAGACATTGTATCCCCTATCCAAAATAATGGGTATAAGATGTCTGATCGCTGGGTTCCCGCTGCTGAGGACCCGTCCGATCTCGGCTGCGGCACCCCAGACATCTGGTGTACTGAGCGAACTTCACTCCGTGCCAGATGACTAACAATGCGAGGCAGAGGCTTGTGACATCCGGGCCATCACGCCCCCCTCCAATAGACTTGCATTGAGGGGGTGCGGCCATGACTTCATGAGCCTCCGGTGCTCCGATGCTGCACCTGATGCTCTAAACAAATGTAGGGGGCAGCAAGGAGATCGTAGGGGTCCCCATCGGTGGGACCCCCGGGATAAGATGTCTAGGGGCGGAGTACCCCTTTAAGTGTGAGTCAAAAGTCTGATATGCTCAGATAGCCAGGGAATGCTTTCTGTTAATAAGAGCCGACTATCTAGTGTGACCTAGTGGAGGTGGCATCTCTGATAGATAATGCTCAACCCCCAATGAGACTTAATACATAACCAGTTAAAGCAGAAGCCCCTTCAAAAAGAAAAGATACGTACCTGTGAGCACCTCTTTTTTTGTCCTTGCCCCTGATTAACACAAAGCAGGGTGCAAGTCTGTGGGTGGAGCTTAAAGCATTGGGGAACCTGAAGCATGGGTGGAGCTAGGGAAGGATGTTGACTGCATCTGCCCCTCTACTGATCCTGTGTATGGTGGGGATATTGGCTTTTCTGTCAAAAAAGACGAGCTGCTGGAAAAGAAGTTACTCCTGAAGCTGCCCTGCTGCCACAGGGAGAAAACTCCCACCGAAAAGGACTTGGGCAGGGGACACTGGTGGGACTGTTATATTAAGGTAGAGAGGAGCTGAGAAGGGTAGGATACTGACAACCAGGGTGACACAGTAGACGAAGATTGCTTTTAGTACCCGTCAGTATGGATGGTTAGGTTGTGTAGCAGTCATGCCCCCAGGGTATGCCAGGGAGCTAGATAACAGACAGGGATTTAGCTGTGTTGCCACAATGTACTATACCATCCTGTGAGGTAAAAGAAGGCTTCACCGTGACCCAAATACTCACATAAATTTTGATCAGGCAGTTGTTCAGCAGGGGCTAACTCAAGGTCGTCTTCAGAGTGGCTGAGACCCCTCAACATTAGTGATGAGCGGCAGGGGCCATATTCGAATTTGCGATATTTCGCGAATATATGGACGAATATTTATCCTATGTTTTCAAAATTTGCATATTCGCTATGTTCTTTCTCTTTTTTTTTTTTCATGCGAAATTCGCATAGTGCGCAGGCGCAATCATATCTTTCACCTAAAAAATGGTAGGGATCAGTGTCCAGTCTGGAAGTGCCGATATTTGCATAAATATTTGCATAAATGTGCATTAAAAAAACTATCACTATATTCTAAATATTCGCAAAATCGAGCAGTGCCGATATTCGCAGTAAAAATTTGCATTTTGAATATTCGCGCTCAACACTACTCAACATATGCAGCCTCCCCTCTGAGTTGAGTTCTGGTGTTAAGCCATTGAGTTGGTGTATTCAGTGTACTAAAGAACTGTACTAAAGATTCGCTGTGTCTGGTCATCTGTTTTGCACTCACCCCCTGCCCACATGTCAGCTGGGAGAGAAGGCTTTGCTGGATCATTAAACTGGCATGGGAATTCTTATAAGCCAGGCAATGCTTCCTGGAAAGAGGTTTACAAAGCTCCGCTCATCCAGAAGGAAAGAGCTTGCTTTCTATTGCCACCAGAGATTCAGTGTAAGTCAATGCTTAACCCCTTTAGGAGCCTTGAAAAATCACAAGGGGTTATCGGCTAAACCAGAATCCCCCTCAAATGGAAGATCACCCATCTGTAGACAGCTGTTTATGAGTTTGCCCCTTAACTGTATATAGCAGGGGGCTTGCTGGACCCTCGGCAAGCAATTTGTTTGCCCCCCCCCCCTCCTGCGCGGATCTGCGGAGGAACATCACTTGCTCTACGTCCCTGTCACGATGCCGGCTGGCAGGAGGTGGATCCTCTGTGCCAGAGAGGGATTGGTGAGGGCCGCGCTAGTGGACCGGTTCTAAGCCACTACAGGTTTTCACCAGAGCCCGCCGCAAAGCGGGATGGTCTTGCTGCGGCGGTAGTGACCAGGTCGTATCCACTAGCAACGGCTCACCTCTCTGGCTGCTGAAGATACTGAAGAAAGGCGAGGTACAAGGGAGTAGGCAGTAGCAAGGTCGGACGTAGCAGAAGGTCGGGGGCAGGCGGCAAGGTTCGTAGTCAAGGGAGATAGCAAGGGTACTGGTACACAGGCTATTAAACACACAAGGAACGCTTTCACTGGCACTAAGGCAACAAGATCCGGCAAGGGAGTGCTAGGGAGGAGACTAGATATAGCCAGGGAACAGGTGGGAACCAATTAAGCTAATTGGGCCAGACACCAATCATTGGTGCACTGGCCCTTTAAGTCTCAGGGAGCTGGCGCGCGCGCGCCCTAGAGAGCGGAGCCGCGCGCGCCAGCACATGACAGCAGGGGACGGGAACGGGTAAGTGACCTGGGATGCGATTCGCGAGCGGGCGCGTCCCGCTGTGCGAATCGCATCCCCAACGGCCAGGACAGAGCAGCGCTCCCGGTCAGCGGAACTGACCGGGGAGCTGCAGGGAAGGAGACGCCGTGAGCGCTCCGGGGAGGAGCGGGGACCCGGAGCGCTAGGCGTAACAGTACCCCCCCCCTTAGGTCTCCCCTTCTCTTTATCGGGTAACTGCCTCCCCTGGGATGAGGACACCGGGAAAGGATGGAGGGATTCCTCAACGGCAGGCAGAACCGCAGGAGTAGGAATGGGGAGAGAGGGCAGAGGGCGGGACCTGGCACGGGGCAGTGTGACACCAGGACGAGGGCCATGAGGGGACACAGAAGCTTGCCTGATGGAACTGGGAGGGGGGGAAGGGCATTTCCTGTGGCAGGCAGAGTCCTTAATGACCTTAGGGGGACCGGGTACAGGAGGAACCACAGAGTTACGGCAAGGGTTACTGGGAACCGGTTTTAGACAGTTCTTGGAACAAGAGGACCCCCAACTCTTGATCTCCCCAGTGGACCAATCCAGGGTTGGGGAATGAAGTTGAAGCCAGGGAAGTCCAAGGAGAATCTCCAAGGTGCAATTGGGGAGGACCAAAAGTTCAATCCTCTCGTGATGAGATCCGATGCTCATAAGAAGGGGCTCCGTGCGGAAACGTATGGTACAGTCCAACCTGGCTCCGTTGACCGCGGAAATGTGGAGTGGCTTGACAAGACGGGTCACCGGAATGCGGAATTTATTCACAAAGGAGTCCCGAACAAAATTCCCAGAAGCTCCAGAGTCCAGGCAGGCCACGGCTGAGAGGGGAGAGCTGGCTGAAGTGGAAATCCGAACAGGTACCGTGAGACGTGGAGAAGCCGACTTGGCATCAAGAGACGCCACACCCACGAGAGCTGAGTGCGAGCGTGTGTTTCCCAGACGTGGAGGACGGATTGGGCAATCCACCAGAAAATGTTCAGTACTGGCACAGTACAGACAAAGATTCTCTTCCTTACGGCGATTCCTCTCTTCCAGGGTCAGGCGAGACCGATCCACTTGCATGGCCTCCTCGGCGGGAGGCCTAGGCGCAGATTGCAGTGGAGACTGTGGGAGAGGTGGCCAGAGATCTAAGTCTTTTTCCTGGCGGAGCTCTTGATGCCTCTCAGAAAAACGCATGTCAATGCGAGTGGCTAGATGAATGAGTTCATGCAGGCTAGCAGGAGTCTCTCGTGCGGCCAGAACATCTTTAATGTTGCTGGATAGGCCTTTTTTGAAGGTCGCGCAGAGGGCCTCATTATTCCAGGACAATTCTGAAGCAAGTGTACGGAACTGTACGGCATACTCGCCAACGGAAGAATTACCCTGGACCAGGTTCAACAGGGCAGTCTCAGCAGAAGAGGCTCGGGCAGGTTCCTCAAAGACACTTCGGATTTCCGAGAAGAAGGAGTGTACAGAGGCAGTGACGGGGTCATTGCGGTCCCAGAGCGGTGTGGCCCATGACAGGGCTTTTCCGGACAGAAGGCTGACTACGAAAGCCACCTTAGACCTTTCAGTAGGAAACAGGTCCGACATCATCTCCAAGTGCAGAGAACATTGCGAAAGGAAGCCACGGCAAAACTTAGAGTCCCCATTAAATTTGTCTGGCAAAGACAGGCGGAGGCTAGGAGTGGCCAGTCGCTGCGGAAGGGGAGCAGGAGCTGGCGGAGGAGATGGTTGTTGCTGCTGTAGCTGAGACTGAACTTGCTGTAGCTGTGACTGTTGCTGCTGTTGCTGTGACTGGAGCTGCTGTAGCATGGTGGTCAAGTACGACAGCTGGTGCTCTTGTCGGGCGACCAATGAAGGGAGGTCGGCGGCAGCTGGCAGAGGAACTTCAGCGGGATCCATGGCCGGATCTACTGTCACGATGCCGGCTGGCAGGAGGTGGATCCTCTGTGCCAGAGAGGGATTGGTGAGGGCCGCGCTAGTGGACCGGTTCTAAGCCACTACAGGTTTTCACCAGAGCCCGCCGCAAAGCGGGATGGTCTTGCTGCGGCGGTAGTGACCAGGTCGTATCCACTAGCAACGGCTCACCTCTCTGGCTGCTGAAGATACTGAAGAAAGGCGAGGTACAAGGGAGTAGGCAGTAGCAAGGTCGGACGTAGCAGAAGGTCGGGGGCAGGCGGCAAGGTTCGTAGTCAAGGGAGATAGCAAGGGTACTGGTACACAGGCTATTAAACACACAAGGAACGCTTTCACTGGCACTAAGGCAACAAGATCCGGCAAGGGAGTGCTAGGGAGGAGACTAGATATAGCCAGGGAACAGGTGGGAACCAATTAAGCTAATTGGGCCAGACACCAATCATTGGTGCACTGGCCCTTTAAGTCTCAGGGAGCTGGCGCGCGCGCGCCCTAGAGAGCGGAGCCGCGCGCGCCAGCACATGACAGCAGGGGACGGGAACGGGTAAGTGACCTGGGATGCGATTCGCGAGCGGGCGCGTCCCGCTGTGCGAATCGCATCCCCAACGGCCAGGACAGAGCAGCGCTCCCGGTCAGCGGAACTGACCGGGGAGCTGCAGGGAAGGAGACGCCGTGAGCGCTCCGGGGAGGAGCGGGGACCCGGAGCGCTAGGCGTAACAGTCCCCCATCGGCAGGACCAGACTGGGACCAAAAATAGGCCAGGGCATATTAGACTATGCAGACAATTTTTTGGGTGGGGGGGTCTTAACAGTCGGCCCCCCACCAAAATAAAATGGGCTGCATAGCCTAAAATCCCATTGGTGGCTGTCCAGTTTTTTGTAAAGCTGCAACTTCCACAATACCTAGAGAGCCTCAGGCAAGATGGGAATTGTAATTTTCTAACAGCTGGAGAGCCACAGATTGGAGTACAGTTTCTCCTGTCATCACTGCAGAAATTACAAGTGACTACAGCTCTGATGGGACAGTCAGGAGAATACACAATAATATCAGTGACCTGAGTGACATCTTCTCTGTTGTCTTTCCATTTCTTCTTTATCTGGTCCAGAAACCAAGACATCTTCCAGCTACATCTTCTCTGTAGAGTCTGACGCCCAGACATCATAGGTTCCTCACTATGTCAGCAGATCCTCATCCTCTGTATGACGACAATAATCATTATAATACTGCCAAATACTGTACCCCCTGAATATAATACTATCATACACTGCACCCCTGAACACAACCCAGCCAGACACTGTTTTGTCTGTTTGGCAGAATCCCAGACCCCTAAGGGCTTATCCAAACTGCAAACATTCAGCTATGCCAGGCCAGACCGCTAAGTCCTCCTTTAGACCCCTCTTCTTCACACTCCTCTGCCCCCAGACCCCTTCTCCCCTTTTCTGACCCCTACCCACCCCCTCTCTCCGAGCACCTCTGTCATGCTCCACACTCCTACAGCGCCACCCCCGTCATCCACCACACTCCTACAGTGCCCCCGTCATCCTCCACACTCCTACAGTGCCCCCGTCATCCTTCACACTCCTACAGTGCCCCCGTCATCCTCTGCAGTCCTCATCACCCCCTCCTTGTCATCCTCCACAGTCATCAGCATCCCCCTCTCTTATCCTCCAGGGACCTTCAACATCCCTCTGTCAGCCTTCACAGTCCTCAGCCTCAGCATCCACCCTGTCATCCTCCACAGTTCTCATAACCCCCCCCCCCCCCCCGTCATCCTCCACAGTCCTCAGAATACCCCCCCCCCCAGTCATCCTACAATGTCCTCAGCACCCCCCTGCCATCCATCTTCCATAGTCACCCCCCCCCCCCCGCATAGTCATCCCTAGCCAAAACTAGCCCACTCTCACCCCTCCCTCTGTACACCTCTGCAGTGTCCGCACCTTATAGAAGCAGCAGCTGGAGCTCTCAGCAGTGGCGGGATCTCCCTCAGCCGGTGCAGGGACACGCCTTTGACGTCAGGCGTGCCTGCACACGGACGTCTTAAAGCGACAACGCTCCTGCCCCGGCTCATTTTAGTTGGGGCCTGGGGAACCGGCCATAAAAGAGGCCTCGTTGGGGTACCGGACAAAGAAAGGAGCGGATGGACTAGCGGCGGCTAGCAGCTTTAGCGTGGGGCTAAAGGGCTAGCTGCTTTGGGCCCCTAGGAATGGCAGGGCCCAGGGCAGCTGCCCCTTTTGCCCAGCGTTAAAGACAGCCCTGGCTGGATGGGTAAGAGGCTTTTGGTGTGGGTCTGAGGAGGTAACTTGGCAGATCATACTGCAAATCACTTTACCCTAAGAACTGCATGTGAAATGAATTTGCCCACTGAGTTTGGCAGATTGCTGATACTCTAAGGGTCTATTCACACAGCAGAATTTCCACTTGAGGAATTCCGCCTCAAATTAAAGCCCATAGACTTCTATGGGATTCTGTACTCCATTCACACTTCTGAATTTCCGCTTGGGGGTCCCCTACTAAGAATATCCTCTAAAGGAAGATACAACATCAAACACAGGACCTAGACATGACTGTTGCTGTTTCTGAAATAAAAGAGACCTTTTTTTTTTTTTTTTTTTTTTTTTTTTTAAATAAACTGTAAGTTCTATGGACACTTTCTCTTTAACTGGGACAATTGTACTGGTGAGAAAAGGAGATTAAGGGAACAGCAAAGAATGTAGGTAAAACAGGAAGAATAGATGAAAGGGGAGAACAAGTATTACAGAGCAAGTCATCGGGAAAGTGTAAATGTGATTCAGAGAGCAGGAATAGAACAGGATAATCTGACAAGTAACACGATGGGGAAGCTGCACAATCACCACTAGAAGGATGAGGCTGGTTTGGTGCCAGAGTCTTTTGTACTGGGGTTCGGTGCCAACATTGTATATCAAGACCTCTGTTTGCTGCAGCAGCATTCAGTCTAGGTCCCCTGGTTCAATTTACTGTCCTTAGTGCCATTTATAAGGGCCATCTTTAACGTGGGGCAAAAGAGGTAGCTGCTCTGGGCCC
This sequence comes from Hyla sarda, assembly GCF_029499605.1. NCBI lineage: Eukaryota > Metazoa > Chordata > Amphibia > Anura > Hylidae > Hyla > Hyla sarda. The sequence continues at coordinate 89,091,184 of NC_079199.1, read as the reverse complement.
TGCTATTCTTAGGGGCCCAAAGCAGCTAGCCCTTTAGCCCCACACTAAAGCTGCTAGCCGCCACCGGTCCTTCCGCTCCTTTCATCGGCCGGTACCCCAGGCCCCAAGTTAAGTGAGCCGGGGCAGGGACGCTGCCGCTTTAAGATGTCCATGCGCAGGCACGCCTGACGTCACGTATGTGTCCCTGCCCCGGCAGAGGGAGATCCAACCACCCCTGAGAGCTCCAGCTGCTGCTTCTATAAGGTGCGGACACTGTAGAGGTATACAGAGGGAGGGGTGAGAGTGGGCTAGTTTCGGCTAGGGATGAATTGTGATTAATGTAGAGGGTAAGGGGGGGTGCTGAGGACTATGGAAGATGACCGGGGGAGGTTCTGAGGACTGTGGAGGATGACAGGGGGGGATGCTGAGGACTGTGGAAGATGATGGGAGTGATACGGACTGTGGAGGATGACGGGGGGTGCTGAGGACTGTGGAGGATGATGTGGGGAGGGGTGTTTGAGGATCGTGGAGGATAAGAGAGGGGGATGCTGAGGACTGCGGAGGATGACAAGGAGGGGGTGATGAGGACTGTGGAGGATGATGGGTGTGGTGCTGTAGGAGTTTGGAGGATGACGGGGGTGGTGCTGTAGGAGTGTGGAGGATGACGGGTGTGGTGCTTTCGGAGTGTGGAGGATGACGGGGAACTGTAGGACTGTGGAGGATGATGGGGTGGTGCTGTAGGAGTGTGGAGAATGATGGGGGCACTGTAGGACTGTGGAGGATGACGGGGGTACTGTAGGAGTGTGGAGGATGATGGGGGTGGTGCTGTAGGAGTGTGGAGGATGACGGGGGTGGTGCTGTAGGAATGTGGAGGATGACGGGGCCCTGCAGGAGTGTGGAGGATGACGGGGGTGGTGCTGTAGGAGTGTGGAGGATGACTGGGGTACTGTAGGAGTGTGGAGGATGATGGGGGCACTGTAGGAGTGTGGAGGATGACGGGGGCACTGTAGGAGTGTGGTGGATGATGGGGGCACTGTAGGAATGTGGAGAATGATGAGGGCACTGTAGGAGTGTGGAGGATGACGGGGGCACTATAGGAGTGTTGAGGATGACGGGGGCACTGTAGGAGTGTGGTGGATGATGGGGGCACTGTAGGAATGTGGAGAATGATGAGGGCACTGTAGGAGTGTGGAGGATGACAGAGGTGCTTGGAGAGAGGGGGTGGGTGGGGGTCAGAAAAGTGGAGAAGGGGTCTGGGGGGCAGAGGAGTGTGAAGAAGAGGGGTCTAAAGGAGGACTTAGGGGTCTGACCGGGCATAGAAGTCTGAAGAAACAGAACTTAGAGGTCTGGGGAGACTTAGTGCTTGTCTACACTGCAGAGATTCCACCGGTGAAATTACACTGCAGAATTTCACATGCAGCAGAGTTCCATTGTTTTCAATGGGATTCTGCAGCTCTGTGCATACTGCTGAATTGCGGCAACAGAATTCAGCCAGTGGAATGGACGTACACCCAAAGAATTAACATAGTCTTACTAAGAGGTGGCTCACGTCCACATGGTCGGTGGTGCCTGCTGCAAGGGGATATTCCCCCAGCTGAATGTTTGCAGTTTGGACGAGCCCTTAGGGGTCTGGGATTCTGCCAAACAGACAAAACAGTGTCTGGCAGGGTTGTGTTCAGGGGTGCAGTGTATGGTAGTATTATATTCAGGGGGTACAATATTTGGCAGTATTATAATGATTATTGTCGTCTTACAGAGGATGAGGATCTGCTGACATAGTGAGGAACCTGTGATGTCCGGGCGTCAGACTCTACAGAGAAGATTTAGCTGGAAGATGTCCTGACGTCTGGACCAGATAATGAAGAAAAGGAAAGACAGCAGAGAAGCTGTCACTGATATTATTGTGTATTCTCCTGACTGTCCCATCAGAGCTGTAGTCACTTGTAATTTCTGCAGTGATGACGGGAGAAACTGTACTCCAATCTGTGGCTCTCCAGCTGTTACAAAACTACAATTCCCCAGGCATGTTGGAAGTTGTAGCTTTACACAAAACTGGAAAGCAGATCGTTGCAGGAGGTGGGGCCCAAAAAAAATTGCTTGCCCAGGGTCCAATCAAAATTAAAGACACCCTTGCCACTTATTCTTCCCAATTTTCTGGATTTCATTCCCTCTGTATTTACCCCAGTTCTTTATTTGTCCCTCCACATGTCTGCTGCATTGTCTCTGCTTAAATGATATACACTATAAGAACACTATTGGTTGGGCACAAAAACAATCACAAAATATACATATAAATGCATACAGTAGCCCATTTGACTTAAAGAGTACCTGTCATCAAACCCTATTTTCTATACTAACTCGGATTATATTCCCTAACTAGTCCTAACACCCCTCCTGCCCTTAACATTTTTTTCCAAGCTTTAGAAATCTCTGTGTATACCTTTCCCCTTGCCCATATTGTGTGAGCTCCCTGCAGGGGAAAGTGTGCGTTTCCCAGCAGGCATGACCTCATTGAAGCCTGCGAGAGCTTTGCCTCGCCATGCCCCATACACACTTCCTAAGTATGGTCTCCTGCCTGGCCGGGAGGAGACCAAACTAAATGTTTGACTTGTGGCAGGGAACAGAACAGAGCCACCTAGTGGGTGTTTTTTAATTACATTAAAAACATAAAGGTTGAGAATTTTAACAGCAAGTAAATAGCAAAGTGTCTTATAATTACATAAGTAACAATATATTAAAAGTTTAGTTTGGTGACAGGTACTCTTTAAAGTGGTTAAACAAGAGGGTCTCATTTCTTCTTGAAACAGCGCCACCCTTGCCCATGGTCTTCCTCTGGTTCTTTATTTTAACCATTCTAAGGCTTGGGCTACACATTGCCTTTGATTGCACATGAAGATCGCAGTGTCACATTGCATTGGTGCACGTAATGTTAGTGAATGGTGATGTGCGACTGTGATGCAACAGTTATTTAAATCAATTCATGGAGACTACACGTGACAGGTGTCCTGTGACCAAAGCAAGATAGGTAGGTATGGGCGCACTGCAACCCAAAAATGGCAGAAACAGTGACCTCATAGTCACAAGAAATCGAGCAACTTTCGCAACCCCGTTTCGACCCTATTCATAGACATTTGGTGCAACACAGTGAGATCTACACAATGTGAAACTATGATCTTTGTTTTGCATCCTCTATCATGGCCATTACAGCCATGTTGCCCCAGGGTTTTGAAACATTTTTGGTTGCAGGTCCCACAACTCTGCCACTATTGACCTCAATGAAAGTCACATGTGACTGAGATCTTCCCTGAGATTGGCTACTTTTTAAACAACGAAATCACAATGTAATACAATTGTGTGATAGCAAGCCACACAAAAATCTTGGTTGCTCAACTTAGATGTCATTTGTTGCCAAGCACCAAATGTCACCATGTATCCTTGGCCTTAAAGGGGTACTCGGCTGCTCAGTGTTTGTTCCGAACGCTGGAGCTTCTTATGTTACGCCGTGCCCCCTCAATGCAAGTCTATAGGAGGGGGCGTGATGGCTGTCACGCCCCCTCCCATAGACTTGCATTCAGGGGGTGGGGCTATGACATCATGATGGGGAGGGGCTATGATGTCACAAGCTCCCGGTGCCGGCTCCAGCGTTCGGAACGGTTTGTTCCAAACGCTGAGCAGCGGAGTACCCCTTTAAATAGGCACTTTCAGAATCCAAAACTTTTCATGTTTTGTGCATCTTGGCAAAACATTAACTTTTCAAGTATGCTTCATAAAAAATGTATCTCCTTTTAATAGAAACCATGGCTTATAAAAAAAATGTAAAAAAAGACCACTAGAGGTCCCCATAACATCCAGAATATAATTCTGTCCAGCTGCAGCATTATATTTGTCCCAGCTTAAGCACAGGTCCAGTAAGTGAGGGTGGGACTAGCACTGTGCTCACTTCTGTCTGAAAACAGAGGGGAGGGGGTTACAGAGCAGCCTGCAGTGATTGGATGAAGAGACCCAGCACAGCAGAGCTGACTCAGGGAGGAAGTAAATGCATGGTGAATGAGGGCAGGCTCAGTGCTTGCTTTGGGCACACCCCTTCCTGAGCAGTGGATGTCAGAATGAGTGAGCAGCAGAATAGCGGGATGTGTGAACCAAATACAGAAGCTAGACGCATGAAAAAGACATGTAAAGCATCTGCATGACTCATTCATTTCCGAGTCTTTACTACTTACTGACTTGAGGAAAATTACTGAACTAGCTTAAAGCATGTTGAATGGAATCATAGAATGTAAATTTTAATGTGTTACAAAAATATATTACTGTTCAGCAGCAAAGTGGCCCCTTACAGCTGGATGTAATAACAGTTCTCGCATTTTCCGTTCTCAATCTGCCATCGAAATGATAGCTCCCCCGCTGAGTCCATTGTCATTAGCCATCGTGCGTTCCTCTATGGCGTATCTATACAACAACCTGTTTATTTATCTTTCCATTATCATAATAGCCGAGTCTATTGACCCTTTCCTGATAGAACATGGACTACGTTGCTATGAAGGCAATCGCCGCATGGGTACGGAGTATATATACACATGCCAGCTAGATTCTGGAAGAGTGTATATGAGGACGCCGGACCACATATACCGTATAACTCAAGACACAACCAGAGATTACTGGATGAAAGTGTTAATCCTTCGGAGAGCCATACTTTGAGTTTGATCTGGCAGTCTCATCCCCAGCTGATAATCCTTTAGATGAGTGATTGGCTTCTGCCAAAGCCTATATCTGTCCTGCTGGTATCAGCACTCCTCATCTTAAAGCCTAACATGGCTCTTTTGGGACACACTCAATTTATTTCAGCTCTTTAGCAGAGAGGGGAGGGCGAGGAGCGCGGAGAAGGTTCTACCTTCCCGCAATGTGTAGGGTGAGAACTACCTCTGCCCTCCCGTCGGAGAGCCATGGGCGTCAATGCTATGGAAACACCAGCTTCGAAACGGATTTGCACGGCATTTACATGACTGTATGGGAAAGGGGGGTAGGTTATGTACTAATGAGACTCAGGAGATATAATAGCTACATATGGAGTAACCGCTGATTCACGGCCAGTTAATGATGGGCGCCAGCTGTCAACCTGGCATTTAATCTCCAGTATTACACAGTATATAACTTCAATCTTTCATGCAAAATATTGTCAGACAACTTTTTCTTCATTAGATGGAGACAAAATTAATTGTGTGATGAAGTTTGTTTAAAAAAAAAAAATAGAATAAAAAATACTTTGGGAAACAGAAAACCTTCTAAAACCTGCAAGTATCAAAATGGTAAAGATTATGCATTTGGCAGCCTTCTGCTTCTCCAATACTTTTTTACGAGGCGACCAATGAGCTGTTTCTTGTAGGTGTTTTTTTAATTAGAGGAAAATTATATTTAAATAACTTTTTTGATACATCTTGAGTGGAGCAGAATCAAAGAAATCCCAATTGACTAGTGTATAGGGAAGTTTGGACCGCACTGAGTACCAGGGAATCTTCTGGTAGAATTAAAGGTGAAATTGATTTATTTTCTTTTTAAATTAACGGGTGACGGAAAGTTATACAGATTTGTAAATTACTTTTATTTAAAAATCTTAATCCTTCCAGTACTTATCAGCTGCTGTATGCTACAGAGGAAGTTGTGTAGTCCATTCCAGTCTGAACACTCTCTGCTGACACCTCTGTCCATGTCAGGAACTGTCCGGAGTTGGAGCAAATCCCCATAGTAACCTTTCCTGCTCTGGACAGTTCCTGACATGAACAGAGATGTCAGCAAAGAACACTGTGGTCAGATAGAAAAGAACTACACTTCCTTTTTAGTATACAGCAGGTGATAAGTACTGGAAGGATTATGATTTTTAAATAGAAGTCATCTACAAATCTAGAAAGAACTCCGTCCGGCACCAAGGTATGGGGTAAAAAAGGCTTGTCTTTATTTATTCCACTGCAGGATACATACAGATAAAGATGTCTGACGCGTTTCGCCCTTTACAGGGCTTAATCGTAGAATCGTAGACGAGTCTACGATTAAGCCCTGTAAAGGGCGAAACGCGTCAGACATCTTTACCTGTATGTATCCTGCAGTGGAATAAATAAAGACAAGCCTTTTTTACCCCATACCTTGGTGCCGTACGGAGTTCTTTCTAGCATAAGGAGTTGCCGGAGGCGGTGCCGGCAGTCCGCAGCACAGGTGTGAGAGGTGTCCGGCGCTGGTGAGAGCGGTATCCACATTCCTTCATCTACAAATCTGTTTAACTTTCTGGCACCAGTTGATTTTGATTTGAAAGAAAAAAAAATGTTTTCCACTTTAAATGGAGTTATGCCCTGTGATTTAATGTAGCACCCTATAAAGTCCGCTCTCCAGGGAGTGTAGGTGGGATGGGAGATAGTCGCTTTGAACTGCCCTCCGGTGGAGTAAGATAGTGCCAACGCGGTGGCATTCCATGTGCTGTACCCTCTAGCCTTGTCAAAATTAATGACCGTGCACTTCATATGGAAGCTCTTTTGGGCCATATTCCCTTCTCCTCTGCTTCCTCATCTCCTCCAGCATGGCAGCCATCCGGGCCTCTTCGTGACACCAGGGCGTGGTTGACCTATACATCACCCGAGGTAGACCAGCTTCACCTGTGCCTGGCATGGGGCAAATAATCACTCCGATGCAAGGTTACAGTTAACTGGTATGCTTTACTGAGGTAGACAAGGTGTTAAAGTCCATACAGCTCAGATCGGCACTAAGGAGATGCAGGGTGAACTTAGGGAAGCTTATCAGCTTGCTGGGACTGGTAGTTGTAATTGTATTGACTGATGCAGCCACGCTTGAATTTAGTCATTGATAGACTGACTTGATTGGCTACTTGGACTAGACTTCAGCAGAATCCCCAATATGTTTAGTTCCTACCGTCTGGCTTTAACCCCTTAAGGACCGGGGTTTTTTCCGTTTTTGCATTTTCGTTTTTTGCTCCTTGCCTTTAAAAAATCATAACTCTTTCAATTTTGCACCTAAAAATCCATATGATGGCTTATTTTTTGCGCCACCAATTCTACTTTGTAAAAAAATCATTGTGCGACAAAATTGAAAAAAAAATGCTGTTTTGTAACTTTTGGGGGCTTCCGTTTCTACATAGTACATTTTTCGGTAAAAATGACACCTTCTCTTTATTCTGTAGGTCCATACGATTAAAATGATCCCCTACTTATATAGGTTTGATTTTGTCGGACTTCTGGAAAAAATCATAACTACATGCAGGAAAATTAATAAGTTTAAAATTGTCATCTTCTGACCCCTATAACTTTTTTATTTTTCTGTGTATGGGGCGGTATGAGGGCTCATTTTTTGCGCCGTGATCTGTAGTTTTTAACGGTACCATTTTTGCATTGATAGGACTTATTGATCGCTTTTTATTCATTTTTAAATGATATAAAAAGTGACCAAAAATGCACTATTTTGGACTTTGGAATTTTTTTGCGCGCACGCCATTGACCGAGCGGTTTAATTAATGATATATTTTTATAATTCGGACATTTCCGCACGCGGTGATACCATATATGTTTATTTTTATTTTTATTTACACTGTGTTTTTTTTTTTATTGGAAAAGTGGGGTGATTCAAACTTTTAATAGGGGAGGAGTTAAATGATCTTTATTCACTTTTTTTTCACTTTTTTTTTTGCAGTGTTATAGGTCCCATAGGGACCTATAACACTGCACACACTGATCATTGTTATCCCATAGGGACCTATAACACTGCACACACTGATCTCCTATGCTGATCACTGGTTTCTCATAAGAAACCAGTGATCAACGATTCTGCCGCATGACTGCTCATGCCTGGATCTCAGGCACTGAGCAGTCATTCGGCGATCGGACAGCGAGGAGGCAGGTCGGGACCCTCCTGCTGTCCTGTAAGCTGTTCGGGATGCCGCGATTAGACGCGGCTATCCCGAACAGCCCGACTGAGCTAGCCGGGAACTTTCACTTTTAGCCACGTGGCTCAGCTCTGAGCGCGCGGCTAAAGGGTTAATAGCGCGCGGCGCCGCGATCGGCGCTGCGCGCTATTAGAGGCGGGTCCCGGCTTCACTATGACGCCGTGCCCGCCGTGATATGACGCGGGGTTACTGTGTAACCCCACGTTATATCAGAAGAGCAGGACCAAGGACGTACCGGTACGTCCTTGGTCGTTAAAGGGGTACTCCGGTGAAAAGCTTTTTTTTGTTTTTTATCAACTGGTGCCAGAAAGTTAAACAGATTTGTAAATTACTTCTATTTAAAAATCTTAATCCTTCCTGTACTTATTAGCTGTTGAATACTACAGTGGAAATTCGTTTCCGTTTGAAACACAGAGCTGTCTGCTGACATCACAAGCACAGTGCTCTCTGCTGACATCTCTGTCCATTTTAGGAACTGTCCAGAGTAAAAGGAAATCCCCATAGCAAACATATGCTGTTCTGGGCAGTTCCTAAAATGGACAGAGATGTCAGCAGAGAGCACTGTGCTCATGATGTCAGCCGACAGCTCTGTGTTTCAAAAAGAGAAGAATTTCCGCTGTAGTATTCAGCAGCTAATAAGTACAGGACGGATTAAGATTTTTTAATAGAAGTAATTTACAAATCTGTTTAATATTCTGGCAACAGTTCATTAAAAAAAAAAAAAGTTTTTCACCGGAGTACCCTTTTAACTTTCACCCACGGAGCAGGGGTTATTTTGCAGTATACATGTGGTTGCATGACTAGGCCTCAGGCCTCCTTCAGGAACACCAGACAAACTCCTCAGACCTCACTTTACTGTACCTCAGCTGCCAGAGCACAAGAGAGAGAGCTGGACCCTGACCTCACTATATAAGGGGACAGTTTAGAGCGATCCCATTGGGTAGATAAGTCACCTGTTCACATTTCATACTCCCCAAACATAAAAACGTCCTTAACAATTATAGATTTCTTGAGGCAACAGTGCATAGAAATACAGTGCATAGTGAAAGTATTCAGCCCCCTTGAACTTTTTGACCTTTTGCCACATTTCAGGCTTCAAACATAAAGATATAAAACTGTAATTTTTTGTGAAGAATCAACAACAAATGGGACACAATCATGAAGTGGAACAAAATTTATTGGATATCTCAAACTTTGTTAACAAATAAAAAACTGAAAAATTGGGCCTGCAAAATTATTCAGCCCCTTTACTTTCAGTGCAGCAAACTCTCTCCAGAAGTTCAGTGAGGATCTCTGAATGATCCGATTTTGACATAAATGACTAATGATGATAAATAGAATCCACCTGTGTGCAATCAAGTCTCCGTATAAATGCACTTGCATTGTGATAGTCTCAGAGGTCCGTTTAAAGCGCAGAGAGCATCATGAAGAACAAGGAACACACCAGGCAGGTCCGAGATACTGTTGTGGAGAAGTTTAAAGCCGGATTTGGATACAAAAAGATTTCCCAAGCTTTAAACATCCCAAGGAGCACTGTGCAAGAGATAATATTGAAATGGAAGGAGTATCAGACCACTGCAAATCTACGAAGACCTGGCTGTCCCTCTAAACTTTCAGCTCATACAAGGAGAAGACTGATCAGAGATGCAGCCAAGAGGCCCATGATCACTCTGGATGAACTGCAGAGATCTACAGCTGAGGTGGGAGACTCTGTCCATAGGACAACTATCAGTCATATACTGCACAAATCTGGCCTTTATGGAAGAGTGGCAAGAAGAAAGCCATTTCTTAAAGATATCCATAAAAAGTGCCGTTTAAAGTTTGCCACAAGCCACCTGGGAGACACCAAACATGTGGAAGAAGGTTCTCTGGTCAGATGAAACCAAAATCAAACTTTTTTGCAAAACGTTATGTTTGGCGTAAAAGCAACACAGCTCATCACCCTGAACACACCATCCTCACTGTCAAACATGGTGGTGGCAGCATCATGGTTTGGGCTTTTCTTCAGCAGGGACAGGGAAGATGGTTAAAATTGATGGGAAGATGGATGGAGCCAAATACAGGACCATTCTGGAAGAAAACCTGATGGAGTCTGCAAAAGACCTGAGACTGGGACGGAGATTTGTCTTCCAACAAGACAATGATCCAAAACATGAAGCAAAATCTACAAAGGAATGGTTCATAAATAAACATATCCAGGTGTTAGAATGGCCAAGTCAAAGTCCAGACCTGAATCCAATCAAGAATCTGTGGAAAGAACTGAAAACTGCTGTTCACAAACACTCTCTATCCAACCTCACTGAGCTCCAGCTGTTCACAAACGCTCTCCGTCCAACCTCACTGAGCTCCAGCTGTTTTGCAAGGAGGAATGGACAAAAATTTCAGTCTCTTGATGTGCAAAACTGATAGAGACATACCCCAAGCGACTTACAGCTGTAATCGCAGCAAAAGGTGGTGCTACAAAGTATTAACTTAAGGGGGCTGAATAATTTTGGGCCATCGCATTAACTGCTATCCGAATGCTTAAGCTGCTGTCGGATAGCAGTTTAAGCATCCCGGACAGGTTCACTTACCTATCCCCGCTGCTCCGGGTCCACTTCGCGATCCTCCGGCATCTTCTGCATCTTCTCCAGGGTCCGGGCCTCGCTTTCCGACGTCGTTATTACGTCGCTACACACGCCGTCCCGGCGCTTCAACGTAATAACGTGACCAAAAGGCGAGGCCCGGACACTGGAGAAGATGCGGAAGAAGCCGGAGGATCCCGAAGAAGACGCCGGAGCAGCGGGACAGCATCGGGAGCCCCTGGGACAGCATCGGGAGCGGTGAGGACGTGGTCCGGAGCGGTGGGGACAGGTGAGTATTAAATGCACTTTTTACATTGCATCAACATACAAAGGATTCGACAAACGATGGGTCGTTTGGAACGAATTACCACCTTATGTTGAGGGACCACTGTACATCCTTCAGTGCAATATAGAAAGTTCTAAGGAGAGGGGACCCATGACGGACATTGAGCAGCATCGGCCACACAGGTGAGTTGACCATTCCTGTACAATGGACAGGGTCAGACAAATTTTTTTCTAAAATGTATGGGAACTTTAGGACTTCAGAACATTTACTTGATACTCTCTAAAAGAGAGTAACCCTTTTTGGAGCTCACTTTGGAACAAGTTATTTGAGCCAACCCATCATTCTTCTCATGGGGTTGGCTCCCAAATATCCTCTTATACCTTTCTGAAATTCCCTTTTTATTACAAAATTTTATTTGCTAATAAATTCTAGGTTAAAACTAAATCTACAGTGGAATTTGCTGTCTCAGTTATAGGACCTTTATTTTCCTGTAAAGAAACATCCAGTCTATTGTATGTGGCCATAAGATGGCAATGTTCAGCTGGAGTGTATGAATTATGTATAATCCCTAGTTTTTTACATTCATTTTGTTTTCTGATGTTTATTTCTATTCTGTTTTCTTGACAGCCATCTTGCCTAGGCTGCTGCTCTGCTCCGTAAACAGCACTTCAGCGATTTGCTTTATGGCACCCTATAGCATCGAGTCAGAAGTATTAAAAGACCTTATTGTTAATGCATTTTTTGTAGGATCCAAAACTGTACAGAAACGGCACATCAGTCTATGTCACTAGAGTCCCAGGCTTTTATTGACATGACGGCCTGCAGTGCTGCCTTCCCGGTGGTACTAGCTAGTTGTAAGAGGTTTCTGTGAGATTCATGGGGCTTGGGAAATAACAGCTTCAATTTACAAAGAGATTGTCTTCATGACAAAGGTTCCCAAGACCGGTGAATTTTTAACAGGGCCATCTGTGAGATGCTCATCAGGGGTTAAAACACTATAAAGCTTCTTCATGAACACTGACTCAGTAAAGCAGCTGATGCAGTGTAAGGGAATTCCTGTCTTTTTGCAGGCTTTTAGTCAGTCAGCAGCCATGCATATCAAATGTTCTTGGTAACTCATCATATGGTAAGTGATCAAAATACATCAGGTCTTATGTCTGATGGAACATGAGGATGATCCTAATGCAGGAGTAGACATATAGCCCAAAGGGGAGGCGGAAAAAGGCAAGTTTGGGAGCCATGGGAAGGATAAGGAGAGTTATGTTCCAGGCTAGCAGAAAATAGTGGCTCTCTAACTGTTACGGAGTGGTGGTGGTGGGGTTTCCAGCCACTGGGACCCACTGCGATCTCCGCGTAGCAACCCAGCGTTCTGAGCATTTTTGTTCAGAACGCTGGGTTGGGGCGGCCGTGGTCATTACGTTATGTCACACCTCCTCCATTCATGTCTATGGGAGAGGGTGTGACGGCTGTGATTGCTCGTCACGCCCCCTTCCCCTAGACATAAATGGAGGGGGCATGATGTGACGTGATGGGGTGCCGTCCAGAAATCACAGGGGGTCCCAGTGGCCGGACCCCCCTGTGATCAGACATCTTATCCCCTATCCTTAGGATAGGGGATAAGCTGTCCAGGGGTGGAGTACCCCTTTAAAGAGGTACCTATCTCCAGAACAGGGTCCCCAGACTGGTTGAGGTAGCTGTGAACTACCATCATTCAGTGTCGTAAAGGACTGTTCGCATCTCAGCTTGTTATGCCCTATCCATAAGGGTCACCTGATCCGAAAAACAGTGACATAATTGTCCCCGAAATGCACAGAGTTCATCGCACCATCCTGTGCCGCCACTGCTCTATCCATACACTATGGGATCCTTTACCATTTTTAAGTTCAGCAATCAGAAACGCTTGCAATTCCCAGACAATTGATGCAATGTTCTCTCTATCCGGCTGGCCCTGTGAGGTACTCCCCTTCATAAATATTCATTTTGCTCTCTCCAGCACATCACCAGTACGTGGTAGGACCTGTCACAGCGTGCGCTCCGGTCTCCTTCCCCGGACCGGAGCGCCTGCTCCCTCGGCCTCCCCCCTTGGGATCCCGGCGTCTCCCGGTCAGACGCGCTGACCGGGAGCACGGGTTCCCTTGTGTCGGGGACGCGGCTGCCGTGACGGCTGGTCCCCGTTCACGCGCCTTCGCACCTATCTCACTCACCTGCTTCCCCGCTCCCTGCACCGTCTGTCTCGGCCTCCCGGTGCACACGGCCCCGCTCTCTAGGGCGCGCGTGCGCCGCCTTCAGTAAATTTAAAGGGCCAGCGCGCCATTGATTGGTGTGCTGGTCTCTGGCCTCCTCCATATAAATGTAACCTGCCCCTTCCTGCCCTTGCCGGATCTTTGGGTCCTAGTACCTTTGAGAAAGCGTCCCCTTTTGTGTATTTTGCCTTGCCTGTTGCCGAACCCGTTGCTACCATCTACTCGCCCGTGAACCTTTGCTGCCTGCCCTGACCTCTGCTACGTCCGACTACGCTCCTGCCTGCTCCCTGTGTACCACGCCATATCAACTGCCAGAGAGGTCGAGTTGCTACTGGAGGATACGACCTGGTAATTACCGCCGCAGCAAGTCCATCCCGCCATGCGGCGGGCTCTGGTGAAAACCAGTAACTACTTAGAACCGGTCCTCTAGTACAACCCGCGCCATCGCATCTCTGATCCAGAGGATCCACTACTAGTCCTGCCTGTTCGTGACAGGACCTAGGTGAAGCGACACATGCGCACATGTGTACTGGAGCCATACATGATGATGTGGACACAGAACATATAAGCGACGTTCTGGAGAGAAGATGAATATTTATGAAGGGGGCTGTATTACAGAGACAAGCTGGGCAGACACAATGGTGCACCAAGAGGCTTGGAACAACGCCAGTGCTCTACAAAGGTCATTTGCGTGCTATTATTTCTCTATATGTCTTCAGAACAGCGCAATGGATTTGAAAAAGGTAGCTTGCTTTACAATCAGCATCATCCGCACTATTACCCGGTATAATCCGATTAGTTCTGGTGATGCTGCTGACAAGTTTCCTTGTCATCTGTTGGATCAGCACACCAAGGGATCAGCTTACATGCTGCCTATAGAAGTCTATGGTGAAAAGGTGGAGGGGAAGTTAGCTGCTGAGTGCAACAGAGACAGGGAGAGACACACAGAGAAGCTACTGAAAGCTCCGGTAGGTGTTTTATCTAATCCTAGTGCTTAATTCATAGCTTACACTGCTAATCTTTACCCACTATCTCATTGACAATTATTAAAGGGGCACTCTGCCCCTAGACATCTTATCCCCTATCTAAAGGATAAGGGATAAGATGTCTGTTCGCAGGGGTCCTGGCGAGATCTCGGCTGCAGCACCCCAGTCATCCGGTGCACGGAGCGAACTTCTCTACATGCCTGATGACTAGCGATGCAGGGCTGGAGGCTTGTGATGTCACGGCCACACCTCCTCACTGCAAGTCTAAGGGAGGGGGCTTGACAGCCGTCACGCCCCCTCCCATAAAGTACCATTAAGGGGGCGTGGTCGTGACATCACGAGGGGCCGTGGCAGTGCAGTCACGAGCCTCCGGCGCTGCACCCGATGCTCTAAATGAACACCGGGTGCAGAAGATAGAGGGTGCCCCATGATCAGACATCTTATCCCTTATCCTTTGGATAGGGGATAAGATGTCTAGGGGCAGAGTACCCCTTTAAGCCATTTCTAAATACTCTTACCTTCTATTTTGCTCTCCCTCTTTCATCAGTGTAGTAGATAATAACCGGGGTGGGGGGGGGGGGGGAGAACACTATGGAAGAGGGTGCACACACACACAAGTGTTTAGGAAGGGCAGATCACACAAGCTGTTCATAGGGAAAGCAAACAAGCATTGAGGAGAGAGATAAATCACTATCTGTTCAGAGAAGACACCATCACAGACCCTTCAAGGGGAAAAAGGGGCAAACACACCCCTCAACTCTATAGTAGAAGAAAGCAGTAAAGGAATAAGGCTGATATATGAGAGCTAGTGAAGACAGTTGTATCCTGAGTCCACACATACATCCAATATCTTATATCTTATAATATCCTATTATTGAAGTGATAAGTGATGACAAAAGGTCGGAAACTAGAAGCAGGTTGTAAATTATATATCAGGGGGTTTGAAAAGGGATAAATAAATGGTAACTACAAACCTATGTAAAATAATTTATCTATGTGATGGGTACCCAGAACCTTTAACAATTGTACGTATAAATATATAAATGTCTGTATACTTTACTAATACATATTGGAAGGATCCCCTGACAATAAGCAGATCATAAAATGTATCCCTATCTAGTGATCATTTGTGCGCCCCCTCCCCCAACATGACAACCAAGGTGTTTAATAGGCTCCTCAGAGGAGTACAGATCTACACAACCCATTATTTTCCACCCATGACCATGTATAGCTGAGGCTGTACCAGACATGGCCTTTTTAGACAGCACCATTATTGTACATGTCATCCAATATTCCCTCAAGTCAGCTCTTAAAGGGGTACTCAAGAGGGAAAAAAAAAATTTAAATCAACTGGTGCCAGAAAGTTAAACAGATTTGTAAATTACTACTATTAAAAAATCTTAATCCTTTCATTACTTATCAGTTGCTGTATGCTACAGAGGAAATTGAATTGTTCTTTTCTGCCTGAGAAGAGTGCTCTCTGCTGACACCTCTGTCCATGTCAGGAATTGTCTGGGGCAGGAGAGGTTTGCTATGGGGATCTGTTCCTGCTCCGGACAGTTCCTGACATGGACAGAGGTGTCAGCAGAGAGCACTGTGGTCAGAGAGAAAAGAACTACTCAACTTCCTCTGGAGCATACAGCAGCTGATAAGTACTGGAAGGTTTAAGATTTTTTTAATAGAAGTAATTTACAAATCTGTTCAACTTTCTGGAACTAGTTGATAAAAAAAAAAATGTTTTCCACTGGAGTACCCCTTTAATGCTCTGCTACATCTTAATATGTTTAAAGGGGTACTCCCCTGGAAAACATGTTTTTTTTTTTTTTATTTTTAATTTTTTTTTATTCAACTGGTGCCAGAAAGTTAAACAGATTTGTAAATACTTCTGTAAATACTTCTGCAAGTACTTCTACTTAAATATATTTACCCTTCCGGTACTTCAGCTGCTGTATGCTCCACAGGAAGTTCTTTTCTTTTTTAATTTAATTACTGTCTGACCACAGTGCTCTCTGCTGACACCTCTGTCCATTTTATGAACTGTCTGGAGCAGAATAGGTTTACTATGGGGATTTGCTTGTACTCTGGACAGTCCCTGACATGGACAGAGGTGTCAGCAGAGAGCAGACGGAAAGGAGATTCAAAAAGAACTTCCTCTGTAGTATACAGCAGCTAATAAGTACTGGAAGGATTAAGATTTTGAAATTGAAGTCATTTACAAATCTGTTTAACTTTCCGGCACCAGTTGAAAAAAAAATGTTTTCCAGAGGAGTACCCCTTTAAGGCCGGCCTGGAAAACCAATCCTTTGAGCGATTTCAAGCGCGATGATGAGAATGTTTTTGGAGAAAAACCAACAATGGAGGCCAAGGAGATATGAGCAGAGCCCTAATCAGTTACATGAAACACATGGCTGTGTTGTTGTCTCATAAAAGCAGACTGCAAGGTTTGGAAAGCCTGAAGAAAGAACACGACGGTACGCAGAACTGACGGTAAGCAGACGGGTGATTCAGCGCTGGGCTTGTAATTGACTTTACCACTTTATAGTTCTATGGGCAAATGAGAAAAACAGAGAAACAAAACATGTGTAGTCACTATTTAAGAAAGACCCTTTTATGTAGCAGATGCTCAAGGAACAGAAGCTAGCAGGAATGGATGCCTAATGGATGTCCCACCCTATTCCGAAAAGACTATGGGGGGGGGGGTATTTATCAATTTTGCCTGTTGACCGTTTCTTTTTTACCCTTTTTTTTTCACTTTGGTTTTCGTGGACATGCACCAAATTTATCATTTGGTGCAAGTTGTTAGTAATTTTGGCGCAAATGTTGAAATCAGCCGTTCACAGCGCCTTTTACACAGAACTTACCCCGTGTTTAACCCCTTGTGCAGCCATTTCGGAGTCCCTCCTGCAGTATATCAGCAGGCGACATGAGTTATTTTCTTTTGTGGGGTTTATAGCCACCATGTGAAATGGATTTTATTTTCAACTTGGGTATTTTTTTTATTTATTTTTTGTTACTTTAGTGCAGTGGTCTTCAACCTGCGGACCTCCAGATGTTGCAAAACTACAATTCTCAGCATGCCCGGACAGCCGTTGGCTGTCCGGGCATGCTGGGAGTTTTAGTTTTGCAACATCTGGAGGTCCGCAGGTTGGAGACCACTGCTTTAGTGCTTTACCTTTCCTGAACCTGTGTGGCCATGACCAATGCCGGTGCATTGCCGTGGAATGAGATTTGCCATAGAATGAGATGGTCTGCCTCCATCACATCCTATTGGCTCTCTCTTGTCACGTGACATATTTAAACGTCACACATCGATGCGCACAGCAGTGTCAGTTTGGCTATCACAGAGAGAGGATCTCCTCACCCTGTGATAGCTGAAGCTGTACGGAGCTCTCATGGCCTCTGTGGCCCGACAGAAGTTCACACATGTACGCAGCTCATACGGCTGCCTCATATACATTTACTCTATTATTACATCCACAGCGCTATCGGGATCCCTATGCCCGATGGCGCTGTCATCAGTGTGCGTCCCCGCGAGCGCCCCACGCCCGCAGCTCCACTCCCCGTCCCCCGCAGCTGTACTCCCCGTCCCCCGCAGCTCTACTCCCCGTCCCCCGCAGCTGTACTCCCCGTCCCCCGCAGCTGTACTCCCCGTCGCCCGTAGCTCTACTCCCCGTCGCCCGTAGCTCTACTCCCCGTCCCCCGCAGCTCTACTCCCCGTCCCCCGTAGGTCTATTCCCAGTCCCCTGTTAACGCTCAGGGAGCGATCAACAGCGCTATGGGGATTCCTATGCCCGATGCCGCTGTCATCAGTGTGCGTCCCCGCGAGCGCCCCACGCCCGCAGCTGTACTCCCCGTCCCGTTAACGCTCAGGGAGCGGGGAACAGAAAATAGAGGATCGGGCGCAGGTAAAGTAGTACTGCGCATGCGCAGCACTACGCGAATAACTTAACCTGCGCCCGATGCTCTACTTTCTGTTCCCCGCTCCCTGAGCGTTAACGGGACGGGGAGTACAGCTGCGGGCGTGGGGCGCTCGGGGGGAGGCACACTTATGACAGCGGCATCGGGCATAGGAATCCCCATAGCGCTGTTGATCGCTCCCTGAGCGTTAACAGGGGACTGGGAATAGACCTACGGGGGACGGGGAGTAGAGCTGCGGGGGCGGGGAGTAGAGCTGCGGGCGACGGGGAGTAGAGCTGCGGGCGTGGGGCGCTCGGGGGGACGCACACTGATGACAGCGGCATCGGGATCCCGATAGCGCTGTGGATCAACAGTAAATGTATATGAGGCAGCCGTATGAGCTGCGTAAATGTGTGAACTTCTGTCGGGCCACAGAGGCCATGAGAGCTCCGTACAGCTTCAGCTATCACAGGGTGAGGAGATCCTCTCCCTGTGATAGCCAAACTGACACTACTGTGCGCATCGATGCGTGACGTTTAAATATGTCACCTGACAAGAGAGAGCCAATAGGATGTGATGGAGGCGGACCATCTCATTCTATGGCAAATCTCATTCCACGGCAATGCACCGGCTCAACGGAGGGTGAAGGTTCCTCAGAGACAACCATGTCGCAGGATGGTATTGAGCAGCCCTGGAGGCGTCGCTGCTTTCACAAAAAAAAAAAAAATGTAATGTATTTTTACACCTTTACATTTTCTGACATTGCTAAGTGTCTTTTCCATGTGCAAAATTGCTTGGCGGGGATTTGCGGCCAAAAAAAGGGATTTGCGCCAAAAATCAATTGGCGCCAATGATGGATTACTGACTAAAGTTCAAATCACACACAGGACCGTGTGATTTTGAGAAAGTTGTAAAAATGACAGTGGAGAAGAAAGCAAAAAGACACTGCGCCAAAGTATTGCGCCAAAGTTATGTGAAAAAAAAAAACCCACATAAATCCTTTGATAAATACCCCCCTGAAAGATTACACCCGGTGCCTTAAAATTACGCTATGAGCCGTCTCAGGGCAATCTGAAGAATCGTGGGTGTTTATTTTTTTTGGGGTGCTGTTTTATATTTTATGGTTATATATGTTTATTCTCCTATTGTAGAATTATTTAATGGGTGTGGATGTATTGCTCACAAGGGTTGGGTTGAGATTAGGTAAATATGGCCGCCATTGCCTCCATTATCCGTTGGCTGAGTCTAGTATAGCAGCTTGGCCCTACTAGAGCAATACAGGTCATGGATAAAAGCAACAATATTTCTAGAAGAAAGCAGCCATGCTTTTCCATTCTTAAATGATTATAATAGATATTAAAGGAAATCTGTCATCAGTATCACCCGCACTAACCTGTCATACAGACTTATAGTGCAGGTGATACTGATCAAAACCATACTTACCGTGTCCCAAACAGCCCAGCCGTTCTGCCGTTATTTAGCTTTTTCTTCATATGTAAATGAGGTCCTTTGGGCATGGGCGGGCGCTCTGCCCGGTTCATCCATATGCATAACCCCCCTCTCTGCTTGTGCCGCAGGTTTACTCTACAGCGCATGCATTGCTTCACCCTGGAAATGTGAAAATATGCTGTTTTTCCGTCATGGAAGGTTTGTTCTATAAAGCATGCGCCAAACTTTGTAAAGCAAGAATTTTTTTTTATTTTACGATGTGTGCACTAAGAACCTTAAAGGGGTACTCCGGCGCTTAGACATCTTATCCCTTATCCAAAGGATAGGGGATAAGATGCCTGATCGCGGGGGTCCCGCCGCTGGGGACCCCCGTGATCTTGCATGCAGCACCCCAGTTAAAATCAGCCCCCGGAGCATGTTCGCTCCGGGTCTGATTACCGGCCACCACAGGACCGGCGGCGTGTGACATCAAGCCTCCGCCCCCGTGTGACGTCACACTCCGCCCCTTAGGTCATGCCCCCTCCCATAGGCTTGCATTGAGGGGTGGAGCGTGACGTCACACGGGGCGGAGGCGTGACGTCACAGACCGCCGGTCCTGTGGTGGCCAGTAATCAGACCCGGAGCGAACATGCTCCGGGGGCTGATTTTAACTGGGGTGCTGCATGCAAGATTACGGGGGTCCCCAGCGGCAGGACCCCCACGATCAGGCATCTTATCCCATATCCTTTGGATAGGGGATAAGATGTCTAAGCGCCAGAGTACCCCTTTAAAGGGGTACTCTGCCCCTAGATATCTTATCCAAAGGATAGGGGATAAGATGTCTGATCGCGGGGGTCCCGCTGCTGGGACTCCTCACAGTCTCTGTGCAGCACCCAGCATTCTAAACAACATGGTTAGAACACTGGGTTCCCTCAGCGGGTGTCGTGACGTCACACCACGCCCCCTCTATTCATGTCTATGATAGGAGGCGCCGTGGCCGCCACGCCCCCTCCCATAGACACGAATGGAGGGGGCGTGTTGTCACGACCATGGCCCGAACCCAGCGTTCGAAACGAAAAGTTTAGAATGCCGGAGTGGAGTGGCGGGACCCCTGCCTTTAGACATATTATCCCCTATCCTTTGGATAAGATGTCTAGGGGCAGAGTACCCGTTTAAACTGTTGACACATGTCAGGAAGGATCATCGATTGATGCTGCTTATGCCAGGTTCTAACCCTTCCATCATCATGGTGCTGTAGAATCTTAGCTTCATCTACCCAGACACTGCTTTTCCGCTGCTCAATTTTTTGTTTTGCCCATTGGAGTTCTGCCTTACTGTTTCCTTTTGACACAATAACCCAAAAACTGTCCAAGTGATATCATAGACCATCCGTTCTAAGGAGCAACGTGTTGAGTGTTCAGACACATTAGTTGGAGCACCATTTTTGTATTTCCTTGACTGTTCACCAACTATTCATTAGAATGACTCTAAGGCGAGGTTTCCACTAAGATTTTTATTTAGCAAAAACTCCAATAAAAACACACATTCTGCTGCATGGCGTTTATTTTTTATTTTTTTTGTGGAAAAACGCTGCGGCCAGATGTTAGCTGCAAGTCAATAGGGAACTGCAAAATGCCATATCCACTTGGTGTTTTTCAGTTTGGTGTTTGGTGTTTCAGTTTGCAGTTTGCAGTTTGCAGTTTTTCAAAAACGACCTCTTGTTGAGACTTTGGTGGGAAAATCTTGGCATTCAATAGAAGTCTATGGGAGTGGGGAAAAAAAGCGCCATGTGGGTTTTAACTTTGGCGTTTTTGAAGGTGTTTTTTCTTTCTGACTTCAGCGATCCAAAAAAGGGTTGGAGACGCCATTATTAAAATTTCATAGGGTACCATTAAAAAAAAAAAAAAAAGATACAGTAGTTATGGAAAAAATTGTATTTAACGAAATTTATATTTTTTATAAGAATTTTTTGCAAATTTTTAAACAGGGATCAATTAATGAGGGCGGCAGGGAACTAAAAATGTAGCCGACAATAATAAAAATTTTGAAAGGGGCCATTTAAATGTAAAAATAATATATATTTTTTTAAATAATTTTGTTAAACTTTTTATTAGTAATGTATTTTAATAATGTGTTTAATAAAGTGTGTGTGCATGAAACAGACAGTTCCATGATGGGAGTAGTAGTACCTATACTAATGACACCCGTTGCGATCCTCCTATATAATGAATAAAACTGCGGCACAGCCGCTCTTCTCCGCTATCCTGCACTGTGTTCTGCAATGTGAATTCCTAATTATTCATATTTCCCGCAGAGAGCTGTGATTGGCTGGATGGTTCCAGCCAATCACAACTCTCTGTGGGAAATATGAATAGGTGTATATACGGCAGTGTAGGGGACCAGAGAAGAGCTACAAGCCGCATCTATACATCATACAGGACGATCGCAGCGGGTGTCAGAAATGACACCCGCTGTGATCTTTCCTTAGCTGCAGGTACTACTGCTCCAAACATGAAGCACACTCTGCTCCATGCTGGGAGCAGTAGTACCTGCATTAATAGACAGATCGCACCGGGTGTCAGAAATGACACCTGCTGCGATCTGTCTATTAGTACAGGTACTACAACTCCCAGCACGGAGCAGAGTGTGCTCCATGTTGGGAGCAGTAGTACCCGCAGCTAAGGACAGATCGCAGCAAGTGTGACTCCTGACACCTGTTGCAATCCTCCTGATGTGAATTTCGGGACTCAGTTGTACTCACGGCTACAGAGTCGGGAGAACAGCTGATGCTGAACAGTGTGTATACATCGTATATCTACTGCCCAGCAAGAACTTATAGTGAGCCTGCAATGTGTATACAGTATACACATTGCTGACTCACTTAACCCTTTGCTGAGCTGTGCGCTATGCGCCAGCCCAGCAAGGAAGGAGTTAACTTACACTGCTGGACAGTGTAGGTTAACCCTTTGGGCGGTATACAGTATATACTATCTATAGATAGCTGTATATAGTGTATACAGAAGGTGAGATCCGCTTACCTCCCTTGCTCCCTGTCGGGTCCATGAACAGACAGGAGGCAGAGTGGTAAGTATGAGGCTCTGTTAACATTGTACGTTTTGCAGAATATGAACAGACCCTTCTGGCAGTGTCTTCCCAGACAGGGAGACTCCAGCTGTTGCTAAACTACAACTCCCAGCATGCTTAGACAGCCAATGGCTGTCTGGGCATGCTGGGAGTTGTAGTTTTGCAACAATTGGAGTCTCTCTGTTTGGGAAGACATGGCGTTTTGGGTACTCTCCCCAGCGGAGAGCGCCAAAAATGTCCTAACCCATTTTTGTGTTTCATCTTCTCGTTTCAGATCTGTGTATGCAGAGGATTGTGGCGGATTCGGTGGATTACGGCGATGAAGTAGATTTTTTTTCTTTTAATAAAATGGTTAACGAGGGCTGTGGCAGAGTGTTTTTTAAAATAAAATAATTTTTCCAATGTGTCGTTTTTTTTTAAATAAAATTTTCAGGCTTAGTAATGGAACCATCTTATTGACGGAATCCATTACTAAGCCGGGGCTTAGCATTAGCCCCCAAAACAGCTAATGCTAACCCTCAATTATTACCCCGTTACCCACCGCCACAGGGGTGCCGGGAAGAGCCGGTACCAACAGGCCTGGAGCATCAAAAATGGTGCTCCTGGGTAAGGCAGTAACAGGCTGGCATTATTTAGGCTGGGGAGGGCCAATAACAATGGTCCTTTCCCACCCTGGTAACGTCAGGCTGTTGCTTCTTGGTTGGTATCTGGCTGACAATAAAAATACGGGGAACCCCTATGCATTTTTTTTTCTCATAAATAAATTTTTAAAAATGCATAGGGTTCCCCGTATTTTTATTCTCGGCCAGCCACCGAATCCGCCACAATCCTCTGCATACACAGAACCGAAACGAGAAGAAAACAACACAAAAAATGGGTTAGGACATTTTTGGTGCTCTCTGCTGGGCCCCAAATAGAATGTCTTACCAAAACAGAAAGCCTCCAATTGTTGCAAAACTACAACTCCCAGCGTGGGAGTTGTAGCTTAGCAACAGCTGGTAACTCCCTGCCTGGAAAGACACTGGCACGAGGGCCTGTTCACATTATGCAAAACGTACAATGTGAACAGAGCCTCATACTTGCCACTCTGCCTCCCATCTGTAGCTTCACCCCCTAATGATGTCATCACTAGGGGGCGGGGCTACACAGACCCAACAAGTCAAAATGGTCACTTTCTTGAGCAAGTTATGGCATGACACCGCCTTTACAGCAAAATCACGCCAGCCGGGCTCACTCTTCACCACCTCATAGTTCGACCAGAAGAGCAAAGCTGATTCAGAGTCGTATTCAGAGATACCATAGGGGTGAATCAGGGAAAAGATGTTACTTGCCCAGAATTCCATCTTGAGGAGGAGCTCAACCACCTAACCCGAGGTGGGCAAGCATCTTCGTCCCTCCAAACCAAGCGGACCACTTTCTGGCCTGGGTGTCGGGAGGGAACAGACCACCTCCACATTCTGCTCTCGGAAGCCCCCAACCCGTGTCTCTCTATCCAGAAGGACAGGTCAACCGAACCCCTCCCCTATGCAGAGCCTCCTGGAGGCACTGTTGCAAGTGACAATTCCCAGAGCCTGGCATGCTGGCATAACTTCTATTAGGAATTAGGAAAAAAAGATTTTTTTTTAAATGGATACCAATATGAACGAAAGGATAGGGGATGAGATTTGATGGCAGCGGTTCCCGCCACTGGGAACTCCCATGATCAACTACACTCCACTGCGGCATTCTGAACTTTTCGTTTCGAACACTGGGTTTAGGCAGTGGTCCTGACGTCACGCCAACCCCCCTCCATTCATGTCTATAGGAGGAGACGTGAAGGCCCTATCATAGACATGAATGGAGGGGACGTGGCGTAACGTCACGACCCCGCTGCGGAAACCCAGTGTTCCAAAAATGCTGTTTAGAACGTGGGGTGCTGCACAGAGATCACAAAGGGTCCCAGCAGTGGGGCCCCCGCAATCAGACATCTTATCCCCTATCCTTTGGATAGGGGAAAAGATGTCTAGTGGCAGAGAACCTCTTTAACATTCTTAATGCACACATTGTAAAAATTAATGCTTTATAGAACAAATCTTCCATGACGGAAAAACAGCATATTCATTTCTACACTGTTAATAAATATCTAGTGATTTTAGAAAGTCAAGGGCTCGAGTCAATTCTAGGATAAAAGTCGTCCTCCTCACATTATTAGAAATGTACAGAGAATCAATTATTTATTGGACTGACTCCATTAGCAGTCACTCATGGGAGAAAAAAATTGAAAAATTATAAAGAATGTACTTTCACATCACTTACAGGACGTGGGGTTTTATTGAGGACTCTTTATAGCTCCTTTGTGTCTGCCCAGAAAATGTGGGATTTCATCATGTTTGGAAACAAATACACGCAAAGGATTTCACGTGGATGGAGTCCAAAATGTGTGGTAAATTTAACTTCATGTTTACAATACTTTAGGCATAAACTATGGTGTATACGGTACAATAAGTGCAAACATATAATAGTCAGGGGACTTTTCTGTAATCCCTTATTGCCCAAGCGAGGCAGCCGTAGACATAGCCCATCTGTGATCTTTTCTGGTTAACTTGTCCTCATCACTGGTCACCTCTAAAGGCAGCAACTGAATCAGGAAGAAATCCTTACTTTTAAAGGGGTACTCCAGAGGAATACACTTTTTTTTTTTTTTTTAAATCAACTGGTGCCAGAAAGTTAAACAGATTTGTAAATTACTTCCAGTACTTATCAGCTGCTGTGTGCTACAGAGGAAGTTGAGTTGTTCTTTTCTGTCTGAACACACTTCTCTCTGCTGACACCTCTGTCCATTTCAGGAACTGTCCAGAGCTGAAGAGGTTTGCTATGGGGATTTGCTCCTACTCTGGACAGTTCCTGAAATGGACAGAGGTGTCAGCAGAGAGCACTGTGGTCAGACAGAAAAGAACAACTCAATTTCCTCTTGAGCATACAGCAGCTGATAAGTACTGGAAGGATTAAGATGTTTTAATTGAAGTAATTTACAAATTTGTTTAACTTTCTGGCACCGGTTGATGTGAAAAAAATAGTTTTCCACCTGAGTACCCCTTTAAGTGGCTGGGGAATAGTTGCTGGCATGTAAGTTCTTAGTAGGGATTTTACAAAAAGTCATGAAGCTAAGTGTTTTTTCTTTGCCTTTATTTCAGTGGGTTTAGTCAACTCTCTCAGTGACCTTCTGACTGTCTCCCAAAAGATAAGCATGTTGGATGTCAACTGCTTGACCCTATTGTTCTTGTAGGGTTCAGTTGACACATCCTCTCCATAGAGAACATAAGAACATTCGGCTGTGCCAAAAGTTTGTGTATGGGGTGATCAGGCAAACAAACATTTGGCTGACTACTGTTGAAACTGCATGGCCACCCATTTCAATGCTACATTTGGATACAGCAATAGAGAAAATTAGTGAAAATTGCTACAAATGGCCCAACTGAGTCAAAATGTGTAGGCCTTTATGTCAACACCGTCTGCTGTGAACATTACAATACTTGCTCTGTGTTGTCAAGTTAATTTCCTATCTGAACAACCCTCTATTTTCATGAGAATCGACTGATGATCAATTGACTGCAAAAAGTCCAGCACCTGATAACCTGGCCAATCATCCGACATCACACGGGCTAACTACAGGCAGTCATTCCCAATCAGTGGGTGTACAAATGGGTCATGTTGTGTCTCTAGAACGTGAACATTTCACTGTGGCTAATAGATTGAGACCCCGGCACAGGGATTTATCCACATCATGTTCATATGAACTTATGTCCTACATGGCCATGAGCTGTTCTATTGAAGCAACCCCTTTAAGAACACAAGAAGTTGCTGTGTTAGGAAAAGAAACCTTAAAGGAGTACTACCGTGAAAAACGTTTTTTTTTTTTTTTTTAATCAGCTAGTGCCAGAAAGTTAAACAGATTTGTAAATCCCTTCTATTAAAAAATCTTAATCCTTCCAGTACTTTTTAGGGGCTGTATACTAGAGAGGAAATGTTTTTCTTTTTGGATTTCTCTTATGTCACGACCACAGTGCTCTCTGCTGACCTCTGCTGTTCATTTTAGGAACTGTCTTTAGCAGGAGAAAATCCCCATAGCAAACATATGCTGCTCTGGACAGTTCCTAAAATGGACAGCAGAGGTCAGTAGAGAGCACTGTGGTCATGACATAAGAGAAATCCAAAAAGATTAACATTTCCTCTCTAGTATACAGCCCCAAAAAGTACTGGAAGGAGTAAGATTTTTTAATGGAAGTCATTTACAAATATGTTTAACTTTCTGGCACCAGTTGATTAAAAAAAAAAGTTTTCCACGGTAGTACCCCTTTAATATGGTTTACTATGTGCACATAAAAGGCATAAACATACCAGTTTAGTTTTACATTGGCCAAAGAAGGTAGAGGAGTAAAATTGAAGTTTAGTTAGTTCTGGTTCCACCATCCCACCCAAACTTGGAACTCCACATCAATTTGCAGCTACTTTTATGACAGAGAGGGTAGACTAATAGGAGATATAGGAGAAAAAACAAGATAGAAATGGTGCTTTATAGTGCCGTTTATCCACGGTAAATTGCGCTAATTTACTGGCACAACACTGATAACCGTTTTGGGCAGGTCCCTGGTTGCTGGTGTGTATGGAGCAGCTGTCCGTCGGTCTACCAGGACCCTGCTGTTCACCTTTCTGCCCCGCTTGGTGCAATATCCCCATAGATCACAATGGGCCTATTGGTTTCAATGGGCAAACATTTTTATAGACTAAGCCTATTTATTCCTATCCATCAAATAGGACCTGTACTACAGACCCTGGAGGCTAACGTCACACTCAGCCTTCAATGGCCTTCAAATCCGCCAAAATTCTAATGTGTTAATGTATTCATGTAAGTGTGTAAATATAAGATGCTTCACCTATACACTGTAACCACGATGTGAGGAAGGAGGGAGCCCCTCTGAAACGCATAGTCCAACCCTGTATGTTACTTTTTATGAGTATTAATAAAAAGTACTACTATTCTACACCCGACTCCTGTGTCATCACGCCGGGGTAGCGCTACAGTGCCGAAGTCGGATCTTCACTGGAAGGTAAAGGAAACCCCTGTTGGGATTCCCACCTCCCACATCTGTATTCCTGCAGAGAGGGTAGACTAGCCTGCTACATTTCCTGCTTGAGACATGCATAGTGGGAAAGAGCAGAGCATTACAATTCCCAAAGACTGCTTCCAGTTCACACTGAGGGGACATCTCAAATCTTCATATCCACATCAGAGAGGGAGAGAGTCATCTAAAGCCAGAAGAGATGTGATGGACAAGTGCCCTCCTGCAACTGACAATCTTTCAATGATGCGATGTTACTTCAACATCCAACACCCTGCGATAGAGAACTGTGTTGTAAAACCGTAACTCGGCTTTTTGTAATCTGCTACCATGGAGTGCCAACCCTTAAAGGTGTCTCTTTCAGTGAAGTAATACATGGACTGAACCTCACTTGCTGCTGGGACGTAGAGGCCTCTTTGCCTGGTAATTGCCCCTGCAGAGCAAGCTAACCGACCAGGTGCGGTGACTAGATGCATCCTGCTGTCAGCCCTTGGGGCTAATTTGTTGTGCGCATAAATACAACTTTAATTTATGGCATTATGGATAACTAAACTATGCTACAAGACACTTTAAGGAACTCTAACAGCTATAATGCAGTCACAGTTGTTATATACAGGTTCCCTTTAAGCCTGTTTTCAGCTTACAACGGGATGAAATCTCATATACAATAGAAAATTCTATACTTTGAATTTCTACTACTGTGCCATAACAAATACTGTAACATGTATTATTATGGAGGTACAGAGATCTACTTCAGTAAAGAAACTGTTTTGCTATGAGTTTTAAAGGGGTACTCCTGTGGAAAACTTTTTTTTTTTTTTTAATCAACTGGTGCCAGAAAGTTGAATAGATTTGTAAATTACTTCTATTAAAAAATCTTAATCCATTCAGTACTTTTTAGGGGCTATATACTACAGAAGAAATGCTTTTCTTTTGGATTTCTCTGATGTCATGACCACAGTGCTCTCTGCTGACCTCTGCTGTCCATTTTTGGAACTGTCCAGACAAGGAGAAAATCCTCATAGCAAACATATGCTGCTCTGGACAGTTCCTAAAATGGACAGCAGAGGTCAGCAGAGAGCACTGTGGTCATGACATCAGAGAAATCCAAAAGAAAAGCATTTCCTCTGTAGTATACAGCCCATAAAATGTATTGGAAGGATTAAGATTTTTAAATAGAAGTCATTTACAAATCTGTTTAACTTTCTGGCACCAGTAGATTTAAAAAAAAAAAAAAAAAAAAAGTGTATTCCACTGGAGTACCCCTTTAAAAGTAAGGATTTCATCCTGATTCAGTTGCTGCCTTTAGAGGTAACCAGTGATGAGGACAAGTTATTCAGAAAAGATCACAGATGGGCTAGTTTCCCATGGGAGTACCCCTTTAAGCCTGGCTGCCATCATTTGCATTAAAGGAGTAGTGTAGTGAAAGATAACTTATCCCCTATCTAAATGATAGGGGATAAGTTATAGATCACAGGGGGTCCGAACGCTGGGATCCCCAGCGATCTCCTGAACAGGGCCCCGTCAGTCTGCTGAAAGGGGGCGTGCCGACCCCAGCATGGAGCGACGGCACACGCCCCCTCCATGTCTCCCAAAGAGATAGGGGGTTGGAACTGCCGAATCAACTGGCTCCAGAAAGTAAAACAGATTTGTAAATTACTTCTATTAAAAATGTTTTAATCCTTCAGTACTTATCAGCTGCTGAAGTTAAGTTGTTCTTTCCAGTCTGACAACAGTGCTCTCTGCTGACACTTCTGTCCGTGTCAAGAACTGTACAGAGCAGGAGAGGTTTGCTATCGGGATTTGCTTCTACTTTGGACAGTCCCTGAGCCAGACACAGGTGTCAGCAGAGAGCACTGTGGTCAAACTGGAAAAAAAACAACTCAACTTCAGCAGCTAAAAAGTACTGGAAGGATTAAGATTTTTTTTTAATAGAAGTCCTTTACAAATCTGTTTAACTTTCTGGAGCAAGTTTTTCACCGGAATACCCCTTTAACACCATGGCCATACCAATGTTGGCACCCAGATACTATCGCAATAAAAGTCCCCCTCGGGTTATAGACTGTTCCCATGAGTGCAGATCCGCCATTGGCAAAGTTGTTGCGGTCGCAAGATGAAGGTGCTTGGGTTCCAGCTAGAGATGAGCGAACTTACAGTAAATTCGATTCGTCACGAACTTCTCGGCTCGGCAGTTGATGATTATCCTGCATAACTTAGTACAGCTTTCAGGTGCTCCGGTGGGCTGGAAAAGGTGGATACAGTCCTAGGAGCCTCTTTCCTAGGACTGTATCCACCTTTTCCAGCCCACCGGAGCACCTGAAAGCTGAACTAATTTACGCAGGATAAGTCATCAACTGCCGAGCCGAGAAGTTTGTGACGAATCGAATTTACTGTAAGTTCGCTCATCTCTTGTTCCAGCCATAACCCCCATGAACCTAACATCTTTGGCCGGAGAACTACAACTACCAGCTGGGACTTTGGTAGCATCTATGAGGGAGATCTATTAAACCTTGTCCAGAAGAACCAATCAGATCGCTTCTTTCACTTTTCAGAGGCCTTTTCAAAAATGAAAGAAGCGATCTGATTGGTTGCTGTGGACAGGTTTTGATAAATCTCCCCGTATAACCTCACCACACGTGAACCAGAGGTCACTTTCCTTGTGCCTCTCCAAAAGATGAAACAGCGACTTCCGGTCCACACAACAATCACTGTGAGGGTCAAACAGTCATGTGGGTGAGCAGCGGGAGCAGAATGCTCCCGCTGCTCACCCACATGACTGTTTGACTTTCACAGTGATTGTTGGGGAAGTACAAGAGGGATCAGTGTGGCTGTTTAACCCCTTAAGGACTCAGCCCATTTTGGCCTTAAGGACTCAGACAATTAAATTTTTACGTTTTCATTTTTTCCTCCTCGCCTTCTAAAAATCATAACTCTTTTATATTTCCATCCACAGACTAGTATGAGGGCTTGTTTTTTGCGCGACCAGTTGTCCTTTGTAATGACATCACTCATTATATCATAAAATGTATGGCGCAACCAAAAAACACTATTTTAGTGGGGAAATTAAAACGAAAAACGCAATTTTGCTAATTTTGGAAGGTTTTGTTTTCACGCCGTACAATTTCTGGTAAAAATGACATGTGTTCTTTATTCTGAGGGTCAATACGATTAAAATGATACCCATTATTATATACTTTTATATTATTGTTGCGCTTAAAAAAAATCACAAACTTTTTAACCAAATTAGTACGTTTATAATCCCTTTATTTTGATGACCTATAACTTTTTTATTTTTCCGTATAAGCGGCGGTATGTGGGCTCATTTTTTGCGCCATGATCTGTACTTTTTTTTGATACCACATTTGCATATAAAAAACTTTTAATACATTTTTTATAATTTTTTTTTAATAAAATGTATTAAAAAAGTAGGAATTTTGGACTTTTTAAATTTTTTTTCGTTCACGCCGTTCACCGTACGGGATCATTAACATTTTATTTTAATAGTTCGGACATTTACGCACGCGGCGATACCAAATATGTCTATAAAAAATGTTTTTTACGCTTTTTGGGGGTAAAATAGGAAAAAACGGACGTTTTACTTTTTTATTGGGGGAGGGGATTTTTCACTTTTTTTTTACTTTTACTTTTACATTTTTTTACATTTTTTTTTACACTTGAATAGTCCCCATAGGGGACTATTCATAGCAATACCATGATTGCTAATACTGATCTGTTCTATGTATAGGACATAGAACAGATCAGTATTATCGGTCATCTCCTGCTCTGGTCTGCTCGATCACAGACCAGAGCAGGAGACGCCGGGAGCCGCACGGAGGAAGGAGAGGGGACCTCCGTGCGGCGTTATGAATGATCGGATCCCCGCAGCAGCGCTGCGGGCGATCCGATCGTTCATTTTAATCGCGAACTGCCGCAGATGCCGGGATCTGTATTGATCCCGGCACCTGAGGGGTTAATGGCGGACGCCCGCGAGATCGCGGGCGTCGGCCATTGCCGGCGGGTCCCTGGCTGCGATCAGCAGCCGGGATCAGCCGCGCATGACACGGGCATCGCTCCGATGCCCGCGGTTATGCTTAGGACGTAAATGTACGTCCTGGTGCGTTAAGTACCACCTCACCAGGACGTACATTTACGTCCTGCGTCCTTAAGGGGTTAAAGGGGTACTAGAGTGAAAAACTATTTTTTTTTTTTTTTGTAAATCAACTGGTGCCAGAACGTTACATGAATTTGTAAATTACTTCTATTTAAAAATCTTAATCCTTCTAGTACTTTAGTACTCATCAGCTGCTGTATGCTCCACAGGAAGTTCTTTTGTCTTTTTTTTATTTCTTTTCAGTTTGACCTCAGTGCTCTCTGCTGACACCTCTGTCTGTCTCAGGAACTGTCCAGCACAGGAGCAAATCCCCAGAGCAAACCTCTCCTGCTCTTGACAGTTCCTAAAACAGACAGAGGTGTCGGCAGAGAGCACTGTGGTCAGACAGAAAAGAAATTTTCTGAAGAAAAGAGCTTCCTGTGGAGCATACAGCAGCTGATAAGTAGTGGAAGGATTAAGATTTTTAAATTGAAGTAATTTACAAATCCGTTTAACATTCTGGAACCAGTTGATTTACAAAAAAAAAAAAAAAAAAATGTTTTTCACCGGAGTACTATATAATGGAGTCGGGAAGGAATTTTTCCCCCCTGGAATGGAGCAATTGGCATCAGCCCTATAAGGGTTTTTTTTTCCCCTTCTTCTGGATCAACATAGTAGGGACAAAGTAGAGTTGAACTTGATGGACTTTTTTTTTTTTTTATCAACCTTATGACCTATGTAACAGGAAGTAAAACTTGTTTTTTCCCCCATTGTTCTGCTT
Source organism: Hyla sarda (assembly GCF_029499605.1). Classification (NCBI taxonomy): domain Eukaryota; kingdom Metazoa; phylum Chordata; class Amphibia; order Anura; family Hylidae; genus Hyla; species Hyla sarda. Next base: position 89,058,808 of record NC_079199.1, on the reverse strand, counting down.
TATGTAACCTTTGTGAATCTTGGTTAATTTCTGCTTGTACATGATTTAAAGGGGTTATCCAGGGAAAAACTTATATATATATATCAACTGGCTCCAGAAAGTTAAACAGATTTGTAAATTACTTCTATTAAAAAATCTTAATCCTTCCAGTACTTATGAGCTGGTGAAGTTGAGTTGTTCGTTTTCTGTCTAAGTGCACTCTGATGACACGTGTCTCGGGAACTGCCCAGTTTAGAAGCAAATCCCCATAGCAAACCTCTTCTACTCTGTGCAGTTCCCAAGACAAGCAGAGATGTCAGCAGAGAGCACTGTTGCCAGACAGAAAACAACAACTCAACTTCAGCAGCTGATAATTATTGAAAGGATTAAGATTTTTTAATAGAAGTAATTTACAAATCTGTTTAACTTTCTGGAGCCAGTTGATATGAAATTTTTTTTTTCCTGGAATATCCCTTTAACCCCTTAAGGACACATGACGTTCTCATACATCTCCATTTCCGAGTCCTTAAGGACACATGACGTATGAGAACGTCATGTGTTTTACCGGCCCCCCGCAACCATCTGGAGCGGAGCCGGTCCCCGATGCCTGCTGAAATCGTTCAGCAGGCATCGGGGCATATCGCCCAGGGGGGTCATTATGACCCCCCATGTCGGCGATGGCCGCAGATCGCTGGACAATTCAGTCCAGCGATCTGCGGCGGATTCCATCGGGTCTCCAGTGACCCGGTGACCCGGAATTATTGGCTGATCGGGGCCGACAGAGACGGCCCCGAACAGCCAGAGCCAGCAGGGGTGAGGTGGCACTGGTGCCACCTCACGATCGCCCTGATTCGTCGGCCGGATTACCGGCCGACCAATCAGGGCGCCTGCTGCGGGTGTCACTCCCGCAACCCGCTCCGCCCCTCTTCCGGAGGACGTGAGCGGGTGCGGGACGTGCACCCCGGGTGCTGGGGACCCCGATCCCCGGCGCCCCTGTTGGGATCGGGGCCCCAGGAGCAGCGGCGGAGACGACGAGGGACTGACCTGGTGCAGCGAGGATCGTTGGAGGTGAGTGACAGCCTCCTGCTGTTGCTTAGCAACAGCTCCCAGCATGCAAAAAGGGCATGCTGGGAGCTGTAGTTATGCAACAGCAGGAGGCAGACCACCACAACTCCCAGCATGCCCTTATGGGCATGCTGGGACTTGTAGTTTTGCAACAGCTGGAGGCACATTCTTTCTATGGAAAAGTGTACCTTCAGCTGTTGTGTAACTACAACTCCCAGCTTGCACAATCAGATAAAGTGCATGCTGGGAGTTGTAGTGGTGCATCTGGTGGTTGCATAACTACAACTCCCAGCATGCCCGTTGGCTGTCCGTGACTGCTGAGAGTTGTAGTTTTGCAACAGCTGAAGGCACACTGAGTTAAGTAGCAAACCAGTGTGTCTCCAGCTGTTGCATAACTACAATCCCCAGCATCCCCAGCCAAAGTAGTATGCCTCCAGCTGTTGCATAACTACAACACCCAGCATGCCCTTCCGCTGTCCGTACATGCTGGGGGTTGTAGCTTTTGCAACAGCTGAAGGCACACTGGTTGCAAAACACTGAGTTTGTTACCAAACTCGGTGTTTCACAACCAGTGTGCCTCCAGCTGTTGCAAAACTACAACTCCCAGCATGCACTGATAGACCGTACATGCTGGGAGTTGTAGTTTTGCAACAGCTGGATGTTCCCCCCCCCCCCCCCCCCCCCAATGTGAACGTACAGGGTACACTCACATGGGCGGAGGATTACAGTAAGTATCCGGCTGCAAGTTTGAGGTGTGGCAAAATTTCTGCCGCAGCTCAAACTGCCAGCGAGAAACTACTGTGAATCCCCCGCCCATGTGACTGTACCCTAAAAACACTACACTAACACACAATAAAATAAAAAGTAAAAAACACTACATATACACATACCCCTACACAGCCCCCCTCCCCAATAAAAATGAAAAACATCTGGTACGCCACTGTTTCCAAAACGGAGCCTCCAGCGGTTGCAAAACTACAACTCCCAGCATGCACTGATAGACCGTACATGCTGGGAGTTGTAGTTTTGCAACAGCTGGATTTACCCCCCCCCCCCAATGTGAACGTACAGGGTACACTCACATGGGCGGAGGATTACAGTAAGTATCCGGCTGCAAGTTTGAGCTGCGTCAAATTTTCTGCCGTAGCTCAAACTGCCAGCGAGAAACTACTGTGAACCCCCCGCCCGTGCGACTGTACCCTAAAAACACTACACTACACTAACACACAATAAAATAAAAAGTAAAAAACACTACATATACACATACCCCTACACAGCCCCCCTCCCCTCCCCAATAAAAATGAAAAACGTCTGGTACGCCACTATTTCCAAAACGGAGCCTCCAGCTGTTGCAAAACAACTACTCCCAGTATTGCCAGATAGCCGTTGACTGTCCAGGCATGCTGGGAGTTTTACAACAGCTGGAGGCACCCTGTTTGGGAATCACTGGCGTAGAATACCCCTATGTCCACCCCTATGCAAGTCCCTAATTTAGGCCTCAAATGCCCATGGCGCTCTCACTTTGGAGCCCTGTCGTATTTCAAGGCAACAGTTAAGGGTCACATATGGGGTATCGCTGTACTCGGGAGAAATTTGGCTTCAAATTTTGTGGGGTATTTTCTGCTATTACCCTTTTAAAAAATGTAAAATTTTTGGGAAAACAAGCATTTTAGGTAAAAAAATTATATATTTTTTTACATATGCAAAAGTCGTGAAACACCTGTAGGGTATTAAGGTTCAAATTACCCCTTGTTACGTTCCCCGAGGGGTCTAGTTTCCAAAATGGTATGCCATGTGTTTTTTTTTGCTGTCCTGGCACCATAGGGGCTTCCTAAATGCGGCATGCCCCCAGAGCAAAATTCGCTTTCAAAAAGCCAAATGTGACTCCTTCTCTTCTGAGACCTGTAGTGCGCCAGCAGAGCACTTTTCACACCCATATGGGGTGTTTTCTGAATCGGGAGAAATTGGGCTTCAAATTTTGGGGGGTATTTTCTGCTATAACTCTTTTTAAAAATGTAAACATTTTGGGAAAACAAGCATTTTAGGTAAAAAAAATTATTTTTTTTTACATATGCAAAAGTCGTGAAACACTTGTAGGGCATTAAGGTTCACGTTACCCCTTGTTACGTTCCCCGAGGGGTCTAGTTTCCAAAATGGTATGCCATGTGTTTTTTTTTTTTGCTGTTCTGGCACCATAGGGGCTTCCTAAATGCGGCATGCCCCCAGAGCAAAATTTGCTTTCAAAAAGCCAAATGTGACTCCTTCTCTTCTGAGACCTGTAGTGCACCAGCAGAGCACTTTTCACCCCCATGCGAGGTGTTTTCTGTATCGGGAGAAATTGGGCTTCAAATTTTGGGGGGTATTTTCTGCTATTACCCTTTTTAAAAATGTAAAATTTTTGGGAAACCAAGCATTTTAGGTAAAAAAAATATATATTTTTTTTACATATGCAAAAGTCGTGAATCACCTGTGGGGTATTAAGGTTCACTTTACCCCTTGTTACGTTCCCTGAGGGGTCTAGTTTCCAAAATGGTATGCCATGTGTTTTTTTTTGCTGTCCTGGCACCATAGGGGCTTCCTAAATGCGGCATGCCCCCCAAAAACCATTTGTCGCTCCTTCCCTTCTGAGCCCTCTACTGAGCCCGCCGAACAATTAACATAGACATATGAGGTATGTGCTTACTCGAGAGAAATTGGGTTTCAAATACAAGTAAAAATTTTCTCCTTTTTACCCCTTACAAAAATTCAAAAATTGGGTCTACAAGAACATGCGAGTGTAAAAAATGAAGATTTTGAATTTTCTCCTTCACTTTGCTGCTATTCCTGTGAAACCCCTAAAGGGTTAATACACTTACTGAATGTTTTTTTGAATACTTTAGGGGGTGTAGTTTTTATAATGGGGTCTTTTATGGGGTATTTCTAATATGAAGACCCTTCAAATCCACTTCAAAACTGAACTGGTCCCTGAAAAATAGTGAGTTTGAAAATTTTGTGAAAAATTTCAAAATTGCTACTGAACTTTGAAGCCCTATGGTATCTTCCAAAAGTAAAAACTCATAAATTTTATGATGCAAACATAAAGTAGACATATTGTATATGTGAACCCAAAAAAAATATATTTTGAATATCCATTTTCCTTACAAGTAGAGAGCTTCAAAGTTAGAAAAATGCAAAATTTTCATTTTTTTCATCAAATTTTGTGATTTTTCACCAAGAAAGGATGCAAGTTACCATAAAATTTTACCACTAAGTTAAAGTAGAATATGTCACGAAAAAACAGTCTCGGAATCAGAATGATAACTAAAAGCATTCCAGAGTTATTAATGTTTAAAGTGACAGTGGTCAGAATTGCAAAAAACGCTCCGGTCCTTAAGGTATAAAATGGCCTGGTCCTTAAGGGGTTAAAGCTTTGTGTGATCTGTATTCTAGGGACGGATGTGGTCATCACCATTATAACGGAAATGTTTAGCTTATGGCCTTCTCTAGCTAAATGGACTGGGTTACGCTGTTGCCCTAAACAATTAGCTTTTATGTGTATGGAGCAAACAGAGTGTTATAACACATTGTGCACCGGGCTGCTGTGGTTTAGTGAACATTAGCACCTCTGAACAGTACATTATGGAGAACTGGACATTAGGTCCACAGCGGCAGCGTTGCTTTACCACATGGTGCATACTATGCTAAGTAAGCTTCCCATACGTGCTGCATAATGTACATAATAAACTAGAAGAGGAATGGTCCTAAGAAATGTCTCTTTTATTTACTGTCCAGCATGGTAATACTCTATGAGTAGACAAAAGCCTTTGGGCTGCATTTTTTTTTTAATTTTTTTTTTTTTGCTTTCAGGACGTTTTTTTTAGCTGTAAAATACGGACATTTTTTAAATGTATTTTAAGACTTTTTGGCAAAAGGTACTGTTTACTGTCAGGGCCAGATTAAGGCTGCCTGTAAGACAGAGCTCTTCCTTATGATGCCCCCCTCGACAGGTGCAGTATAGTTCCCCCGCATTAGGTGCAGTACAGTTCCCCCGCATTAGGTGCAGTATAAGTCCTCGCACATTAGGGGAGCAGTAAAGTTCCCCCACATTAGGGGTGCAGTACAGTTCCACTGTATTAGGGGTGCAGTACAGTTCCCCCGTATTAGGGGTGCAATACAGTTCCCCCATATTAGGGGTGCAGTACAGTTCCCCCACATTAGGGGTGCAGTACAGTCCCCCCACATTAGGAAGAGTATAGTTCCCCCCCACATTAGGTGCAGTATAGTTCCCCCACATTAGGTGCAGTATAGTTCCCCCACATTAGGTGCAGTATAGTTCCCCCACAGACACATAGCCTTCAGCCATATACAGTGTATGGCTGGAGGCTGGATGTCTGTGTACTGCCCCAGTGTTCCGACCACTACTCCTAGGGGCAGAAGTATCGTGATGTCACGACTCTGCCCCCGTGTGACATCACCACCCGCCTCCGCTATGCAAGTCTATGGGAAGGGGGTGTGACGGCCATCATGCCCCCTCCCATAGACTTGCATAGCGGGGGAGGGGGGGTGATGTGGGGCGGGACACGGGGGCGGAGTCATGACGTCTCTATACTCCTGTCCCGTGGTCGCCACCTGGCTGTTTGTAAGCTGGCACTGCAGCATGCAGCTCAAACAGGTGGTTGGCGAATACAGGACTGCGGGGGGTCCCCAGCGGCGGGACCCCCGCGGTGAGACATCTTATCCCCTATCCTTTGGATAGGGGATAAGATGTCTCAGGACCGGAGTACCCCTTTAAGTCCACCAATGGGCAGTTGTGAACTTGGTATAGCAGAATCATGAGATTTTCCATTGATTTCCATAGAGGGCAATGCAACCCAAAAATGATCAACATATTAGATTAATAACTTCCCCTTATGTTCCGAATTCTAGAGAGCTCTATGGTATTTTTTGTTCATTACTTCTCCTGTCACTTATCTATTTTCGGAGCTTTGTTGAACCCCTTAATGCATTTAAAAGCCTTTTTCCCTTTCTGTGCAGTAAATTTTAAGGCGTTTCAGTTTTATTTCTGTTAAGTTTTATGATGTGGGCCAAGTGCGATTTTAGTAGCTATTACATGAACAGACTCCAGATTATATCTGTCTTTCCTGAGATCAAGGATGACTTACCAAATATAAAGGGAGAGGGCAGACGTTTTCTCCTTGTACGCACAAATTCATAGATTTTTTTTTCCATTTGTAAAAAGATGATATTGTTCTCCGTTTTTGAAGAGAAAAACGAGGACAGCTTTCTGTCAGGTCTCCTTTGTGAGGAGTCTCGACTCGGGAACACTAGTCCTAGTTAATGAACTTCAAATTGCATCGTCAATCGTCAAGAAATTTTGGCTTCATCACGTCTTTTATTCACATGATAGCTAAACGACATTTCACTTGTGGCTGTCCCACTTTTCGGGGAGCCGAGAGCACCTGTGATTTGTTGTAGATGACATTGTAAAATGTAGATATAGGTGATGACCTCATATAACCTACAAAATATCAGGCACAGCAGGTATAAGTATTGATCAAGCCGCCATTTTTCTCACTAAATATATTGCCAAAGGTCCTATTGACATAAAACTTTCACTAGATGTTGGTAACAACCCAAGTAATCCACATATACAAACAAACCAAAACAAATAAGCGGTGTAATAACGTGAAATGGCACAGGAAAAAGTTACGAACACGGGAAGAAAGGGAAGTGCAAAAAAGCATAAAAAGCCAAGACAACAGCTGAAATCTATTGGTAATCAAAAAGTAATCCAGCCCCTTGTCAGTGCTAAGTAATATCAACTGGTTCAGTCCCAACTGATGGCTACAAAAAGGACTTATTGCCAAAAGCATCACACATAATTTTTTTTGACTGTGCTACAGGGGTTGTAAAGTTAGCGTAGTTAGTAATATAGTGGCCCACATTTATCATTGTAGGTGTAAGTGAAGCATTTTTTTACACCTTTTTTGTGTGTGCTGGTGATGTGTAGGAGAACCAAATTTATTAAATGTTCACAGAGCATTTGATAAATTTTGTGCCGGTCACATTTTCTCAAATTTCTCTCATCACATACACTAAAAAGCTACGCCAGGTCTGGGATGGTGTAGTTTGAGACTTTTCAGTGGCTTTGCGCCTTTTTTGCGCCTTTTTACAAAAAGGCGTAGTTCATAAATCCCTTCTATATCATGTGTATTGCCAAAATCAGTGGATTGCAACTCAAAATCAGCAGAAATGTGTAAACAAAAAGACGCAAATAAACCCTGCTTGCGCCTTTTTGTGCCTATTGTAGACACAAAAAACAGTCTAAAGGCAATGATAAATGTCGACCAGTGTCTGTACCTGTATAGTGTATGGTGGGCTCACAGTTCTTCTGTGATTTTTTGGCCCTATGTTTATGTTACGTTATGCGTTCCGGTGGCACACCCTGGCCGTGAGCACATGGTCCCCTTACCTGCTGCTGCCAACAGTGCTGGGACTCACATCGCGGGACGTGCCCGCATGCGAGCCCCAGTCCGTCACTCTCCGGGTGTTTCTCCGCCTCTGCCTCTCTGTTCAGGCGCGCGTGTCCCCGTCCCCTAGGGCGCGCACGCGCCGGAGCTTTAAGATTTAAAGGGCCAGTACGGTCATTAGTGTAATTCACCTGTGGCTCGTTTATAAATTCCCCCACCCTCCTCACTCCCCTGCCGGATCTTTGTTACCTTGTGCCTTAGAGAAAGCGTTCCTCAGTATTTCCTTGCCGTGTATCTGATCCCTTGCTTTGTGACTTTGACCTTGCTCCCCTGCCGCCTGCCTACTGAACTCCTGCTACGTTTTGACTACGCTACTGTGCCGCCTGCCCTGACCTTCTGCTATCCAGACTATGAGCTACCTTATCCCTCCTTTGCCTCGCATCTCCTCAGCCGCCTGTGTGGTTGAGCCATGCCAGGGGTAGAGACCTGGGTGCCGCCTGCCACAGCAAGTCCATACCACTTTGCGGTGGGCTCTGGTGAAAACCAGCGGCACCTTAGACTCCGCTCCCTGGTACGGTCCAAGTCATCTGCCACACAGGTCCAGCGGATTCACATCCACTGGTGTTCCTGTCTTCTGAAATGTAAGTGTTACAGGTGTCACAGGTGTTTCAATGGGTGGGGTGGCTGATGTGTGAGAGGGAGAAAAGTGACCTCACACTTACAAACAAGGAATCATGGGACTTGTAGTTTGAGGGAACTAACTCCAACAGGAAATAGCAAGTTCATAAAAAGAAAGCAGCAGCTTAATGATAATCTCACAATATAGCCCAAAGACAAACACGGATCCTTTTTAAGCATGTCCATTAGTGTCTGGCAGGTATGTCCTAAAATCACCTTATGGTCGATAATCCCTATAACATATAGGCCTACAGGCAGTTTTCTTTTTGTTTTGATTTTTGCCTACACCTTTTTCCTTAGTTTTAAAGCTGACCCCCAAATTTTTTTTAATGGAAAATAAGGAAAGAAGGCACAGATAGAAGCTCCTCATAAAAACTGTGGCGGAATCCCCCATCCACCATTTGTCCTATATAATTCAGGTGTCTTCTTTTGTAACAGAAGGGCATTTGTACCCTCACAGGCATTAAGACTAAGGTATTACTGTTACTCCTTATAGCTAAACCATTGTCTACAAAACAAACATAATTCCAATACCAAAAATGGAAACACATTTTAAGTCCAGAGAACTTATTTTATGGAGAAGAAAGTGGCCTGAGTGATTTAGACATATTAGCATTAAATTAAAATAATAATCCTCGTGCACATATAGATTCATTTATCTTCTAAGATGAGACAAGCAAAGTTGCTGCGGCAGACACATTCAGCATTTTTTTGCTAATAAAAACCTGGCACTTGTGTTTCAGAGAATGACAACTTTGCATTTCTTCAGATTTACGGGCAGCGACTCATCAAAAGTTTTATGGTACTTGAACATTTTAACTTTTTTTTTCTGTAGTCTACTTATACTTGGTATGTACATTTTGCTCAAAAGTAAAAATAAGTTATAAAAAAGGTTTGTTTTTTACCTTATCAATTGCTTTGAATAAACACGATATAATAAGCAGAAAAACTGAATTTGGTAAAGATCACCAGACGGTATAAGGATAAGTTTTTACTAGTTTTTTTTAGGGGAAAAAAAACTGTTGCCAGATGTTGGTAGGGAGTCAATAGGAAATTATAAAATGTCAAGTAAGTTTTGCATTTTCCCCTCATCTTAGCCAAGGGGAGAGCAACAATAAAAAGCATAAAGGGGTACTCCGCCTACAGACATCTTATCCTCTATCCAAAGGGAGGGGGCGTGATGGCCGTCACACTCCCTCCCATAGACATGAATGGAGGAGGCGTGGCAGGACATCATGTCTCCGGCCGCAAGAACCCAGCATTCTAAACATACTGTTAGGAAATCCGGGTGCTGTACAGAGATTGTGGGGATCCCAGTGACAGGACCCCCACGATCAGACATCTTATGCCCTATACAAAGGATAGGGGATAAGATGTCTGTGGGCAGATTACCCCTTTAGGGTATGTTCACACGTACGCAGATTGGATGCGCAGGATTGGATGCACAGGATTTTCTGCTGCAGATTTCAATGTAAACTAAATGGCTGAGCGCAGCTTCTAATCGGCAGTTACAAATTCTGAGCATCAAATCTGCGCAGAATCTTGTATGTGTGAACGTACCCTTAAGCAGTGTTTCTCAAAAAGGGTCGCCTCTATCTGTTGCTAAACTACTTGTCTGGGGTCTGTTCACATGATACAATTTATTTTTAAACAAACAGGCATGCTAAAAACGCACGATGTAAACAGAGCCCCACTTACCGCTCCCGTTCATGTCTGTAGCTCTGCCTCTAGCAACGTCATCACTAGAGGCAGGGCTACACCTAACCAGGCCAGGACCAGGAACAAGGTGGCTAAGTGGACTTCTCTGCTCGCAGAATACAGTATAGAGCCATCTACTGTATACTGTATACCCCCTCAAGGAGTTTACTAGCCCTGTACAGCAGCACAACTTTACTCTTTCCTTGCTGGGCCAGAGAATAGAGCTCAGCCCAGCAAGGGATTTACAGTAAAGCAGTGATCTATACAATTTATACCTCCTGCCCAGCCTGAACTGTACTGACGGCTGTATAGCTGTGGGCACCGCTCAGCCCCGATAGCTGCAGGGACTCCCGTCAGTATAGTGACAGGAGTCTGGGCTTTGCTATGTCATACAATGGTGCACTGTGCACTGCTATATTATATACAGCCAGCGGAGGTAAGTAGTGCTAAGCATCACTACTTACCTCCTTACACTCTGTGGGATAGAGGCTCTGCCACAAAAAACACAAAGATAAAAGCAGTTGCTGCTGTTTTGTAGCAGTTTTTTTTTTGTTTTAGTAAAAAGAGGCCAAAGTGTACTGACAATGATTCTGATGCACACCATGTTTAACCCAAAAGGTTAAATTGCCTCCAACACCAGGCTTGCACAAATACATTGGGGGGAGATTTATCAAAACCAATCAGATTGCGTCTTTCTTTTTTGATGAGACCTCTGAATGAAAGAAGCGATCTGATTGGTTGATATGGGCAACTCAACAGCTTTTCCTCTGGAGAGGTTTTGATCAATCTCCCCCATTATGTTTAATCTGTTACAAGTAGTGTAGTATTCCTGATGACTAAAAATATTTGGAGTCTGTATGGCCATACAGGCTCGAAACCCATCGACCACAGTGACCACTGGACTCCTTTTTCAATGGATGAAATATCCAAAAAAATTAATGTGATGGGTGGGATTATACAGTCAGAGGATGTATATGTTTTACATTGAGGCATGTGTATGCCTAATACATACACCCTGACTGTATAATCCCGCCCATCACTCCCATTATTAAAATTAATTTAATGGCCACCTGACTATTCTGACATCTTGCAGTCCAGTCGCACATCCTGGCTGTTAGCGCATTGTCCCCTCTCCTTCTCTGGCCGATGGGGCTGGGATTCGCACTGCGGGACGCGGCCGCATGCGAATCCCAGCCCGTCACTCACCTCTGTCCCCTGCTGTTTCCTCACAGCTCCGGCGAGCGTGTCCCTGCCTCCTAAGGCACATGTGCACCAGTGCTCTCAGATTTAAAGGGCCAGTGTGCCCGTAATTTATGTTTTGCACCTGTACATTCATTATAAGTTTCTGCACTTTACCCCCACTCTCTGCCAAAATCTTTGTTGCCCTAGTGCCTGAGAGAAAGCGTTCCTGTGTATTGCATTGCCGTGTATCATACCCTTTGCTCCGTGTCCTGACTTTGCTCCTTTGCTGCCTGCCTGCAGGTCTATACGTTCAACTGGAGAAATGTATATTGGAGAAGCCTAGCCTCCCATTCCTTGTTTACATAGTTTCTCATCAAGGTCTGCAAATGGATCCTGACAAACTGTCTACGGTCTTGGAATGGCCTCGTTCTACAAGACTTAGGGCTATACAACGCTTTCTGGGATTTGCTAACTATTATCGTCAGTTCATCCCACACTTCTCTTCCTTGGTTGCACCTATTGTGGCACTCACCAAAAAGAACTCTAACCCAAAGTTGTGGCCTCCAGAGGCAGAAGAGTCCTTCACACGCCTAAAGACTGTGTGGTGTCCTGGTACCATATTTCATACGTTACCTTGTGGTGAGGTCCCCAAAGACAGAGTCCCTAGGAACAGTGGGGGTCCTCTGCCTTAGCTAGCCCCTCATCACCCCATAGTTAGTTAATATTTATGTAAATAAACATGTAAATACGTCTATTAAAGATTCCTACCTTGTTTGCGTCGCAGGACTTGCGGGTCATGTGACTTAGTTCAGAACTCTATGGTTTGCAGAAGGACCTTTGGTGGTTCTCATGACATGTGATCACCCACAATGCAATGTAACGATGAGTGACAGTTGTTATGGACCAATCCAAAACGGCCAGCCCCTGCCCATATAAGGGAGCTGCGCCATCTTGATCGCTCTTTCTTCTCTTGGGTTGCTGACTCTGGATGAGGTAGGACCTCCGCAGCTTACAAGACAAATTACTAAGCCTAAGCCTTGCGGCCTAAGCCTGCGCTAGAGACGAATAGTTCATACAATTCCCTGCTACCTCAGCAAGATCTCTGGATCTAATCAAACCCTTAAATCCGGCGGATCTATGCAAATACAATCCTCTAAAGCTAAAGAGAACTTTCCGTTCCTAAGCATCTATCAATCACTGCTGTGCTGTTTCAATAGACTCTGTTATCTGCACTGTTACCATTATTGCAAATACAGAAAATCTTCAGTAAAGATTCCGCAAGCTTTAAGTTCAGCACTGCTGTGGACAATCTATTTATTTCCCACTCACCTATCGCTCTTTGGAAGGGTGGCGATAGGCCCAGCATCCCTACAAAGCTTTAACCCTCACCCTGGCGTCACGAGTGACAAGGGTTAACAGTGCCCTTTCAGTCTCTAGAACAGCAACACGCCAACTAGTATCTAGAACAGCAACACCCCAACTAACCCAACTAACCTACACCCCACAATGCTTTCTACACAGTTCCTCACCACAAAGTAACAGACTTTATTCATGTGTCGCAGACCGCATTACAGTGTACAGGAGCGGTGTGTGTGGTGCGAATTACAAGGGGGCCTTGCGAAAAGTAAATTGCGAAACGCATTCATGCTACGATACTCTGGTCCATGCGAAGAAGTCCCGCACTGCGCCACGACCCACCCCTGGGCGTGGCTGCCAAGTTGCTGTGTCGCAACCCAAAGGGAACTTGGAAACAGAGGAGTTGTTTCTGGGAGGACCGGAAGTCGGGGCTGCACCGATGACGTCCTTCCTGCTGGCCGCCATTTTGGGGAAGCCCACTATAAAAGAAACCCTGCAAAGCGACCTCTTCAGACTGCACAAGGAGCTGGAGAGTACAGACATGGAGGAGAGCAGCGTTCCACGTGGTGAGAACAGCAAAATGTCACCAGAACAGCTGAAAGTTGTGGCAGTCGCAGCCCAACTTTTTCAAGAACTTGCTGACCGTCTGCAGCGGTTGTCATTTGATGAGGAGGGGGCCTGCAATCTTCCCCCACTGCCTGATGATGACGACGATTGGCCAGACACACCTCCAGCAGAGAGCACAGGGACACCTGGAGGTGCATTGCCGGTGAGATTGTCCCCTCACCACAGAACTTGGGCCTCTTGGGCTGAAATCCCATCGGAGGAGTCTGCAGTGAGTACCCCGCCAAAGGCGGCCTTTTCTTCCTCCTCCAGCCCTGAAGCTGAAACACCCCTATCCAGATTGCCAAGTGCACGACCGTGCTCACCAGATTTGCCCCAGTGGATTTTTGGGGACGAGCCGGGACTCATCGACTATATGCATGCGGTTCTAAAACCTATACCTGGGAAGCCACTCCCACCAATTCCAGCCGCACAAAGGGAAAGAGCCCGTCAAGAAGCCGAGCTGGCTGAGTTGATGGACAAATTAAAGGCCCGACACAGAGAACTGTACGCCCCAAAGCATGTACATTTGCCTCCTGAGGAAATAATTCGTTATCAGAATACTAAAGAAATGGAAGCACTCTACATCTGCAATTGGGATCATCCCCGAGAAGGGGAGGAGCCTTTAGAATGGCGAAGAGCGAATGTGGCCAAGTTCCACAAGGTCAGAGGTTATGGAACACTCCTAGATTGCCATAAAGGGCAAACCATCCTCGTAAACCGGCGAGCAGTACAGAGGCCATATCTTCACAAAAAGTTCTACTCTCTGGAGGTGGGTGAGATAGTGGAGTACACCCCTGTCCAGAGCCTGCGTGGAGAATGGGCTGCAGCGGTCACAAGACCAACAGCCCCAACACAGCTTCCCTTCAAATACTTTCCGTCTACAGATTGGGAATTGGATCCCTTCAACCTGAGGCCAAAATGGTCTGCTCCTGATGCCTCCACCACTGTACTCAAGGAGGAGGAGCCTCCACAACATCAATCATCTTCTGTGTACAGCAAAGTGCCAAGACCTGCGCAAGACCAAGAAAGTTGGCCCAAATTGCAGGCACCAAAGACCGTAGCTAGACCCTCTCGGAGCAATGAGAGTTTGTCTGTTCCAGAGGTACCAACGTACGTACCTAGGCCCTCTCGGAGCAATGAAAGTTTGCCTCCTGCGCAGGTACCAACGTATGTACCAAGGCCCTCTTCCGACGTGGAGAGTTTGCCTGCTTCCAGGGTCCCGACGAAAGTGCTTCGGCCCACTCCTGGCCTGGAGATGGTGCTAAAACCTTATGCACCAACCTTGATCCCGTCCAGTAAACCCCTGGTCACTTTGAATCCCACTGTTTCCCACTCTACTCTCACCAATGTGGTGTGGGAGAGTTACATTAACTCCCAGCCAGCCCCTGATGTAGGAAGGGCTAGGGGGTCTACAAGAGGCACAAAAAGATTCCGGAAAAATTTCTTTTGAAGGACTGTAATGTAATGTCTATTGTTTTCTTTGCTAACCACTTTTGTTTTCCAATAACAAAGTTTAAGAAAATGTGCCTAGCAGGACTGTGCTAAGACTGTTCCAGTTTCAAGTTCAGAAACATAACCATCAAGCTTTGTGCCTGACCATTAGGTAAAGAGACTCCTAGCCAGTAGGAGATTCGTAAGTTTTGTGCCCGGCTGATTGTGGTAAGGCCGTGTTTCCCATAGACTCCTAGTGTAGGTGGACTGCAGATCCTTACACGTCCGTTCTATGTACATAACCTTATATTCATAGGACTTTCTTGCTAAAATTTGCACTTATCAGGTGTATGCGCCTGAACCTTGTTGGAGTGTTAATAAATGTGTAAGCCTGTGTAATAAAAAATGTATATGGTTCTTGTACACAGAAAAATAGCTTTGTGTCTGTGTACAAAAAAAGTAAGTAACGGTTGTACACGGAAAAATGTCCGCTAGATGCACGTGTACACAAAAGAAACAATTGTCAGTAGTCCTTGTACCAAGTACATACACTAGGAACATTTACAAGGTGTTTTAGAAGTTGCTAAATGGGTGACTCTCCCAGCTCCTCCAAGAGTAGCATTGTTACAGTCGCCAATCGCTAGCACCGGTCTCAAAGGACTACACAGGGTAAACTACCATTAAGGTACCAAGATTCACATTCAGTACCTGCACACATTCAATAGCTCACTTCAATGTTCTACCTTTGTCTTTTCAGTACACCAAACTGCTCACTTAAATGTACTACCTCAGTCTTCTCAGTACACAAAACAAAAATATATCTCACATTCAAGAAACACTTTAGGGATTGTAGCCTATTGATATCCAATTCCTGCCACTGTTAGGTACACTCATATTTCTCTCTTCTCTTTATTACGTGTGTGAGATGCTCTACCTGGCCAGTAGGTGCAGTAGGTGCTCTTGCAAGCTACAGATTAGACACGTATTTCTAAAGGTAACCTAGGTAAGGTTATACTGTTGTGTTCTAGGGGTAAGTAGCGTGTAGCCGATAGACCCTAGTAGCTAACCTTATTGGTAGAGAGCCTCAGGCAAGCCAATATACCTTCCTGTGTACTAACAGGCGACTCATCGTGGCAAAAATAAAAAAAAGTGGTGAGATTTCAAAAATGTTTAGACAGCTTGAGACTAAATGTATAGAAAGCTGTATATAAATGTCTAGTGAGCTTCATAAATATCTCAAGAAATACATAAATGTCTAGTTAGCCTCATAAATGTTATAGAGAGCTATAAAAATGTCTAAGGAGCTAGAAATTAAAGGTTAGATAGCTTAAATAATGTCTAGTAAGCTTCAACATGTATAGTAAGCTTCATAATTGCAAAAAAGAAGAAGGTTCGGCACTTCAGGTGAAGGATTAAAACCAGCTTTCCTTTATTCAAACCTTGACACAGTTCACATACAGAACAACATCTGACGCGTTTCGCCCACGTTGGAGCTTAATCGTAGACTTGAGTCTACAATTAAGCCCCAACGTGGGCGAAACGCGTCAGATGTTGTTCTGTATGTGAACTGTGTCAAGGTTTGAATAAAGGAAAGCTGGTGTTAATCCTTCACCTGAAGTGTCGGACCTTCTTTTTTTGCAATTGGATTGTGGGCCGAGGGCGGAACCGGCCGGTCCGTGGCACAGGTGAGCCATTTGGACGTTCAGTGTGAAGCCGACTCCACAACTTGCATAAGCTCCATAATGTCTAGATAGATTTGTATTGTCTAGTCAAGATACTAGTAAGAGTATACAGAAAATGTGAAGGTATCCAATGTTTATTCAGATTCTGTCAGGATGTATAGAACGTATTAATAATCCTGTCATAGTCCTAGTCCCTCTGCCTTAGAGGACATG
Organism: Hyla sarda; assembly: GCF_029499605.1. Lineage (NCBI taxonomy): Eukaryota > Metazoa > Chordata > Amphibia > Anura > Hylidae > Hyla > Hyla sarda. Next base: position 89,042,469 of record NC_079199.1, on the reverse strand, counting down.
CGTCGGGGTCGACTTGTTTTAAGTAAGGGGGTTTGTGGTGTCCCGGTACCGTATTTCATAAGTTACCTTGTGGTGAGGTCCTCAAAGACAGAGTCCCTAGGAACAGTGGGGGTCCTCTACCTTAGCTAGCCCCTCGTCACCCCATAGTTAGTTAATATTTATGTAAATAAACATGTAAATATGTCTATTAAAGATTCCTACCTTGTTTGCGTCGCAGGACCTGCGGGTCATGTGACTTAGTTCAGAACTCTATGGTTTGCTGAAGGACCTTTGGTGGTTCTCATGACATGTGATCACCCACAATGCAATGTAACGGTGAGTGACAGTTGTTATGGACCAATCCAAAACAGCCAGCCCCTGCCCATATAAGGGAGCTGTGCCATCTTGATCGCTCTCTTGGGCTGCTACCTCAGCAAGATCTCCAGACATAATCAAACCCCTAAATCCAGTGGATCTATGCAAATACAATCCTCTAAAGCTAAAGAGAACTTTCCGGTCCTAAGCATCTGTTAATCACTGCTGTGCTGTTTCAATAGACTCTGTTATCTGGACTGTTACCGTTATTGCAAATACAGAAAATCTTCAGTAAAGATTCCGCAAGTTTTAAGTTCAGCACTGCTGTGGACAATCTATTTATTTCACACTCACCTATCGTTCTTGGGAAGGGTGGTGATAGGCCCAGCATCACTACAGAGTTTTAACCCTCACCCTGGCATCACGAGGTAACAAGGGTTAACAGCGCCCTTTCAGTATCTAGAACAGCAACACCCCAACTAACCTACACCCCACAAGGCTTTCCACACAGTTCCTCACGACAACTGCATTTGCTTCTGCTCCTGTGCTTTGTAGACCTGACCCGGAGAAAACTTTTGCTTTAGAAGTTGCTGCCTCTTCCGTAGGAGCCGGTGCCATTCTTACCCAGAGAAACTCCAAAGGCAAGATTGTAACATTTGGTTTCTTCTCTAAGACTTTCTCGCCAGCTGAGATGAATTACTCTATCAGGATCATAAATTACTTGCTATAAAACTTGCCTTGGAGGAATGGCGTCCTTTGTTAGAAGGGTCTCCTTATCCGGTTAGTATCTACTCTGACCACAAGAACCTTCTATACCTTCAATCTGCTCAGTGTTTGTATCCCCGCCAAGCTAGGTGGTCATTATTCTTCTCCAGATTTAATTTCTTCATTCATTTCCGCCCTGCTGACAAGAAAGTCGGAGCTGATGCTCTTTCCAGGTCCTCAGATGTTGTGGGTTTGGACTCCTCGCCTAAGCATATCATTCCAGTGGATCGTTTGATTCCTGTCTCTCCTGCCCTTTTTAAGCAAGTTCCTCCAGTAAAAACCTTTGTGCCCACCAGATTGAGACGCAAAGTTCTGAAATGGCGTCATCCTTCTTTGTTAGCAGGTCACCCTGGACTTCGCAAGACCTTACTTTTAATCTCCTGGCACTACTGGTGGCCGCATCTTGAACGTGATGTTTCAGATTTTGTCCATTCCTGTGTGATCTGTGCCCGTGACAAAACTCCCCGTCAGAGACCTGTGGGACTCTTACAGCCTCTGCCCATCCCGAAGTCTCCCTGGTCTCACATCACCATGGACTTTATTACCGACCTGCCTCCATCCCGTTATAACACAGTAATTTGGGTGGTGGTAGATCGGTTTTCCAAGATAGCTCACTTCATTCCCCTACCTGGTCTTCCATCTGCTCCACATCTGGCTAAGCATTTCCTGCAACATATCTTTTGTTTACATGGTCTCCCAAGTCTTATCGTCTCAGATCGAGGAGTTCAGTTTGTTTCTAAGTTTTGACGAGCTCTCTGTTCCTGTCTTGACATCAGCCTGGATTTCTCCTCTGCCTATCACCCTCAGTCCAATGGCCAGGTGGAGAGGGTTAATCAAATTCTGGAGACTTATTTATGTCATTTTGTTTCTGCTCTTCAGGACGATTGGGTTGATCTTCTTCCTTGGGCTAAAGTTTCTTATAACCATAAGGATTCTGAATCCACCAGAACTTCTCAGTTCTTTGTTGTGTCTGGACATCATCTCCATCCTCCTCTTCCAGTTTCTGTTTTCATCGGTGTACCAGCTGCTGATGATCTGGTCCGGGACCTCTCATCCATCTTTTACAGACTCTGCATTTTTTCTCTCAAGCCTCTTTTCGCATGAAGACCCAGGCCGATAAAAAAAGATCTCCTCCGTCTTTCTCTCCCGGTGATAATGTCTGGTTATCCTCCAAGTACATCTGTTTCAACATTCCCTGTTACAAATTGGGTCCTCGTTTCCTGGGTCCATTTGAGGTTCTGCAAAGAATTAATCCAGTCTCATACAAGCTCCATTTTCCTTCTTCTCCATGTATTCCAAACTCCTTTCATGTGTCACTTCTCAAGCCTCTGGTAATTAACCGTTTTTCTCAAAAGAACACTTCTTCCATTCCCGTTTCTGGTTCCTCGGATGTCTTTCCGGTTAAAAAGATCTTGGCAGCAAAGACTGTTTGAGAAAAAAAACTTTTTTTGGTCGACCTGGAGGGGATTTGGTCCTGAGGAGAGATCATCCAGGGAGGAAAACATCCTGGGTCGTGGTCTCCTTAAATGTTTTCTCAGCCTCAAAAGGAGGGGGAGACCGAAGGGGGGGGGGTACTGTGACATCATGTGCTATGGCCGCACATCCTGGCCGTGAGCGCATTGTCCCCTCTCCTTCTCTGGCCGGCGGGGCTGGGATTCACAATGCGGGACGCACCCGCATGCAAATCCCAGCCCGTCACTCACCTCTGTCCCCTGCTGTTTCCTCACAGCTCAGTGTCCCCGCGTCCTTGGGTGCGTGCACGCCAGAGATCTCAGATTTAAAGGGTCAGTGCGCCCATACTTATGTTTTGCACTTGTACATTCATTATAAGTTTATGCACCTCCCCCCATTCTCTGCCGGATCTTTGTTGCCCTAGTGCCTGAGAGAAAGCGTTCCTGTGTATTGCCTTGCCATGTATCATACCCTTTGCTCCATGACCTGACCTTGCTCCTTTGCCGCCTGCCTACTGACCACTTGCTACGTTCCTGACTATGCTACTGTGCTGCCTGCCTTGACCTTCTGCTATCCTGACGACTAGTTGCCATATCTTACCTGTGCCTAGTATTCCTCAGCCACCTTTGTATTATTTGTGATGTCTTATGATGGGATGTGACCATGGCAGGCAGTGATGTGTAAACCTCATATTGATTGACATAATGGCCCCCCTTCTGGTGCTGATACATTACCACTCCTCTGACTACTTGGGGTACAAGCACTTGGTCCTGATCACCAGTAAAGAGAATAAATGTCCCATTCAATGAAAGAGCAGATTGTACATTCATGGCTAGCATTCTATTCATTGTCTATTGAATGCTGCACAGCAAACTTCAGAAGCTTGTAAAATATGTGATATTGAGCGCTGAAAGGGACTTGGGTATGATTGTATTATGTTACCACTTTAGGCGTTTATATTAGCATACCTGTGTATAGCAGAGCATTTGTCCTCAGGTAGGACCATAAACAGGAGCAGGTAGGAACTGTTCTGTGAGAGCTAAAAAGATAAAATTATGTATGTATTGGGTATTTATATATACTTCTTACTCTCCTAAAAGTAGTAACCCACAGTATCTACTTAGATATACCTGATAGGTCTCCATTCGGGAGCAACGTGCTTTGCGGTTTTTATACAATATCCTCTATTATTAAAGATAATGGTGCCAACGTCTGTTACGCCTAGCGCTCCGGGCCCCCGCTCCTCCCCTGAGCGCTCACGGCGTCTTTCTCCCTGCAGCTCCCCGGTCAGTCCCGCTGACCGGGAGCGCTGCTCTGTCATGGCCGTTGGGGATGCGATTCGCACAGCGGGACGCGCCCGCTCGCGAATCGCATCCCAGGTCACTTACCCGTTCCCGTCCCCTGCTGTCATGTGCTGGCGCGCGCGGCTCCGCTCTCTAGGGCGCGCGCGCGCCAGCTCCCTGAGACTTAAAGGGCCAGTGCACCAATGATTGGTGCCTGGCCCAATTAGCTTAATTGGCTCCCACCTGCTCCCTGGCTATATCTGGTCTCCTCCCTTGCACTCCCTTGCCGGATCTTGTTGCCCTTGTGCCTAGTGAAAGCGTTTGGTGTGTTTAAAGCCTGTGTACCAGAACTTCTGCTATATCCCCTGACTACGAACCTTGCCGCCTGCCCCCGACCTTCTGCTACGTCCGACTTTGCTTCTGCCTACTCCCTTGTACCTCGCCTATCTTCAGCAGTCAGAGAGGTGAGCCGTTGCTAGTGGATACGACCTGGTCACTACCGCCGCAGCAAGACCATCCCGCTTTGCGGCGGGCTCTGGTGAAAACCTGTAGTGGCTTAGAACCGGTCCACTAGCGCGGTCCTCGCTATCCCTCTCTGGCACAGAGGATCCACTACCTGCCAGCCGGCATCGTGCCAGTAGATCCGGCCATGGATCCCGCTGAAGTTCCTCTGCCAGCTGTCGCTGACCTCCCTACGCTGGTCGCCCAGCAAGCTCGTCAGATCGCCCAACAAGATCACCAGCTGTCGTACTTGACCACCATGACACAGCAACTCCAGTCACAACTACAGCAAGTACAGTCACAGCTACAGCAGCAACAACCATCTCCTCCGCCAGCTCCTGCACCCCTTCCGCAGCGAGTGGCCACTCCTAGCCTACGCCTGTCCTTGCCGGACAAATTTAATGGGGACTCTAAGTTTTGCCGTGGCTTTCTTTCGCAATGTTCCCTGCACTTGGAGATGATGTCGGACCAGTTTCCTACTGAAAGGTCTAAGGTGGCTTTCGTAGTCAGCCTTCTGTCTGGAAAAGCCCTGTCATGGGCCACACCGCTCTGGGACCGCAATGACCCCGTCACTGCCTCTGTACACTCCTTCTTCTCGGAAATTCGAAGTGTCTTTGAGGAACCTGCCCGAGCCTCTTCTGCTGAGACTGCCCTGCTGAACCTGGTCCAGGGTAATTCCTCCGTTGGCGAGTACGCCATACAATTCCGTACTCTTGCTTCTGAACTATCCTGGAATAATGAGGCTCTCTGCGCGACCTTTAAAAAAGGCCTATCCAGCAACATTAAAGATGTTCTGGCCGCACGAGAGACTCCTGCTAACCTGCATGAACTCATTCATCTAGCCACTCGCATTGACATGCGTTTTTCTGAGAGGCATCAAGAGCTTCGCCAGGAAAAAGACTTAGATCTCTGGACACCTCTCCCACAGTCTCCACTGCAATCTGCGCCTAGGCCTCCCGCCGAGGAGGCCATGCAAGTGGATCGGTCTCGCCTGACCCTGGAAGAGAGGAATCGCCGTAAGGAAGAGAATCTTTGTCTGTACTGTGCCAGTACTGAACATTTTTTGGTGGATTGCCCAATCCGTCCTCCACGTCTGGGAAACGCACGCTCGCACCCAGCTCTCGTGGGTGTGGCGTCTCTTGATGCTAAGTCGGCTTCTCCACGTCTCACGGTGCCTGTTCGGATTTCTACTTCAGCCAGCTCTCCCCTCTCAGCCGTGGCCTGCCTGGACTCTGGAGCTTCTGGGAATTTTATTCGGGAGTCCTTAGTGAATAAATTCCGCATTCCGGTGACCCGTCTTGTCAAGCCACTCCACATTTCCGCGGTCAACGGAGCCAGGTTGGATTGCACCGTGCGTTACCGCACGGAGCCCCTCCTAGTGTGCATCGGACCCCATCACGAGGAAATTGTATTTTTTGTCCTTCCTAATTGCACTTCTGAAGTTCTCCTTGGACTACCCTGGCTTCAACACCATTCCCCAACCCTGGATTGGTCCACTGGGGAGATCAAGAGTTGGGGTCCCTCTTGTTCCAAGGACTGCCTTCAACCGGTTCCCAGTACTCCCTGCCGTGACCCTGTGGTTCCTCCTGTATCCGGTCCCCCTAAGGTCATTAAGGACTCTGCCTGCCACAGGAAATGCCTCTCCCCCCCTCCCAGTCCCATCAGGCAAGCCTCTGTGTCCCCTCATGGCCCTCGTCCTGGTGTCACACTGCCCCGTGCCAGGTCTCGCCCTCTGCCCTCTCTCCCCATTCCTACTCCTGCTGTTCTGCCTGCCGTTGAGGAATCCCTCCATCCTTTCCCGGTGTCCTCATCCCAGGGGAGGCAGTTAACGGACAAAGAGAAGGGGAGACCTAAGGGGGGGGGGTACTGTTACGCCTAGCGCTCCGGGCCCCCGCTCCTCCCCGGAGCGCTCACGGCGTCTTTCTCCCTGCAGCTCCCCGGTCAGTCCCGCTGACCGGGAGCGCTGCTCTGTCATGGCCGTTGGGGATGCGATTCGCACAGCGGGACGCGCCCGCTCGCGAATCGCATCCCAGGTCACTTACCCGTTCCCGTCCCCTGCTGTCATGTGCTGGCGCGCGCGGCTCCGCTCTCTAGGGCGCGCGCGCGCCAGCTCCCTGAGACTTAAAGGGCCAGTGCACCAATGATTGGTGCCTGGCCCAATTAGCTTAATTGGCTCCCACCTGCTCCCTGGCTATATCTGGTCTCCTCCCTTGCACTCCCTTGCCGGATCTTGTTGCCCTTGTGCCTAGTGAAAGCGTTTGGTGTGTTTAAAGCCTGTGTACCAGAACTTCTGCTATATCCCCTGACTACGAACCTTGCCGCCTGCCCCCGACCTTCTGCTACGTCCGACTTTGCTTCTGCCTACTCCCTTGTACCTCGCCTATCTTCAGCAGTCAGAGAGGTGAGCCGTTGCTAGTGGATACGACCTGGTCACTACCGCCGCAGCAAGACCATCCCGCTTTGCGGCGGGCTCTGGTGAAAACCTGTAGTGGCTTAGAACCGGTCCACTAGCGCGGTCCTCGCTATCCCTCTCTGGCACAGAGGATCCACTACCTGCCAGCCGGCATCGTGACAACGTCTAGTTTGATTACATAAATAATATTGCCGGTGTCTGTTGTTGCATGAGAAGTGCAGTGCTGGAAGCCTTTGTTCTTTTTGCTGTTACGTATGGGTAAATCCACACCATACCCTGCACCGGCCGAGCATGGAGGATTCTTGTGTGTGTGCCCACCTCCAACAATTGGATGAAGTAAACCGAACGCCTGTTTCCGAAACGCGTTGAAAGCTTTGTGAAACATCGTAGTGAAGTCACTACTCCCCGCTAGCAACAATGAGCAAATTACTAGTTGGATGCAGCTTGGTTGAGACGCCTCCGGCCAGGGCGTTCTCCAGCTGCTTTCCTACCTGGCACCTACTGCACCAACAGCCGAAGGCCATAAGAAGCTGGAATACCATCCGGACAAATGAACCAGCGCAATACGGAGCATCAGTACTGAAGGATATACAGGTACACAACGCCTGGAGGATATTGTATAAAAACCGCAAAGCACGTTGCTCCCGAACGGAGATCTATCAGGTATATCTAAGTGGATACTGTGGGTTACTACTTTTAGGAGAGTAAAAAATATATATATATACCCATTACATACATGATTTTATCTTTTTTAGCTCTCACGTAACAGTTCCTACCTGCTCTTGTTTATGGTCATACACTCTACTATACACAGGTATGCTAATATAAACGTCTAAAGTGGTAACATAATACATTCATACCCAAGTCCAAGTCCCTTTCAGTGCTCACTATGACATATGTTATTAGTTTATAACATTTTGTATGCATATACAGGGAGTCATACATATAGTGAAGCACCAGACAGGGCATTGTTTAAACATCCAGTGCTGGCCCTGTACGTGCAGTCCATTCCTTTTACTCTTCTCTAAGTTGATGTTTAAATTATGATTAGGGTGTGGTGTCCCAGAACAGGATGTCGTCCTGTGGGCTAAAGCTTGCCTCAGGCATCCCTTGTGTCTCTTTTCTGGGCCCACTGCTCCATGGTGTATTCTGTTATACTGAAGTGTGATCCTGTGTTAAGTTAATTAATTTTTACTGTCTACTGACTCAGGTGACCCTTGTGACGGATCCTAGAGTCACCCTATCTACCTGGATGGACTTTAGGACATCACTATTTGTACCCCTCAGTTTATGTTGTCCAGGGGCATAAAGCTCAGAGTTAAAATATTTTTATTTACTGTTTTCATACACTTTCTGTGCACAATACACCTTTGGCACTCAAGGCACTGTATAGGGAGAGCTAATTGCCTTTATTGGATTATCTCACAGACTACTTGTCACCTGGATTACCTTTGTTGGAATATCTCCCAGACTAGCTGTCACCTGTATTGTCTTTACTCACCCTTCCCCCTGTGATGTCCTTCCTATAAAAGAAGACACTTGTCCCACAATAAAGAGTTCTGATTTTATACCTGAAGACTGGTGTTGCCTGGTTCTTTGGGTACAAGGATGCAATAATCTCTAGTTCTGCCTGGGGATATTGCCTGTGATATGCTGGGGCTTGTCATCTGGAAGGAGAAGTCACTTTTGCCGGAGTCAGTCCGTCACAATTGGTGGCAACGGTGGGATCTGACTTCTCCAGGATCGACACTGAGACCAGCCCAGCTGGGGGAGATACAGCCGTTGGCTTGACCCCGGTCTCAGCAACTTACCCTGGCGAGGAAGAGCCTGTAAGGATGGAGGATTTCCGAAGAGAGGTGCAATGGTTCCTGGGTCTCTTCAAAGATCCTTCACGAGAGAGTGTGAACAGGGTCCTTACACAGCTGACACAACTCTGTATAGCGAAGCTGCAGTATGCCATGGAAGAGATGTCCATGCAAGAGAGAGCCTTAATTCACTTGCAGATTTGGGAAGTTGTTCTTGAGGAGTCGGTGAGAAGCCGAGCACAAGTCCTGCCCACCCCAGAACAGCGCTTCAGGGAACAGGTCCACTTGCGGCTTCGCTACCTCAGAGAGCAACCCACGGGCAGCGAAATGGTTGAGTTGCACAGATTGGTGCCGAAAGAAATGGAGCTCGAGGTTCATTACCATGCCCTGTACTGGTGGGCTAGCTGCAGGCAGTCGGAGCCAAACACAGCCTGTGCTCCGGAAGGGACAGACTTCGGCTGGCCTGGTCTATTGTGGGATGCATTCGAGGAGTGGTACGACTTTGGCCGTACCGAGGCATACAGACTCTGGGACATCCAGGACAAGGGGAGAGAGATGCTGCCGCAGTCGGAGGTGCCAGACCTGGAACCGGATCTATCTTGGCTAACGTATCAGGAATGGTACCTCGAGGAAGACTACCTGTCCTTGTTTGAGGGGGATTTCTATGGTCACGAGCCATGTACAGCAGAGGAAACCAGCACAGATGAGACGGCTGGTCTCTGTCTTCCCCTTCCCCTGGATTGCACACCGGACCGCGACGCTTTAGCAGTGTCCGGTCAGGACACCAGGGTGGAAGCCCTGGCATTAGGGCTGAGTTCTGCTACACTTTGTCCAGCATCAGACACCAGTGCCAGCTCTACAGCTAAAGAGGGGTCAGTGATCCCTGTACCAGTCCACCCTGGATCGCAGGTAGTTGGCCTGATCCACAGAGACTGTTTAACAGCACAGGAACAAGCACAGACGGTGTGGCTCCCCAGATGGAGAATTTTACGCCGGGAGATGGATCGGTCGGCTCATCTCCCCAGTGCAAGAGGTTGGAACCAGATAAGGAGGCAGTTGACCTCCCTCTCCACCTACTGAGCACAGCCCCGGCTGAAGCACCTGCTTCAGGGCAGAGTCCTACTATACTCTGCTCAACAACGAATACTGCAGCTACAGAGGGAACCGTGATCCCTACACTGGTACAGCCGGGATCGCAGGCAGTCGGCCTGGATCCCCAGCGGCTGTTTAACGGTACTGGTGAAAGCACAGTTGGTGCAGCTCCCCCGCTGCAGAATTCCATATTGGGAGATGGAGTGGTCGGTTTACATCCCCAGCGCCAGCCATTGCAAACAGGTGAGAAGGTAGTCGACCTTCCTCTCCACCTAGTGATCACTTCTCCGGCTGAAGGGCCAGCATCAGCAGAGTTTTGCTACAATCTGCCTAGCACTGAAGACTGCCGGCAGGTCTGCAGTTACAGATGGGACTGTGGTCCCTCCATCGGTCCAGTCAGGATCCCAGACGGTTGATCTGGATCCCCAGCGGCTGTGGAGTAGTACAGGGGCTAGCACAGTCGGTGCGGCTCCTCAGTGGCAGATATTGCAACCGAGTGAGGAAGCAGTTGGCCCCCTGCCCATTCAACTGGTGACAGATGGAGTTTTCCTTTGCGAAATGTTGCTTGGGAGGGGCTCGGAAGCTAGCCTCCTTCTCACAGACTACGGGCCAGGCCAGGCCTTCCCCCTCCCCTTGTCGGGGAGGGGGGGGGAAAGCAGAAACAGTTTCAGAGGGGAGCCCCAATAAGCTTCATACAGGGTTTGCTGGTGTTGGATTACATTGTTGCCGCACACCCCAACCAAGAGGAGGACCAGGACAACTGCGTCTGGTGGTTGAAGCCCGGACAGCCCAAAGTGGATCCATTGGGATCGCATCGGGTCTGCCGTTTTAAAAGGGGGAGCACTGTGACGGATCCTAGAGTCACCCTATCTACCTGGATGGACTTTAGGACATCACTATTTGTACCCCTCAGTTTATGTTGTCCAGTGACATAAAGCTCAGAGTTAAAATACTTTTATTTACAGTTTTAATACACTTTCTGTGCACAATACACCTTTGGCACTCAAGGCACTGTATAGGGAGAGCTAATTACCTTTATTGGATTATCTCACAGACTACCTGTCACCTGGATTACCTTTGTTGGATTATCTCCCAGACTACCTGTCACCTGGATTACCTTTATTGGATTATCTCACAGACTACCTGTCACCTGGATTACCTTTGTTGGATTAGCTCCCAGACTAGCTGTCACCTGTATTGTCTTTACTGAACCTTCCCCCTGTGATGTCCTTCCTATAAAAGAAGACACTTGTCCCACAATAAAGAGTTCTGATTTTATACCTGAAGACTGGTGTTGCCTGATTCTTTGGGTACAAGGATGCAATAATCTCTAGTTCTGCCTGGGGATATTGCCTGTGATATGCTGGGGCTTGTCATCCGGAAAGAGAAGTCACTTTTGGCAGAGTCAGTCCGTCACAACCCTGACACCCCAATGGAAGCCCCCCAACATTGGCCTTTATGTAGAATGGGGGGGGGAGCTGTTCCGTTTAGTCTGAGTGGAGAGCTAAGTGTTAGTTTAGGTACAGTGGGGAGTAACAGTGTGTGAAGTCTGAGGAGGCTTCAGGAGAAGAAATACAAAATCTGCACTCACACCAATCTCAGGAAAACCCCATTGCCCAAGTGAAGTTCAAGCCTGGCCGTAAAGACAACGCTCCGGGGGAAAAATAATCTACAGTTAGTCAGTCAGTATAAAGTCGCCAATTCAGTGTAGGCTATCATAGATCACAAGTTTGCAGTGGCAGCAACTACAAATCCCAGCAAGGTGACAGGCTTCCTTCGCTCACTCTGCAATTCCCCCTGCAAAACTCTGTACTGTGAAGGATTTACCAACATTCCTGGCTCCGCAAAGATAGTTTTTCATGATCATTATTGTCCCTGCATTTGGCCCAGGAGAGCTATCTCAATCATTGGAACGTGGAGATTAGGTGGAGGTTAACGTTGCCCTGGCATCATGAACTCTGTATTATAACATCCACCTTGTAGACACCACCTGTATGCCCAAACCACCTACAGTCTATGGACAAACGAATACAGTACATAATTAAAACACCCATAGTCTTACATCTGATACATCCACTACCACTGGTAATGCCTCTTTTTTTTTCTCTGTCATGTACCTTATATGTCTATTAAACTTTATTAATTGTTATTTAAATTAGGGGTGTGGTATGTGAAACCCGACAGAGTTACAAAGGGGAATTATTGTTGGTATGAGCCTAATATAGGCATCTTAGACTCAAGTTGATGGATGAATAGAGGTCTGATGTTTCCTTAATGACATCACAGTATGCAAAGACCAATTCTTGAACTTAGTTGCTGTAAGAATGTGGTTAGACAAAAAAACTATAAGATGCTTCTCTAGGCACAGAGACTGAGTTTACCCCTTTTAATGGTTACTCCGGTGGAAAACTTTTTTTTTTAAATGAACTGGTGCCAGAAAGTTAAACAGATTTGTAAATCACTATTAAAAAATCTTCATCCTTCCAGTACTTATTAGCAGCTGTATGTTACAGAGGAAATTCTTTGCTTTTTGAATTTCTTTTTTTTTGTCTTGTCCACAGTGCTCTCTGCTGACACCTCTGTCTGTGAAAAGAACTGTCCGAAGTAGCATAGGTTTGCTATGAGGATTTTCTCCTGCTCTGGACAGTTCCTGATACGGGCATCATGTGTCAGCAGAGAGCACTGTGGACAAGACAAAAAAGAAATTCAAAAAGCAAAGAAGTACTGGAAGGATAAAGATTTTTAATAGAAGTCATTTACAAATCTGTTTAACTTTCTGGCACCAGTTGATTTAAAGAAAAATGTTTTCCACCGGAGTACCCCTTTAATGGTAAGGCAAATCTGCAGCATTTTCATAGGTAATTATGCAGCAACTTTGGCAACTTTGTTATTAAAGGGGTACTCCGCCCCTAGACATCTTATTCCTTATCCAAAGGATAGGGGATAAGATGTCTGATCGCAGGGGTCCCGCCACTGGGGACCCCTGCGATTTCGGCTGCAGCACCCCAGACATCCGGTGCACGGAGCGAACTTCTCTCTGTGCTGGATGACTGGCGATGGAGGGCGGAGGCTCGTGACTTCATAGTCACGCCCCGCTTGGGACATCATGGCCATGCCCCCTCATTGTAAGTCTATGGGAGGGGGCGTGCCTCCAGCCTTGCACCCGTTGCTCTAAACAAACGCCTGGCATCCCCAGCGGAGGGATCCCTGCGATCAGACATCTTATCCATGTGGAGTACCCCTTTAATTTCGTTTTTTGTTTATTTAAAGGGGTACTCCACCCCCTAGACATCTTATCCCCTATCCAAAGGATAGGGGATAAGATATCAGATCGCCGGGGTCCCACTGCTGGGGACCCTGGGGATCGCTGCTGCAGCACCCCGCTATCATTACTGCGCAGAGCGAGTTCGCTCTGCACGTAATGACGGGCAATACAGGGGCCGGAGCATCGTTACGTCACGGCTCCGCCCCTCGTGATGTCACGGCCCGCCTCCGTCAATACAAGCCTATGGGAGGGGGCGTGGCGGTCGTCACGCCCCCTGCCATAGACTTGCAATAAGGGGACGGGCCGTGATGTCATGAGGGGCAGAGCCATGACATCACGCTGCTCCGGCCCCTGTATCGCCCGTCATTACGCACTGAGCGAACTCGCTCTGCGCAGTAATGATGGCGGGGTGCCGCAGCAGCGATCCCCGGGGTCCCCAGCAGCGGGACCGCGGCAATCTAACTTCTTATCCCCTATCCTTTGGATAGGGGATAAGATGCCAGGGGCGGAGTACCCCTTTAAAAGCTGCAGTTGCAGACTACCGTGGATTCAGAGTTTTTCTACAGCAAAATTCAACTATTAGGGAAGTGTCAGTTATATAATGTCCTAATATAATACTTAATGGAAAACACCATCTAAAACTCTTTTTTTGTGCCTACAGTCTACACCCCTTCACTGACCCTCTAGCCTTTGAGATGTCGAATTCCTGTGCAGTGCAGGACCTGGGATGGTTCACTACAGCAGACCGGAGATAATAGGAAGAAAGCAAAGCAGATATCCTCACAACATTAATAAGTGAATGAGAGAATTCTGGGAAAATTTAATTTTGACGTTCCTCCCGGAGCTACACTTTAAAGTGTCTCCAAAATATTATTTTTTTTCCCCTAGATCTAATGAGGTTCTGTCTGGTAAGAAAGTTTTCTCTGTGTCCCCAGGACGAGTCTTCACGTTGATCTATCGTAGGCGAACGCTACAAATTTAGGAGTCTTTCTAAGCCCGGTGACATGTTGAGTCAATGAAGATTAACAAGGATGGGATGAGGGATAGAAGATTCATCCTGGTTATATAACTTATATATAAAAGGTACGAAGAAGAAGAAGATAGAGGGAGGGTCTCAGACTGCTCCGATTTTCATCATCCTGCTTGATATTCCAATGAGTTGGCATCGGTAGTTAAATCTAAGCAGGACAGACAAGGCTCGTCTCGTCTATCTCGCTCTCGCTCTTTCGCTTTTCCATATGTCCCCAGGCTACGGGGAGAATTGATATTCATCACAGTGAGTCATAGTGTTTAGCTAAGGAATATTATGCGAGAGATGAAAGGTGCTGCGGTCACAATGCTTCTTACAAGAGCACCTAATTACATCTATCAATTCTCCCTAAGTGAAAGGAGAGGAGCGCTGCCCGGGTTTCAATCACAATTTTTTTTAATTTTTTTTTTTTTTTAATCCCTTAAACTGGCAGAGGGTGGCATCAATCGCATCCACCGGCAGAGGTTGTGTGGAAAGAGTTAACGTCTGTGAAATTCTACGAAGCAGATAATAGATGAGGCAATGCGAGGAACAAAATTGTGCATCGAAAAATGGCTTCTGGATTTTACATTTAATCAAATGAAATATTCCTGAGGAGAGAGGAGTTTGTCAGATAAATGTCTCCACAAAGGTCACAAGCTGCAGAGAATATCTTTCTCCATAGTACTGGTCTGGGCATATGATTTCTGACCATCCCAATATCTGTATTTATGGGCAGAGGCAAACGTGTGCCATGCGGACTATGGAATAAAGGAACAATGCTGTGAAACGTGTTTCTGCCCCCTTTCAGTTTTGTTGAATAGTTGTTGTTCATAGACAGTAAAAGGGCCAGTTATAGGGTTAAAAATATGGGCACCTGCCAAGGCCCATCCTTACTAAAGAGTCTCCAAAAGCTGCAACCCTGGATCACTAGACTACCAGGGACTTTATTATTAACCTCTTCACAGTCCAAGACCAACAGAGAGATAATCTTTAAAGGCGTACTCCGGCACTTAGACATCTTATCCCATATCCAAAGGTTAGCGGATAAGATGCCTCATCGCGGGGGTCCCACCACTGGGGACCCCCGTGATCTTGCACGCCGCACCCCGTTTATAATCAGTCCCCGGAGCGTGCTCGGGGCCTGAGCGTTGTGAGATCAAGGCTCCGCCCCGTATGACATCACGTGCCGCCCCATCAATGCAAGCCTATGGGAGGGGGCGTGACAGCTGTCACGCCCCCTCCCATAGGCTTGCATTGAGGGGCGGAGCGTGACATCACATGGGGCGGAGGCGTGACGTCACACGCCACCCAGCCTGTGGTCGCCGGTAATCAGACCCGAAGCGAACACGCTCCAGGGACTGATTATAAACGGGGTGCGGCGTGCAAGATCACGGGGGTCCCCAGCGGCGGGACTCCGGCGATCAGGCATCTTATCCCCTAACCTTTGTATAGGGGATAAGATGTCTAAGCGCCGGAGTAACCCTTTAATCCCTTCCCTACCTCAGACCACCAAGGACTTTATCTGTAATCTCTTCTCATCCCTAGACCACCAAGGACTTTGGGGGAGATTTATCAAAATCTGTGCAGAGGAAAAGTTGACCAGTTGCCCATAGCAACCAATCAAATTGCTTCTTTCATTTTTCACAGGCCTCTTTAAACAGGTTTTGATAAATCTCCCCCAAATTTATCTGTAAAGGAGTACTCCGCTGCTCAGCGTTTGGAACAAACTTATGTCATGACGTCACTCCCCGTCTATGGGATGGGGCGTGACACCTCGGGGACGCGGCAACAGCGATGGAGGGCGACATCCAGGGCAGCGGTGACGAGCGGTGACGATCCGGAGCAGCGGGGACAGGTGAGTACAACTTCCTCTACCAGTGGTCTTCAACCTGCGGACCTCCAGATGTTGCAAAACTACAACTCCCAGCATGCCAGCATATTTAACCTCTTAAGGACTGAGGGCGTACCTGTACGCCCTAAGCCCGATCTTGGTGTGAAAAACAGGGTCACGCCGTGACCCCGCATCACACCGGGCCGGTCCCGGCTGCTAACGATAGCCGGGACCCTGGGCTAACATTGTGCAGCACCGATGGGAGCTATAACACTGCAAAAAAAAGTGAAAAAAGTTAACAAAGGTCATTTAACCACTTCCCTATTAAAAGTTTGAATCACCCCCCCCCCATTTTCCCATAAAAAAAAAACCCGGTGTAAATAAAAAGAAACATATGTGGTATTGCCGCGTGCGAAAATGTCCGAACTATAAAAATATATCGTTAATTAAATTGCACGGTCAATGGCGTGCACGCAAAAAAATTCCAAATTCCAAAATAGTGTATTTTTGGTCACTTTTTATATCATGAAAAAATGAATAAAAAGCGATCAAAAAGTCCGATCAATACAAAAATGGTACCGATAAAAACTTCAGAACACGGCACAAAAAATGAGCCTACATACCGGCCCGTACGCAGAAAAATAAAGTTATAGGGGTTAGAAGATGAGAATTTTTAACATATAAATTTTCCTGCACGTAGTTATGATTTTTTTCCGAAGTACGACAATATCCAACTTATATAAGTAGGGTATCATTTTAACCGTATGGACCTACAGAATAAAGATAAGGTGTTATTTTTACCGAAAAATGCACTTCGTAGAAACGGAAGCCCCCAAAAGTTACAAAATGAAATTTATTCTTCAATTTTGTCGCACAATGATTTTTTTTTCCGTTTCGCCATGGATTTTTTGGTAAAATGACTGATGTCACTGCAAATAAGAATTGGTGGCGCAAAAAATAAGCCATAATATGGATTTTTAGGTGCAAAATTGAAAGTGTTATGATTTTTAGAAGGTGATGAGGAAAAAATGAATATGCAAAAACGGAAAAACGCTGAGTCCTTAAAGGAGTAGTCCAGTGGTGAACAACTTATCCCCTATCCTAAGGATAGGGGATAAGTTTGAGATTGCGGGGGGTCTGACCGCTGGGGCCCCCTGCGATCTCCTGTACGGAGCCCCGGCAATCTCCGGCTCTGCTATAGAGATGTATTGAGGGGGTGTGTCAGCCGCCGCTTCGTGCGGAGGCCGACACCCGCTATCTGGCCGGAGAGCCAGGACCCCATACAGAGAGATCGCAGGGGGCCCCAGCGGTCGGACCCCCCCCCCCCCCCCAATCTTAAACTTATCCCCTATCCTTAGGATAGGGGATAAGTTTTTCACCACTGGACTATCCCTTTAAGGGGTTAAATAATGTAATCAAAAGCAATAGAAACAATCATCGTCAAAATAATCAAAGGATAAAGACATTAGAATATTAAGCTAAATTGTGACATGTGCATCTTAACTTACTAAGCCAATGAGAGTAATTTGCCGTCTGAACTGTGACAGTGCTGAAGATTTAGAACAGTAAAGCGTAGTCCCTACAGGAGGAAGGGAAAGGGAGGGGATTAAGGGCACAGAAAGGGACTAGTAATAGCCAAATGCTTGAGAATGTCAAGAGGAAACTAATGTAGCAGTAAAAGGACAGTCTTATCGTTAGTGTCCATGTTTTTCAAATTCACATGGGTGCCATAGGAGCAGAAATTTTTCTAGAAGCAAAATATTTGTTTAGTCTTGTTGATCCACTAAAGGGGTACTTCGCTGGAAAACAATTATTATTATTATTTTTTAAATCAACTGGTGCCAGAAGGTTAAACAGATTTGTAAATTACTTTTATTTAAAATTCTTAATCCTTCCAGTACTTATCAGCTGCTGTATGCTCCACAGGAAGTTCTGTTATTTTTGAATTTTATTTCACTCTGACCCCAATGCTCTCTGCTGACACCTCTGTCCATGTCAGGAACTGTCCGGAGCAGGATAGGTTTGCTATGGGGATTTGTTCCTAATCTGGACAGTTCCTAAAATGGACAGAGGTGTCAGCAGAGAGCACTGTGGTCAGACAGAAAGGAAATTTAAAAAGAAAAGAACTTGAACCTGTGGCGCATACAGCAGCTGATAAGTACTGGAATTATTAAGATTTTTTTTATAGAAGTAATTTACAAATCTGTTTAACTTTCTGGCACCAGTTAAAGGAGTACTCGGTGCAGGCTACTCCTGCTCTGTCCTGCCTGGGCTGCCCAAAAAAATGAAAATAAACCATCACTCACCTTCCTGGGTTCCCGCGGAGCGCCACTACAGCTGATCGGTCCTCCGGTCCATCCTCTTCATACTTCCGTGAGAACGAGGCATCACATGGTGCTCAGCCTATTATGGTCCGAGGCAGAACATCGCGGCGACCGGAGGATCAGCTGTTGTGGCGCTCCGCAGGAACCCAGGAAGGTGAGTGATGGTTTATTTTCATTTTTTTTTTTTTTGCAGCCCGGGCAAGATGGAGCAGGAGTAGTCTGCACCAGAGAACTCCTTTAATTAAAAAAAATTAAAAATAAATGTTTTCCAGCGGAGTACCCCTTTAAGCACATGTTGGGGTTGAGGATTGTAACCAGAATAGAGAAATATGTGACTTTACAGTTGATGACAAGTTGGTAAGAAGGTTAGATTTAGCAGGTGAATAGGAAAAACTGGGGCAGGCCAGCAGTGCCATAGGGGCCTAAAAAGGGGCAGAGAAGAATTCAATTCATCGCCAATACTCAGCCAGTTCGCTGCGTCTCCACCCAATGTGATGCATAGAACCTGTGTGGCTATTACAACAGCAGCAGAGGGCATAAGGAGCGAGACTAAGATGAGCTAGACGTTCAGGAGTCATGTACCATCTGGAAAGTAATTTAAAATGGTTCTTCTGCATACGAATGCACCTGGAATTTTTTGGGGGATTGCAGTAAAACAGCATCTCATTCCTTGGCAGAGAATTTGACATGCAAGTGCTTCATTCAGGTGGTTAAGTAGACTGGCACGGAAGGCTTAGTCGGTAAATTAAGTTTATCCATAAAGTTTCGATAACAACTTGGAGATAAGTTTAGAGAAATGTAGAAGAATTTCAAATTATTTGAAAAGGAACCAAGAGAACCAAGGGCCTGCCAGGTAGAGAAAATGGGGGAGATTTATCAAAGTTGTCTATGTCCCGTATCAATATAGACCAAACTACAGAGCGTTAGGCCGGTCTATTGTGCGCCTAATTTATCAAAAGGCGCACGGCTCTTGATAAATTCTGCACACGGACTTTGGGATCTATGCTTTAGACTGTATTTAAACCTGCTCCAGTATGGTCTGACATTTCGGCGTACCTTCAGCCGATGCGACTTGTCGCTGAAAAGTCGCTATTGATAAATTCAGCACCAATGCATTTTTCCGTCAAAAATAGACTAGAATGCATCATGTTCTAAAAAAGCAAAAATCGCAGAAAAGTCGCACATATTTAAGACTGCGACTTTCTGTGCGACAAATTTAGTCAGGAAAAACCAGTCTAAATCCTTTGATAAATCTCTCCCGATGTTCAAACTCCCTTAAAGGGGTACTCCGCTGGGAAAAAAGTTTACATAGTAACATAGTTAGTACGGTTAAAAAAAGACACACGTCCATCAATTTCAACCAAATTCGTCAAGTTTTTAAATCAACTGGTGCCAGAAAGGTATACAGATTTGTAAATCACTTCTATTTAAAAATATTAATCCTTCCAGTACTTATCAGCTGCTATACGCGCCACAGGAAGTTCTTTTCTTTATTGAATTTCCTTTCTGTCTGACCACAGTGCTCTCTGCTGACACCTCTGTTCTTTTTAGGAACTGTCCACAGCAGGATAGGTTTGCTATGGGGATTTGCTCCTACTATGGACAGTTGCCAAAATGGACAGAGGTGTCAGCAGAGAGCACTGAAGGAAATGAAAGGAAAGGAAATTCAAAAAGAAATGAACTTCTTGTGGAGCATACAGCAGCTGATAATCCTTCCAGTACTTAAGATTTTTAAATAGAAGTCATTTACAAATCTGTTTCACTTTCTGGCACCAGTTGATTTAAAATAAAATGTTTTCCAGTGGAGTACCCCTTTAATTCCTTCAAAACAGAGCCCTTTTTAGCTAGAGCGGCGATCCTAAAGGAGTAGTGTAGTGTTTTGTTTTTTTTCTGTTTTTTTTGTTTTTTTTTGTTTTATGATCCCATTGTGCCCAGGCTGCAAAAAGTAAAAAAATAATAATTTTAACTCACCTTCCGTTGCCCCCCCTGTTGCACCAATATAGCTCTTCGGTCCTCCGGACCTGTCTTTCTTCCTGTTTCTGTGTACATGGAAAGTCACACTGTGATCAGTGTATCGCCGCCCGCAGCGATGTCCCGCCTGTGAGGAGCCTGGACCCCGCCTTCTCCCTGCTGCCCCGGCCTGTGACATGACAGTGTGCTCAACCTATCGCTGGCCGAGGCGGGACATCGCTGAGTCATATATTCACTCAAACTCGTATAGTGGCCAATGTGATGGTTTTCAGAATAGAAGTAAAATTCCTCAAAAAATTATGGGACCCAAGTAGGTGGAGCTTATTTTTGCTGAAGAGAGAGAGAGCGGTCTCAAAGAGCTCATGGATGACCAGATAGTAGATGACAGCTAGGATGGAAATATTCAGTAGTTCAGATATAGAATAGTTAATATTAAAGCTTTAACTAGAGATGAGTGAAGATTCTCTCCTCTATTGATCAGACAGAGGGGAACCAAGTCAATATCCCAGGAAATCACTACAGCAAATGAGAGATTTTAGAAAATGAATCACAGTAACTAGAAGAATCACGAGAACATACAGTAGCTTTTAATTGTTTGCGCTAAAATCTGATAATAGAATTAACACTTGGAAACAAATAAAGATGTTACCGTAGCAGATTTATTTTTTTTACTATCCAAACACTTTCTATATGAAAATAAACCTAACAAACTATCTCTCCTCCAGTAGGAAGATATCTTGCTCCTTACTGCCACCTATTGGAGGCTGCATTCTTTTTTATCAATGGTCAATCCCCTAACGACTAAAAACGGAAATACACATCATGGGGCTGTTATAGGGGGCAACTATAGGGGGTGCAGAGGTAGACGTCGCACCAGGGCACTTCCGCCCCATAAGAAGTGTCAGATAAAATCAATAGTTTGGTAAGGATCTATGGATTTTATGGGCACATAAAAAATACCAATGGTGGAGGTGGCCTGTAGGAATTACAGAAAAATATTCAAGCAGTGCAATTCATATGACCTGGGCTGAGAAATAAAAATAAACCGCAGGTCTACGATCTAGGGTAGTTTATATCTATTCAACAAGTAAAACACAGGACAGGGAATTATTAAAAAATACAGTTTATTAAAAGAAACAATTGATATAGACAAAATACCATCTACCAACTAACATCCTAAACAACCTAATCATATAATATCAAACTCTTTAACCCCTTAAAGGGTTATTCCGGGCAAAAACATTTTATCCCCTAGACAAAAGATAGGGGTTAAGATGTCTGATCGCAGGGGGCCCACTGCTGAGGCCCCCCCCTTGATCTCCCTGCAGCACCCGAGAATGCGGGTACTGAATCTCCAGTTTCGGAAACCTCCAGGACTGGGGACATGACGTCACGCCACGCCCCCTCCCATAGACACGAATGGAGGGGGCGTGGCGTGACGTCACGTCCCCAGTCCCTGCTGCAGGGAAATCGGAGGGTCTCGGCAGCGGGCCCCCCGCGATCAGACATCTTATGCCCTATCCTTTGGATAGGGGATAAAATGTTTTTGTCCGGAATACCCCTTTAACAATGCAGGATGTAAATGTGCATCCTGGTGCGGTGGTACTTAATGCACCAGGACGTATATTTACATCCTGTACATGACCGCGAGCATCAGAGTGGTGCTCGCGTCATGCACGGCAGGTCCTGGCTGCTATCAGCAGCCAGGGACCTGCCAGTAATGGCGGACATCAGCGATCGTGCTTATGTCCGCCATTAACCCCTCAGATGCCACTACAGATCATGGCATCTGTGGCAGTGCGGTCAGAAAAATGGATGATCGTATCGCCCGCAGCGCTGCCGCAGGGATCCGATCATCCATAATGGCGGACGGAGGTCCCCTCACCTGCCTCCATCTGTCTCCAGGGGTTTTCTGCTCTGGTCTGAGATCGAGCAGACCAGAGCAGAAGATCGCCGATAACACTGATCAGTGCTATGCCCTAGCACTGAACAGTATTAGCAATCAAATCATTGCTATAAATAGTCCCCTATGGGGGACATAAAGAAAAGGGGAAAAAAGGAAAAAATTAAAGGAAAAATATTTGAAAAATCCCCTCCCCCAATAAAATTTTTAATTGTCCCTCTTGCCCCCCCCCCCCCCCCCCCCCCAAAAAAAGTGTAAAAAATAAATAATTGACAAACATATTTGGTATTGGCGTGTGCACAAATGTCCAAATTATCAAAATATAATGTTAAAGATCCCGTACAGTGAACAGCAGAAACACAGTTTTTTTGCACATCATATTCCAGAAAAAAAATTATAAAAAATGATAAAGTTATAGGTCGTCAAAATAGAGGGATTTTAAATGTACTAATTTGGTTTAAAAGTTTGAAATTTTTTTTTAAAGGGGTATTCCGGCTTTATACATCTTATCCCCTATCCAAAGAATAGGGGATAAGATGTATGATCTCAGGGGTCCCGCCGCTGGGGACCCCCGCGATCTCGGTGCAGCTCTCGGCATTCTGTGCCGGGCTCTGCCTCCGAGACGGGTACGGGACATCATGGCCACGCCCCCTGGTGAAGTCACACCACACCCCTCCATTCATTTCTATGGGAGGGGGCGTAACGGCCGTCACCCCCCCCCCCCCCCCCCCTCCATTAGACATGAATGGAGGGGGCATGGCGTGACGTCACTTCCCCATCTTGGAGGCAGCGCCTGGCACAGAATGCCGGGGGCTGCACCAGCGGTTGAACCCCTGCAATCATACATCTTCTCTCCTATCCTTTGGATAAGGGATAAGATGTATAAAGCCGGAATACCCCTTTAATACCCAATTGGTCCAACCCTGACTATGGAATGTATGTACATTCCAAAATTGACATTTCCCCTTTGTGGTTCAGACCAAAAGATTCAGTAATCTGCAGAATTCAATGAAAACCCAATCTTAAGATTAACAACTAATGATCTGCAATTGGCAAATCACTTAGAGGCCTGGGACCAGTCAAATATCAGACGATTCTATCAGCAGAGCATATTGATAACAATGTAAGAACTTATACTTTACCAATATTATAGAGTTCGTAGACCAAAATCCGTCAGGTGGGGTCCCAGGAGGGTAAGTCCAGGGGGATTTCCAGTGAGCACCACCAGTTCCTTCTCCAGTGTTCTTCCCAACTGCCCATTTTATTCCCCAGAATCTTTGTATAACCCAACTTATCTCTCCACTACGCCCCCTGGGGTCATAGGGCGCTGTAATTGGTTAAACCTTTATCAGCCCAAAATACAGAAAAATTATTACCAGAACAATAACAAAAAGAGAATAAGGCTATAGCACCTGTTGTAATGGCAGACTGTCTCTTATTGGAGGCCATTGTAAGCTATCCACATAATTATACCAAAATATTGAGATACAGTTGTTTTGGACGCGTTTAATCATGTGAAGAAATTAATATTTGATGACCTAAGTTGTTCTGCAATTGTATTTTAGCTTAACTAGCAAGCCTTTAAAGGGAATGTGCCATTTTTTTATTAAAAAAATAATAATAATTCTATCAAGATAAAGCATTTCATTTATGTATTCAGTTTTAGGACAATGTAGTTTGGATGTTATTTATTAATAAAGTGTGCACTGGGGGCTGCCATTGCGGTAGCCTCTTTGTGGTGTGTCACTTCACAACACCTACACAGTTGCTTTATGGCAGGCATAGGGCATAAGAATGTTGAAACTGAGAGTATCTCGTAGGAAAGCATGGACTGCTTACTGCACATGTGCATAGCACAGGCTAGATGAAATCAAAGGGGGAGCCAGCACCGTTTTCTTGAAGTCCCTGAGGAACAGTGACCTATCAAGAGAAATCTAGTAGTCTGTTCTTTACCACTCTTCAGACACCAACAAAATGGTGAAAGTGGAATTGAAAAAAACTACAAAACCCCCTTCTCCCTCTACTTTTGCACATAGACAGGAAGATGGGCGAGGTCTAATTTCACCAGCCGGACAAGTTGATTGCTTTCACCAGATTCCTCATGTTAGCTCCCTCAGCTGGTCAACATTTTTTTTTTTTTTATATTTCCAAAAATATTTTAAAAATGTGAAAAAATTATTTAACTTAAAAAAAAAAATTTAGTATGGTGACACATTTCCTTTAACTAGTTTCTTATGGCTGTTCAGATGTCACCTTGACTATAAAATACAGGATAAGCAATGCTAGACCTTAAAGGGGTACTCGGCCCCTAGCATGTCAGATCGCAGAGCTCCCGCCGCTGGGGACCCCCGGGATCTCCGCTGCAGCACCCCGTTATCATTACAGCACAGAGCTGACTCGCTCTGTGTGTAATGACTGGTGATACAGGGGTTGGAGCATCATGACGTCACGGCTCCGCCCCCTCGTGACGTCACGGCCCACCCCCTTAATGCAAGTCTATGGGAGGGGGCGTGATGGCCGCCACGCCCCCTCCCATAGACTTGCACTGAGGGGCGGGCCATGATGTCATGAGGGGGCGGAGCCGGGATGTCACAATGCTCCGGCCCCTGTATTGCCCATCATTACGCACAGAGCGAGTCCGCTCTGTGCAGTAATGATAGCGGGGTGCTGCAGCGGAGATCCCGGGAGTCCCCAGCGGCGGGACCCCTGCGATCTGACATCTTATCCCCTGTCCTTTGGATAGGGGATAAGATGCTAGGGGCGGAGTACCCCTTTAACATTTACAGTGTGACCCCCTGACAGAAGATACCAGTATTATAAGTTTTACTTGGCAGATATTGCATTGGGATTGGGGCCAAGAAGCTACAAGTTACGTCTCTGGACTGTAAAGTGCCCTCTTCATACCCAGTGACTCGAGCTCTCTCCATACCCAGAGGCACCTGGCAGCAGAGGGCTGCAGCTAATTGCCCACATAACAGAATCATTACTGCAGGTGATTAACCATTTAAATGGCGCTGTCAAAACTGACGGAACCGTTTTATCTGTCATTGGTGGTGCAATTCTGGGCTCCGCGAAAAGGTCATGGTGAGCAGATCCGTTGCAACAGCAGCCTAAGGCCTTTGCTAGGCCTACATTACTACCGGGACCCTGCAAACTCTATTAATACACTACAGATCTCATGGATCCATGCAGTACATCCTAAATGTACTGCATTGATCTGTATGAGCAACTTAATGATTGCTCATACAAGTCCCTTAGGAAGATAAAAAAATAAATAAATAAATAAAGCATAATAGATGAAATATTGATGTTTATCTGACAGCTAGGTCAGCAGCATTAGTCTTGCAAAACCTCTTTTGTTTTCTCTTCAATGAAATTGTCCCTAGTACGTGTCACGCAAGTGATAGCAATTTCTGCACAGTACTACGGAATATGTGGGTGCTATATAGAAGACATAAATAAAATCACAATATCATTCTGTGGAGGTTGTTCACTTATTTCAATTACTATCTACAATTCCATGCACTACATTAGTGGTCTTCAACCTGCGGACCTCCAGATGTTGCAAAACTACAACTCCCAGCATGCCCGGACAGCCGTTGGCTGTCCCGGCATGCTGGGAATTGTAGTTTTGCAACATCTGGAGGTCCGCAGGTTGAAGACCATTGCACTACATTATAGTTCTGACTGTATATACTAGATATTCTAAATCCCAGTTTTCCCTGGCTTGACGGATTATCAGACTCGGGGGTTTCATATACATTTTGAATGACTTTTTTTTTCACTTCCGCCCACTTCGTTGCCGTCCACAATACAAGTCTATTCTGCAGTTTTAGTAATACTGTTACTGAATCCCTATGGGCACTAATGTCAAGAAAATCCAATTTTAGATTAAGATTAGTAAATTAAATTACACTGCAATTGAGTTTGGAACAAAACACGCCACAAGTCATTCCAACTAGTGACAAAACAGAGTGATTGAATAAAGCAGGGTTATGTACATGGGCACAGCCCGCGCCAGCTGACCATCATAGGGTTTTAACTACGATCAGGGGATGCGGAACAATCGCTAACTGCAACAGTCAAGACATGTCATGTATTTTTTCGTAATAAGCACAAGAAATTGCTGAAAAAAAACAAAAAAAACTATTTTTATATATATATATATATATATTTTTTTTTTTTTACAGAAGTGTGAACTTGGCCTAATACTCTGTGCTACTGTAAATTTTCACTTATAGTCACTTATGCACCGATATAGTCACACGAGTTGACAGGTCACCCAATCTCACCAGCTTCATCTCCTGAAATACTCTGTGTCACTAAGACACCATTTTTTAGGCTCTGTGCGCCTAGTGCTATACATCTCTTACAAGGCTTCACATTTGTTTCTGTTCTATGTTAGGCATTAGTGTTGGGCGCGAATATTCGCAATGCGAATATATATTGCGAATATAGCGCTAAATATTCGCAATTACGAATATTCAAATTTTTTTTCACAGTACACATCACAGTGATCATCCCTCCCTGCTTCCAGCTTGTGGTGTAAACAAGGCTCCAATACTAGTTACTGTGTCAGACTGGCGGGTGCCCGAAAATTTGCGCATATTGATCCCACCCTTCTTTTAGCTCCTTTATCATGCGATATTGCGCATGCAAATTTTATGGCACATAGTTAAAAAAAGGCCGCGAATATGCAAATTTTGTGAATATGACGAATATTCATCCACATATTCGCGAAATATCGCGAATTCGAATGTGGCCTATGCCGCTCAACACTATTAGGCATGTACTTTTTTTTCCCGCTTTTTTTATTTTCTGTTTTACCAATTACACATGCAAATAAGAACGTAAAATAAAATAGGTTGTTAAATATAACGAAGTGTGAACTTGGCCTAATACTCTGTGCACACGAGGTGACAGGTCACTTCTTACCCAATTTCCCCAGCTTTATCACCTGAAATTTTCTGTGCTGCTGAGACAATCTTTCCCACTCTCTGCATCAGTGTTTCCCAACCAGGGTGCCGCCAGCTGTTGAAAAACTACAACTCACAGCATGCCCGGACAGCCAACGGCTGTCCGGGCATGCTCAGAGTTGTAGTTTTGCAACAGGTGGAGGTATCCTGGTTGGGAAACACTACTCTACATGTTACCTCCATTTTATTGCTTCAGGTTCCTTCTCAGATCATAATACTGCCCATAGAGTGAACAAATCAACATTTCCCAGAAGATTATCTGGCCCCAGAAATGTGGCCCCTCTAACTAGTCCAGTAGATAACTCCCTGGACGATCTGTTGGAAGAGTGGAACGCGCGTGGAATGTATCGAAGTGAAAAGGTCCTGATGAAGAGATGGGTTATATCTCGAAACGCGTTGTCTACATTGAATTTGATAAATCTTTTATTGTTTTATAGGTCCATGTATCGGTCTTAAACATTTTAATACAGTTTTGGTAAGTGCTTTTAGAAATGCATTTCCACTAGTGATCCTTTTTGGTTTGCTGTTTCCCATACCCACGGCTGGATATCGGTTGCGACCACCATCTACTCTATGTTGTACACTGGAAAAATAGTGGTTTAATGTGCTCTTCAGTGTTGACTCGTAGCATATTCTCTGAAGGTGAGGTTGTTGATCACATAGAGCTCCCCGATTCTTTAGATTATTTTTTATCTGTATACTAACAGAGTACCAAGCATTGCCCGGTCTTCCTACCTAAACCTTGTAGGAAAGGTAAAGCAACAATGAAGCTCTTGTCCTAATACCCCAACCTCACATTCCGTCCTCCCATCCCATTCTCACGTCCCATTTTCATATCCCTTCCTCATATTCTGAATCATATCCCGTCCTCATATCCTAACCTCATATTCCAACCTCATATCCCATCATCATATTCCGACCTCAAATCCCATCCTCAAATCCTGTCCTCAAATCTTGACCTTAGATCCTGACCTCATATCTCATCTTAATATCCAGACCTCATATCCTGACTTCATATACCAACTTTATATTCCGTCCTCATATCCCTACTTCATATACTGTCTTCATATCCTGTCCTCAGGTGAATCTGAGTTGTTATGAAGAGATTGTAGGCCAAAATAGAAGCGGTGTGGCTTTGCAGGGAGGGGATGTTATGGCTTGTAAGAGGGGCGTGGCTTGTATGCCAGACCAACATATTCACCCAGAGATGTGGAGCTTGTGGAGTAAGGTGGGGCTGAGCTGTGTGGTTGAAGGACCTGTGTTGTGTCGATGTATCAGGCAAAAAGTGTGTTTTCTGCTTTGAGCTAAAACTAAAAAAATGGCCAAAAATTTTAGGGGCATAGCTTATAGTAGAGGTGTGGCTTGTGGACGGGTGTGGCTTACTAGCTGGACAGACACACTCACCTGGAGATGCAGGGCGGAGCTTGTGGAGCAAGATACTGGAAGTCCCATAGACTTGCATGGGACTTTAGACAATAAGCCTCACCATTACAAAGGGGGGTCGGTTAGGGTTAATTTAACTACCCTATATTTTTAGTTGACACATAAGTAACTTGTGTATCATGGTGTGTATATATATATATATATATATATATATATATAGCAACAGAAGAATGCAGCAGCACACTGCCAGCACAAGGATATAGGTGAAACATGAACATGCAGTTAAGACATGGAGAGCTATACAGCTATGGTGTAATAGATGCAAATGTGAAACTATGAGATAGTGAGGCACTTAGCTCGCAAATTTGTCTCCGCCGGCAGTCAAAAAGCTTGGACCGTCCCACCGCGATAAGGTGGTCTCATTGGGACGGACCCTACACTGTGAATATGCCTCTGTGTGAACAGTTCAGTAAGCATGGCAGGATCTGGAACATCCAAGTCACCTTATATACACACCTGATAGAGGTGGGTGAGGTGCAAGGCCAACATGGAGGTAGCCACTCCCCCGTATGTGCAATACAGACAAAGAATAAGTCAGCCAGCACCTTAGTTGATACCAAACTATTATATGGACCTGGCCTGCAGGTGCACGCTACTAGGCTAGATATACAGCAACAGAAGAATGCAGCAGCACACTGCCAGCACAAGGATATAGGTGAAACATGAACATGCAGTTAAAATATGGAGAGCTATACAGCTATGGTGTAATAGAAGCAAATGGGAAACTATGAAATAGTGAGGCACTTAGCTCGCAAATTTGTCTCCGCCGGCGGTCAAAGTGCTGGCTGACTTATTCTTTGTCTGTATTGCACATACGGGGGAGTGGCTACCTCCATGTTGGCCTTGCACCCCACCCACCTCTATCAGGTGTGTATATAAGGTGTCTTGGATGTTCCAGATCCTGCCATGCTTACTGAACTGTTCACACAGAGGCATATTCACAGTGTAGGGTCCGTCCCAATGAGACCACCTTATCGCGGTGGGACGGTCCAAGCTTTTTGACTGCCGGCGGAGACAAATTTGCGAGCTAAGTGCCTCACTATCTCATAGTTTCACATTTGCATCTATTACACCATAGCTGTATAGCTCTCCATGTCTTAACTGCATGTTCATGTTTCACCTATATCCTTGTGCTGGCAGTGTGCTGCTGCATTGTTCTGTTGCTGTATATCTAGCCTAGTAGTGTGCACCTGCAGGCCAGGTCCATATAATAGTTTGGTATCAACTAGAGTGCTGGCTGACTTATTCTTTGTCTATATATATATATATATATATATATATATATATATATACAGAGAGAGAGAGAGAGAGAGAGAGAGAGAGAGATTTGAGAGCAATTTGAGAGTAATTGAAGAATATTATAGTAAAAATCCTTATATTGTACTAGGAAGGGTACAAGGGTAGTAGAAAAAGGAGCAGGTTAGACAGTCCTAAAGTTGGAGACAGTAGTCAGCCACAGATGCGGCATTGGGGTGGATCATACTGTGGTACAATAGCAGGTGCTTTATGATAGATGAAACCCGCTGGATAAGTGGTTGTAGAGCAGAAAAAGCTCTAAATCCCAGAGGAAACAAGGATTTTTTACCAAAAAATTACCATTAAGGCTGAATTCTATCCTAAGGATGGGCCATCAGTTTCAAGGGTCTGGGTGACCCCTATAAGTAGCTTTGTATGAACTGGGTGGCATCCACCTTTCTTCACTATTGTGGCCTGATACACATTTTCTTATTTTCTGCTATGTTGTTATCAATTTACCTTCTTACTGTTTTACGGCTGAATTCCGATAGCTGTCATCACTCTTACTTAGGTTTTTCGGCCCACCAATAAATATTGCGGGATTATATTACTCAGAGCCTTGTCTTACCTTCTCTATAAACTCAATAGTATGAATTATGAATTGAGGTTGCTCAGGTCATCCTTGTATTTTATTATTTATTGTCTCTCTACAGTGCTGTTGGTTTTTGTCAAATCAAAATAGGTTTTATATTTGTGTCCAAATCCAAATCCAACTTCAGTAATAGTGAGCTTGATACGGAGCCAACCATAGCGTTCCCTAATACAGAGTATGCTCCAAACAGTGCCAGAGACAGCGGTGTCAGCCATACCATATAGTGCCAGTTATAGTGTGCCCCAGGGGTGTAGCTAAAGGATCATGAGCCCTTGGGCCAATATTCAGCTTTACAGTACAGTTACAGAGGTGTTGTCTTCTCTGACTGGAATCATCTGCTTGTCCTTTTCATCCACTATAAAGACTTCTTTAAATCAAAGTTCTAATCTCCCATATAGAAATAATTCTACTACTCATCAAAAAGTAAAGACTGCCCCCATTAAGTGTTGCCCCCCCTTATGCCCTTACAAATTGATGTGCCCTCATAAGTTAATGATGCTCCCTTAATGACCCCTAGAAGATAATATAATGCTTCCTTTGTGTCCTAACGGTATTACAGTGTCACCTGTTATAAGCAGGGGCGGACTTATTGGCCGGTCTGTTTGGATGTGCTCCGAGAGACGGCAGGGTAAAGGGCCCACTGCCGCTGCTGCTGCCGCTACTGGGGATCGAGTATACTCGTCCCGGATCCCCAGGAAGATGAGCGCTGATTTCTGCTGTATACTAACACACATACAGCTGAAAGCCTCCTCTCTGTGTGAGCTGCATCTGCGGCCTACACAGAGAGGAGATGTGATCTCCACCCCCGCCGTGCAGTGCAGGAATCGATGACCAAATTGTGAACTGTTCCATTCCATAATTTTATACTAGGGTACATTGAGAGAAACTACCATATGTTTCTCATCAATGCCAAATTCACTTATATGCAGTGAATTCACTTATATATTCACTTATACGTACATACCTGGCTAACTACCTAGCTAGCTGGATACCTACATATCTGGATACCTTATTACATGCCTGCCTAAATACCTGGCTACCTAACTACCTAACTAGCTACCTACCTATATGCCTGGCTATCTAATTACCTGGCTAGTTACCTACCTAACTACATAGTTAGCTACCTACCTGGCTACCTACCTACCCTTTTCTGTGCAGGACACCAAGGAGGACATTATAACAGTTGGGGGCCTATAGCTGGGGAGATTGTGTAGAGGAGATGGCAGCACTGGAAAAATTCAGAGTCCAACATATTTGTCCTGCAGATGAGTTTTGAATAAAAGAAATTCTGATCCGGACGGAGTAGAAAATGAAAGAGGACAAACCTGCTCCCTCACGTACCTTCCGATCAGACATCTTATCCCCTATCCTTTGGATAGAGAATAAGATGTCTAGGGGCAGAGTAACCCTTTATCCTTCCAGTACTTATCATCTGCTGTATGCTCCACAGGAAGTTGTGTAGTTGTTTCCAGTCTGAGTACAGTGCTCTCTGCTTACACCTCTGTCCGTGTCAGAAACTGTCTAGAATAGAAGAGGGATTTGCTTCTACTCTGGACAGTTCCTGACACGGACAGAGATGGCATCAAAGAGCATTGTGGTCAGACTGGAAAAAACTACACAACTGCCTCTGGAGCATGTAGCAGCTGATGAGTACTGTAAGTATTGAGATTTGTAAATAGGAGTTCATATATATGAAGGCTAGGTTCATATATGTCTGGCATCCACCATAGGTGAACTCAGCCTAAATCTCGATACAACTGATGCCACAACTGATGCCAACGGTATCAGTTGTCATCAGTTATATGGCATCCGGCGTCCATTGATTCTGGCACCGTCACTGGAGGGAAACTGATGCTATAACTGATCCCTTTCATTGGAATGGAAAAGTTCACAATCACCCAGCGTCAAAATTGAGATGCTGGATGATTGTGAACTGTTCCATTCCAATGAAGGGGATTAGTTCTAGATCCGTTTCCGTCCGGTGCATGCCGGAGAGAAACTATGCTGGATTCCTGATATATGTGAACCCAGCCGAACAAATCTGTATAACTTTCCGGCACCAGTTGATTTGAAAACATTTGTTTTCCACCCCTTTAAGTCAGGGAGAGGTGACGTAGGGGAGTGATGGGAATAGAGGGGGCTATAAGGGAAGGGCCAGTGGGGAGGGGTCAGTCAGTATAGCGGAGCCAAGGAGAAGTTTCCCACTCGCCCTCATTTTCGTTGTTTTCTGTTTCTCGCCAAACCAGTGGTAGCAGGAGAGGAATTTGGAAGCCCACCAAAAAATGATAGTGGTTTGGAAAATAGTTTTAAAGGGGTACTCCGCTTGAAAACATTTTTTTTTTTAAATCAACTGGTGCCAGAAAGTTAAACAGTACTTATCAGATGCTGTATACTACAGAGGAAGTTCTTTTCTTTTTGAATTTCCTTTCTGTCTGACCACAGTGCTCTCTGCTGACACCTCTGTCCATTTTAGGAACTGTCTGGAGCAGGATAGGTTTGCTATGGGGATTTTCACCTACTATGGACAGTTCCTAAAATGGACAGAGGTGTCAGCAGAGAGCACTGTGGTCAGACAGACAGGAAATTCAAAAAGAAAAGAACTTCCTGTGGAGCATACAGCAGCTGATAAGTACTGGATTTTTTTTTATAGAAGTCATTTACAAATCTGTATAACTTTCTGGCACCAGTTGATTTAAAAAAAAAATGTTTTCCCATTTAAAGGCCTGTTTTTTTTTTGATGAAGGGAGAGTTTGATGAGTTTGGGTGGTTTAAGGGTCATAGCAACTAGACTATCCCCCAAGTCATAGATCTTTTAGCCCAGATCATAAAAGCTCCATTATATAAACCCGAGTTCATATTTTATACAAAGACAAGACTGCCCATGGTTATGTGCAGACAAGGAGGGAAGGCCAGCAATAACATCCATTCATTTATTGATTAAAAATACAAATTTGGTATTCTCCACGTGAACTGCCGACCAGCACGACAACCCAATGTTCAGGTTGGCACAGTGACCGGCACGCCAGGCTGTCTGAATGTTACCCTCCGTCCAGACTTCTCTGCTGCATTTCCATCTTTATTCTGCAGGAGGACATAAAACTTCATCATCTCTACATGGTGGAGACATAAGGTGGACAGACATCATTTTTTGGCCGTTCATTTAGAATCTTATTAGGCCGGTTCTTGGTATTTGAGCTCAGTATTCCCTGAGCTGGAATTTTTAGGGGGTAATTGAGTTAAACAACCTTTTATATGGAGACTGGGAATCCAGCGGACGATACTTTGAAGCCCTTCTCTTGTATTAGAAACATGAATTATATACCACGATCAATTAAAAAACTGCAGATTCAGCTATTTCACTGTCTTTACAGGAAAGCTTTACCTCTCATACTGGAAGGTTATTTCATGCGGCATGCTTTAGGGGGCCCCATTGTAAATATGTAGTACTGCAGACAACAATATATTGGCATACAACGTCCATGTTTAATATTGTATTCTACTGTCCTTTGATTACAGATCACAGCTATTTGGCATAACCCATTGGAATATCATCACTTCATTTGTAATATAACAGTATATAACAACACTGGGCAATGCCTGGTAAATAAGGTCTCATAGCTAACAGCCGAGTGCAGGGTATCCAGCTTTTTGGAGTCTGGGGTAGAGTATGGCAGGCAGCAGCTTGCACCATGGAGTGGCACTTAAAGGGGTACTCCACCCCTAGACATCTTATCCCCTATAACAAAGGATAGGGGATAACATGTCTGATCAAGGGGGTACCGTCACTGGGGACCCCCACAATCAGACATCTTATCCCCTATCCATTGAATAAGGGATAAGATGTCTAGGGGCAGGGTACCCTTTTAAGGCTATTTCATCTGTGTCTTGTACTGCCCTATTGCTCCACAGTCATAATTGATTAGCAAGTATTTAAGAGTGCTCACGTACGTAGGACCGAATATGCAGGGTTTCTCTGAGGGCCATGGGGTGTAGATATTCTTGATCAATAAATTCTGATCATGACGGCAGCCCATCCATTTGACAGATTCTCGAGGTCAACTTAAAGTACATTTAAAGGGGTATTCATGGTACTAAAGCATATCCCTTATCCATAGGGGCCCCCCATGATCTCTGGAATGGGGCCCTGCTACTTACCAATCCTCTAAGCAGGGCGGCCCACACCCTGGTAGACTAGCGGAAATATGAACCCGCTACGCCAATCACTGACTGAGACTGGGGTCTTGTAGCAGCTAGTGATTGACCAAGCAGGCCGTTACCCCCCGCATATCTCTGGATGGGTGAGTAGCCTGACCCCGCTCCAAAGATCGCAGGGGTCCTACCGCTTGGGCTGAGGATAGGGGGTACGTTTTATTTACCCTCAGTACCCCTTAATAAAAACATTTTGTTTAGTTCTCTGTACCCTGTTTATCAGGTGCCCCACTATCTACTACATAGACAGGCCTGTGCATGGGAATGCCTCTTATGTCCCTACTGTGTGTGTGTGGGCAGCATTTAAGGTACATTTTCTGCAAAGCTTTTCTCTACTGCTATCAGGAGTACTACATCTTGTGGAGTTGTTTTCCAGGACAGATTGTTACCGTAGTAGCGTCTTTGCTTAGCTCCTTCTTCTCTCTGATCATTATACAATGACATCATGCTCCTATGACAACAGTTAAAACCTGTGATCAGCTGTGATTATTTTACTGCCCCCCTGTCTGTACACACTTATTGCACTTTAACCTCTTAAGGACTGGGGGTTTTTCCGTTTTTGCACTTTCGTTTTTTGCTCCTGGCCTTTAAAAAATCATAACTCTTTCAATTTTGCACCTAAAAATCCATATGATTGCTTATTTTTTGCGCCACCAATTCTACTTTGTAATGACGTCAGTCATTTTGCCCAAAACTGAAAGTATCCCGGCTGCTCAGTCGGGCTGTTCGGGACCGCCGCGTTGAAATCATGGCGTCCCGAACAGCTGATCAGACACCGGGAGGGCTCTTACCTGCCTCCTCGGTGTCCGATCGACGAATGACTGCTCCATGCCTGAGATCCAGGCAGGAGCAGTCAAGCGCCGATAATGCTGATCACAGGCGTGTTAATACACGCCAGTGATCAGCATAGGAGATCAGTGTGTGCAGTGTTATAGGTCCCTATGGGACCTATAACACTGCAAAAAAATAAAAAAAAAAAACTGTTAATAAAGGTCATTTAACCCCTTCCCTAATAAAAGTTTGAATCACCCCCCTTTTCCCATAAAAAAAAATAAAACAGTGTAAAAAAAATAAAACAATAAACATATGTAGTATCACCGCGTGCGTAAATGTCCGAACTATAAAAATATATCATTAATTAAACCGCACGGTCAATGGCGTACGCGCAAAAAAATTCCAAAATCCAAAAAAGCGTATTTTGGTCACTTTTTATACCATTAAAAAAATTAATAAAAAGTGATCAAAAAGTCCGATCAAAACAAAAATCATACCGATAAAAACTTCAGATCACGGCGCAAAAAATGAGTCCTCATACCGCCCTGTATGTGAAAAAATAAAAAAGTTATAGGGGTCAGAAGATGAAATTTTTAAACGTATACATTTTCCTGCATGTAGTTATGATTTTTTCCAGAAGTGCGACAAAATCAAACCTATGGACCGTATGGACCTACAGAATAATGATAAGGTGTAATTTTTACCGAAATATGCACTGCGTAGAAACGGAAGCCCCCAAAAGTTACAAAATGGCGTTTTTTTTTTCGATTTTGTCGCACAATGATTTTTTTTCCGTTTCGCCGTGCATTTTTGGGTAAAATGACTAATGTCACTGCAAAGTAGAATTGGCGACGCAAAAAATAAGCCATAATATGGATTTTTAGGTGGAAAATTGAAAGGGTTATGATTTTTAAAAGGTAAGGAGGAAAAAACGAAAGTGCAAAAACGGAAAAACCCTGAGTCCTTAAGGGGTTAATGACCCAAACACATGTATTTTACCTGGAACAATAAAGGATTATGCTTCTTAAGAAGCATTTTTGCTGAACTTCCACTTCTGCATATATGTGAATTTGGTACTCATGAGAAACATATGGTAGCTTCTCTCAATGTACCCTAGTATAAAATTATGCAACATGTTTAGTGCCCTCTAAAGTGTGCCATAAAGTTGATACCCATCCAAAATTCTCCTATATAAAATAATTTAGGCAAAACACACACAAAGACACATGTCCATCAAGTGGGTGAGGTATGGGTAACCCAAGACAAAAATGCCGTACTTCTACATATGCATTAATGTTATTGTGTTCTATGAAGTTGTCTAAGTCTGTATTGAAGCCCTCAATTATTATGCTGTGACCAGCAAAGTTATTTTACCATTCTTGTTCCCACCAAGAGTCCATGTCTTGCCTTTTCTTCTTTTCCCAGCCAGTCTCCTATAAGTAAGACCCCCTGAGGAAGCTGTTGTGGACAGTAATATGTGTCAGGCATTGTTTCCACTGGGAGGAATGCTAGGTGAAATGTAAGTTGTAAAATTTGAAAACCATCCTGTTATAATAGATTGAGTTGTCCCGTGGAAGCAGGAAAAAAGATCCTCGTAGTGGCGCTCACTCGGTGGTTACTGGCAGTAGCCGGGAGAGGTATGTGAAGCCTCGGTCGGCAATAAGCGATAGCGGACTGGTGGAATAATAAATCAAAAGTTTTAATGGAGGGACTACGCGTTACGAGGGGCAAGACCCCCTCTTCATCAGGTCCAGGTGAAGAGGGGGTCTTGCCCCTCGTAACGCGTAGTCCCTCCATTAAAACTTTTGATTTATTATTCCACCTGTCCGCTAACGCTTATTGCTGACCGAGGCTTCACATACCTCTCCCGGCTACTGCCAGTAACCACCGAGTGAGCGCCACTACGAGGATCTTTTCTCCTGCTTCCACGGGACAACTCAATCTATCCAGCACCGGTCAGAGACAACCTCCGACACGGGATTACCTCCGGCAGCTCCCGGTCCTCTACCCTGCAATTGGGTGACATACGCTACAAGGTGTTGTACTCTGCGTACAACACCACCAGGTGAGCACCGTTCTATTTGCATTACGGCATCGATTGCCATCAGAATAACGGCACAGGTTGCGCCCGCAGCCCCCCCGTCTGTCTCTCCCTCCCTTTTTTTTTCTATTACATGTGCATCCTGTTATAATAAGAAGAGATTGTGACCAATTAGATTTATGCATTCTGCTGAATCTTAAATATTGCCTTTTCTCCTGTCCTACCCAGTGGGTAATGTCCCTAGACATGACTAGGCTCAAGGACTGGAACTCTGTGTGGTGTGTAGTGTTGGGCGCGAATATTCGCATTTCAAATTTTTATCGCGAATATCGCAAATTTGCGAATATATTTGTTATATATTCCAAATTACGAATATTCACTTTTTTCCCCCATATGCACATATTCGCAAATTCCTTCTTTTCACTTGTGGGCTAATTAGAATGATGCAAATACACTTGTCAGAGGTTATCAACAACATCCCTAGCAACCAATAGTAAAGGCCATCGTATCTTGAAGGCAGCATCAACATACAATGCTTTTGTATGTCAGGGTCATCGCAAAAATGGCTATCCGGAAGCACTGATAGACGTTTAATGTGCCCCATGTTCCCTGCTGAATGATACATGTCCCCGCCGCTCCGGCCGGTCATTTTGACGTTCCTCTATTGCTGCTGCCCTGCGCCGTCGCTCTCCGTCGCCGTCATCACGTCGCCACTCATGCCTCCCTGTTGTCTCATAGGGTAGCGATACGGCATCAGAGGAGCGGTGAACTGACGGGCCGGAGCAGCGGGGACACGTGAGTATGATTGCGCATATCATTGGTACGAATCCATCAATATACAATGGTTTCAACAAACGATGGTCCACCTGGAACCAATTACCATCGTATGTTGAGGGACCACTGTACCTCCTTTAGGGTGACAGACACAAAGATGTAGGTTTCACTGTTAGAATCTGTACACTCGGCAGAATCTCTGCTTGCGGAATTTTAAGTTTAAATAAAAGCCCAATATACTTTTATGGGATTCTGCACTCCCATTCACACTCACCCTTAGTCGTAACGATTCTCAGAAAAGTCGATCACCAGATCACAAGATTTCAGAACCAGACATATGGTCTGCGTCACACAACAGGGGAGGTCAAACAAATCACGTGGTGCGTTGATGGTGCCACTCATATACTAATACATAATGGAAACTAATGATAAAGGAAGAGACAGCGGTCAGCACAACCAGGATCTTGAATGGTGTGTACCGGGCAGTCAAGCTATGTGTAGGAATGAATCAGGTGAACCGATGTAGGCGGTGCTCAATCTCAAGCATGGAAATGCAGGTACGCGTTGTAGCAAACATGTGAAAAAAGGATGAGAGGCCACTCACCAAATCCGTGTTCCAAAGCTTTATTCTTGTATATTCAGTGCAAAAAAATTCGCCAGCAAGACGGGGTCAGACGCCTGGGTGGCGCTGCAGCGCCACCCAGGCGTCTGACCTCGTCTTGCTGGCGAATTTTTATGCACTGAATATACAAGAATAAAGCTTTGGAACATGGATTTGGTGAGTGTCCCCTCATCCTTTTTCACATAATGGAAACTAAGTTGGTCGGCTGGGACTGCTGTATCCCTTGGCAATGTGCCATCTAGGCCCAGTGCCTGCTTCATGTTTAGGGGCAGAGTAGCCCCCCCCAGCGAGAGCTGTAGATGACCCCATAAAATACACCATTTGGTGACGTGATGCATCTCTGGTTCCTCATGGCGCAGCGTCTGCTGTTCTTTTTATACCATCTCTGCCGTTGACTTCTGGTGACAGCTGAACCAGTTGTGGCAATAAACAGACTGCACTGATACAGTTGTAAACTTCTGACTAAATTGATGGTGTCTGGATATAAATATTCGGCGCTGTTCTCCTGTTCATTAAAGGTGTGTTGTTTTATCTTCCTGCGCCATGCATTTAACAGAGCCGATATAACAAACTATGCTCTAATAACATCATTTGGATATATCAGGGCATGAAAAGTGAGAATAGAATCGCTTGTTTTGCAAATGTTTCACCAGAGAAATGCACTGAAAACATAATCAGGTAATATATGCAGAACACATGGAACAGATTTTACTGCAGATCAGGATTTAATGCTGTTTTTCCCTAGACTGGCTACCAATAAAGGGTAAAAAACACAATATTCTTTACTTGCTATTCATTAATATAATTAAAGGGCCACAAACTCTTAAAGGGGTACTCCACCCCTAGACATCTTAACCCCTATCCAAAGGATAGGAGATTAGATGTCTGATTGCGGGGGTCTGATCGGCTGCGATACCCCAGAGACATCAGGTGCATGGAGCGAACTTCACTCCGTGCCCGATGACTGGTGATGCAAGGCCATCACGGCCACGTCCTCTCAATGCAAGTCTATGGGAGGGGGCTTGACATCTGTCACTCCCCCCTCCCATAGACTTGCATTGAGGGGGCTTGGCCGCGATGTCACAAGCGGGGCGTGACTGTGACGTCACGAGCCTCCGGCACTGCACCCGATGCTCTGAATGAACGCCAATTGCAGCAGTAAGATTGTGGGGGCAGTTTGCAGGGAATAAAGATATACAGGCTGCAGGAGAGAAACTAAGCAAAATTTGTAATAAAGACCTATAGAGAAAAGATTAAATATGGATTTGTATATGACTGTATGTGTGTGTGTGTGTGTGTGTGTGAATATGCTAAGTTTATCTACTTGTTCTTTTGTGGAACGTGTGTATGGCACTATGTTTTGGCTCTATTGTCCAAAATATATATTACAATATCAGCAAAAAGGCATTCCACTGTATACTGGGTGGGTGAGTGTAAGTGATTCTGTTTAGCCCCCAAGTCAGGTAGCTAGGCCCCTTTAATTGTAATTTCTACCAAGCTACTGTTGGCAGTACCAGCCATAGTGCCCTGATGGCAGACCCTTGGGGCTGGGGGCTCTGGGTTTGTTTTTGTAATGGATAAGGTAAAATGGCTATTTAAAATATGCTTTCTAAAATGGCCACTCACTAGCTCGCTACCCCTCCCATAGTGCTTGAAACAATGTGCATAAGATTGCGCCTCCATCTGGAGCTACACCCAAGATGATAAGACCCACATCCTGGATGAGGAAAACTGCAGATGGAAGAAACCAATCACAAGGACAGCTATTCATAACGCATAGCTTTGCACACGGCACATTGTTCACAGTCTATATAAACTCATTTAACTGTTGAAATACAGGATGCATCATTTAGCAGAACTTTGTGTCAGTGTGATTTTTCCTCATGCATGCTGTAATCCTGAATCCTGATACCTAATTAGGAAGGGGGCAGATACTCACCTGGTACCGGATCTGGTTCTGATCCATTTCATTTTGAAAGGAGTATTACAGCTTCAGCATATTAAATGTATTTGTTGCAAAGTGAAAAGTCTTGCATTTTTCCAGTGGAGAACATACATCCTGGTCAAGAATTAACACTTTTCTAGAAAACGGTAGATCTACTGACACGGGCAAAATCCATATGAGCATGTAAAGCTGTGCGGAGGCCCCCCATAAATGTTTTACAATGTTTTCTTGTTTTATGAGTTAGTGTGTGTTATTATGGCCCTTGAGGCGTAGGATTATCATGCCTTTCAACTGGCTTATATTCATTTGGTACAAGCTGAAAAAACAAGGGAAGGCGCCTTAATATTCCCAATAAGAGAAGGTATTAGGAATAGATGTGCGCTCAATTAATATATACAATAGCAATAAAAGCTAAATCCTGGTTTGTAATAATTAATGTAAAACTCAAAAATAAATAATGAATAAACTGAAACACATTTATTCATTATTCATATT
The DNA here is from genome assembly GCF_029499605.1 of Hyla sarda. Classification (NCBI taxonomy): domain Eukaryota; kingdom Metazoa; phylum Chordata; class Amphibia; order Anura; family Hylidae; genus Hyla; species Hyla sarda. The sequence continues at coordinate 89,001,391 of NC_079199.1, read as the reverse complement.
TTTTTTTTTATTCCTGAGATTTATATGACTTATTATAAACCCAGACCTGTATTTTATTGCTATTGTATTTATTAATGGATTGCACACCTCCTTACGTATTCCTGATAGTGCCGCTGTCACATATGGTCTGAACCTATACCATGTGGGCTTAACATATATATTGGATCTGTATTTATTGCTTCTTTTTATTGCATGTGTGAACTTTTACAATTGTTTAATATTGCATTTTCTATTACTTTGTATCTATGAATGGAATGTGCATCTTCATTCTGCTTCATGATGGAAAACTGCTGACATGCACCATGTAAACTTCATGTTCTACGCTATGCAGAGGCATTACTGGCAGGGGTTGCAGCGGTTCCAGGCCCATTTGAATGCTGGGAACTACCCAGGGACATCAAAACAGCTATGTGTCAAATTAAAGGGGTACTTCAGCATTTGGAACAAACTGTTCCGAACGCTCGAGCCAGCGCCGGGATCTCGTGACATCAAAGCCCCGCCCCCTCATGATGTCACACCCCGCCCCCTCAATGCAAGTCTATGGGAGTGGGTGCGACAGCCGTCACGCCCCCTCCCATAGACTTGCATTGAGGGGGCGTGGTGTGATGTAATGAGGGGGCGGGGCTATGAAGTCACAAGCTCCCGGGCCGGCTCCAGTGTTTGGAATAGTTTGTTCCGAACGCTGAGCCGCAGAGTACCCCTTTAACCCTTCAGAATTCTGAGAAGGTGATTTTATTGCTCTCCCTTCTGCCCTTCTGTTATTGAGTGTATGAGAGTCACCTTCATGCTGCATAGCTTTTTCTCATTCTCTCCATTTCAGAGGATAGCAACCGAGCTGGGATGTTTGCCAGTAGTACACAGTAGTACCCTGGACGTCTTTTCCCTTACTCCTCTGGCCAATGATAAAAGAACTCCAATCAAACCCTCCTCCTCTTCTTCTCTGCTATCATTATATAGTGCTAGGGAAAGTAGTGAACTGGAATGAAGAGGCTGGCACTGGGCTGGGAGATGATTTGATGATGTGACGGGGGGGGGTGGAGTGGGGTGTTATAGCTGCATTGGGTTTGTATAGTGCAATGTGAGCAAAAAGGAAGCAACCAGAAGCAGCAGTACAAAAGCAAAGTGGTTATATCATGAAAGCAGCCCTTGTATGAGCAGTAAATTGCAGAAAATTATGATATATCAACAGCAACAGAGGGATTCCAGCGATGAAGGGCATGAAAGGGGATGAAGGGGATGAAAGGCAGCCCTGATGTAAGCAGAGTACTGCTGCTGATAATGATGATGAGGATGATGAAAAACAGGACCCCCTCCTTACGTCACAAAAGAAGCCCTGGCCTAAGCAGTGATCAATTAAAAATGACAATGACTAGAGATAGAAATGCCCTTAACACCAGGCAGTGGACAGCAGTTTGCAAGGAAACAAGACACCTAAGAGGAGTAATTTTTGGTAAGTTAGGTGAACTACAAATATGTTAGAAAACACACACTGTAAGCTATCAAATGGAGAGAAGTTGTTTGAAATGATCCTAATTGAAGGACCTTACCACCTCTACCTCTGTACAAGGACAGAGGTTAGTTTGTATGTATGAGAATGTGTAAGTGCATACGTGTGTGTATATGTTTGTGTATTTGTCTTTGAGTTGGAGAGTATGTATTATATATGGTCCATTCTCAAGCTTCAGTACTACAGAATGCCCAAGAGATATGTTGGGATACCAGAAAAAAGGCATTCCATTGTTATATACTGACTTTGCAAAGTCAAAAAGTAAGCCAATGCTGCCGAAAACATCACAGCATTTCATTGTGTGGTCACTTTGTCTTAAAGGGGTACTCCGGTGGAAAACGTTTATTTTTTTTATTTTTTTTTTTTATGAACTGGTGTCAGAAAGTTAATCCGTTTTGTAAATTACTTCTATTTAAAAATCTTAATTCTTCCAGTACTTAGCTGCTGTATACTACAGAGGAAGTTCTTTTCTTTCTGGAGTTATTTACTGTTGGATCCCCGGTGCTCTCTGCTGTCAATGTCAGGAACTGTCCAGAGCAGGAGAGGTTTGCTATGGGGATTTGCTCCTTCTCTGGACAGTTCCTGATACGGGCATCAGGTGTCAGCAGAGAGCACTGTGGTAAGACAGAAAATGACTCCCGAAAGAAATACAACTTCCTCTGCAGTATACAGCAGCTGATAAGTACTGGGAGGATTAAGATTTTTAAATAGAAGTAATTTACAAACCTGTTTAACTTTCTGGCACCAGTTGATTAAAAAAAAAATATATATATATATAGTTTTCCACCGAACTACCCCTTTAAATCTACTCCTTATGAGGCAGGGAAGGGGGGTACTAAAAGGCATTGTAAGAGAGCGATAAGGTGAGGGGCCACAAAGGGAACATTTTTAAAGTGTGGGCGCACAGTTGGGATCATTGATGTACATGACCACAAGGAGAGGGCCTGACTACTGTGTAGGATTACAAAGGGGCCCTTGGGGAGGGGGGAGGAGGGGGATTATTAATTTGTGGACCACAAAGGGTACCATATTATATATAAATAAATAATTCTTTATTAATATAGTGCACACAGATTCTTCAGCGCTGTACATTCAAATTGGTCCCTGTACCCATTGGGGCTCACAATCTAAACCTATCAGTATGTTTTAAAGTGTGGGAGAAAACCCCTGCAAACACAGAGAGAACATCCAAACTCCTTGCAGGACCCCAGCACTGCAAGGCAACAGTACTACTGACATATTATTGCAGGAAGCACTAACAGGGGGTTCTAAAGGGGCACTATTTCTATATTGTGCACTATAAGGGACACCAAGGGGGACATTATTACAGTTTGGGAAACTATGGATGAGGAAATGTTATTTGGTACATATATATATGGTATAAAGAGGTCTAACTTTGAGATATATATATATATTTATATTTGTTTGATAGGTTGAGACATATCCCTATATATTCTAGCAAAGCACAGCTCAGTTGGGTGGAAGGTCCAAAATTTGGCCTGAGGATAATGGGATTTTAGTTATACAGACTTTGGTCGTGAGATCTAAAGGATTAATAGCCTTGCAGCGGCAGCCCCTGGCTATCATACCAGCTGGGTGCAGTCTGGTTTGGAGTGAGATTATGTCAGAATCCCACTCCAGAGCAGACTCCCCTCCCTGGAAATACCCAAATGTCCTAGTGAGGGAAAGGGTTAACATACAGTCCTGCACATGACTTGAAGGGGTACTCCGCTGCCCCAGTGTTTTGAATTTTTTTTGTTCCAAATGCTTGGAGTGGGTGGCGGGGGCCGTGACGTCACGCCCGCTTGTGATGTCATGACACGTCCCTTTCAATTTAAGGCCATAGACTTTGTGGTGTCCCGGTACCGTATGGTATACTGTACCTTGTGTGGGGGTCCCCAAAGTCAGAGTTCCTAGTAAGGGATGGGGTCCGCCTGCTGAGTAAGTCCCCAGTCGCCTCTTTACCTTTACATTTGATGTGTTATATGTATAAAATGTATATAAATGTTAATTACCTTGATGCGGTCACAGGACCTTCGGTCCTCTATGATATGTTGGAGGACCTTTGGAGGTCCTTGGGTCACATGTTACCCATAACTCTATGTACAGAAGATTGACATTTGTTATGGACCAGTGAGCTTAAGTCCAGCCCCTGCCCATATAAGGGAGCTGTAGCCAATGATCGCTCTCTTTGGTTGCTGCTCTCGTGGATGCCGGACTATTAGGATGGATCTTCGCAACTTACAAAGACAAGCTAGGCCTGAAAACCTACCGGCCACAGCCTGAAACTAAACCGTGAGTTAAAATCTCAATCCCCGCTAAAGCTAGCGTGATTACTGGACCGAATCTAAACCCCTTAATACAGTGGATCAGCACAACAATTACGCTCAATAGACTCACTGTTACGCCGAGCGCTCCGGGTCCCCGCTCCTCCCCGGAGCGCTCACGGCGTCTCTCTCCCTGCAGCGCCCCGGTCGGTCCCGCTGACCGGGAGCGCTGCACTGACATGGCCGTCGGGGATGCGATTCGCACAGCGGGACGTGCCCGCTTGCGAATCGCGTCCCAAGTCTCTTACCTGTCCCGCTCCCCGGCTGTCATGCTCTGGCGCGCGCGGCTCCGCTCTCTAGGGCGCGCGCGCGCCAGCTCTCTGAGATTTAAAGGGCCAGTGCACCAATGATGGTGCCTGGCCCAATCTTCCTAATTAGTTTCCACCTGTGCACTCCCTACTTATACCTCACTTCCCCTGCACTCCCTTGCCGGATCTTGTTGCCCTTGTGCCTAGTGAAAGCGTTCCCTTGTGTGTTCCTAGCCTGTGTTCCAGACCTCCTGCCGTTGCCCCTGACTACGATCCTTGCTGCCTGCCCTGACCTTCTGCTACGTCCGACCTTGCTCTTGCCTTATCCCTTGTACCATGCCTATCTCAGCAGTCAGAGAGGTTGAGCCGTTGCCGGTGGATACGACCTGGTTGCTACCGCCGCTGCAAGACCATCCCGCTTTGCGGCGGGCTCTGGTGAAAACCAGTAGCTACTTAGAACCGGTCCACCAACACGGTCCACGCCAAACCCTCTCTGACACAGAGGATCCACCTCCAGCCTGCCGATCCGTGACAGTAGATCCGGCCATGGATTCCGCTGAGGTGCCGCTGTCAAGTCTTGCCGACATTTCCACGGTGATTGCCCAGCAATCCCTAATGATCACCCAACGTAATCACCAGCTGTCATACTTGACCACCGTGACACAACAACTTCAGTCACAGATACAGCAGCTGCTGCCGCAGATACAGCAACTTCAGTCACAGACACAGCAGCTGCAACAGCAACAACCATCTCCTCCGCCGGCTCCTGCAACTCCTCCGCAGCGACCGGCCGCTCCTAACCCCTGCTTGTCCCTGCCGGACAAATTTGATGGGGACTCTAGACTCTGCCGTGGTCTCCTGCCTGGGAAGGCCCTGCCATGTGCCACACCGCCCGGAGCACCTCTCTCACAGTATCCTTTGCAATCCACCCCTGTGCCTCCCGCCGAGGAGGCTATGCAAGTGGATCGGTCCCGCCTGACCCCTGAAGAGAGGACTCGCCGCAAGAAGAAAGAAGATTTACTTCTATACTGCACTGTGCGTTACCGCACAGAACCCCTGCTCTTGAGCATGGAACTTTTTGTTTTGCCCAAATGCTCCTCTGAAGTCCTCCTCGGTCTGCCATGGCTCCAACCCCCATCCTCTGCCCTTGTCTGGACCACCGGGGAGATCGGGAGCTGGGGTGCTTCTTGCCACAGAAAGTGCCTCACGTCTGCTCCCAGTCCCGTCAGTCAAGCCTCTGTGTCTCCCTCTTTACCTGGCCTCCCCAAGGCCTGTCTGGACTATGCTGTGTCTCCTCCTCACGGCTCCCGTCCTGTTGACACTCTGCCCCGTGCCGGGCTTGACCCTCTTCCCTCCCTCCCCACCCCCACGCCTTCTTGTGTGCCCGCTGTTGATGTGGTTTCCCGGGGCTTCGCCACCATCTGGAAAAAGACTCTGAAATTCCTCATGCTGGCCTCATCCCGGGTGAAGAAGCTTGCCGGAAAAAAGAGAAGAGCTCCTCCTGTTTTTGTGTGGCTCTCCGCCAAGTATATCGGCTTCCGTGTCCCCAGTTTTTATCTCGGACCACGTTATCTTGGACCCTTCGTAGTCGAGTGCTCAGAGGAGAGATCTTGGGAACCTGAGGACAACATCCTGGACAAAAGTCTTATCCTCAGGTTCTCAGGCTCCAAGAAGAGGGGGAGACCCAAGGGGGGGGGTACTGTTACGCCGAGCGCTCCAGGTCCCCGCTCCTCCCCGGAGCGCTCACGGCGTCTCTCTCCCTGCAGCGCCCCGGTCGGTCCCGCTGACCGGGAGCGCTGCACTGACATGGCCGTCGGGGATGCGATTCGCACAGCGGGACGCGCCCGCTTGCGAATCGCGTCCCAAGTCTCTTACCTGTCCCGCTCCCCGGCTGTCATGCTCTGGCGCGCGCGGCTCCGCTCTCTAGGGCGCGCGCGCCAGCTCTCTGAGATTTAAAGGGCCAGTGCACCAATGATGGTGCCTGGCCCAATCTTCCTAATTAGTTTCCACCTGTGCACTCCCTACTTATACCTCACTTCCCCTGCACTCCCTTGCCGGATCTTGTTGCCCTTGTGCCTAGTGAAAGCGTTCCCTTGTGTGTTCCTAGCCTGTGTTCCAGACCTCCTGCCGTTGCCCCTGACTACGATCCTTGCTGCCTGCCCTGACCTTCTGCTACGTCCGACCTTGCTCTTGCCTTATCCCTTGTACCATGCCTATCTCAGCAGTCAGAGAGGTTGAGCCGTTGCCGGTGGATACGACCTGGTTGCTACCGCCGCTGCAAGACCATCCCGCTTTGCGGCGGGCTCTGGTGAAAACCAGTAGCTACTTAGAACCGGTCCACCAACACGGTCCACACCAAACCCTCTCTGACACAGAGGATCCACCTCCAGCCTGCCGATCCGTGACACTCACAAGGTCCCAACCACTTGTCAAGCTGTAATAGACTTTGTTATATGGACTGTTCCTGTTCATTATTGCATAAAATCTTCAGTAAAAGTTCCGACAAGTTTCTGCAGATCTCTGGTTGTGAACAATCAATTATTTCTTATCTCCCTATCGCTCTTGGGACGGGTGGCGGTAGGACAAGCATACAGAGAATAGCCCTCACCCTGGCATCAGGAATAGAAAGGGTTTAGCAAGCACCCTTTAGTAACTGCACAGCTACACCCCATATACCCTACAACCCCAGGCTACCACGACTTGCATTGAGGAGGCGTGGTGTGACATCACGAGGGGGGCGTGGCTGTGACATCACGACCCCTGCCACCCGCACCCGGTGTTCTAAACTAATGTCTAAACTAACGCCGGGTGCTGCACAGAGATCCCGCGGGTCCCAGCTGGGGACCCCCACAATCAGGGATAATATGTCTAGGGGCGGAGTACCCCTTTCATGATAATTTGCGTTTTGTTCATAGTATGAAGGGCTGTGACTTTTTTGTCACTAAAAATTTTTTTTTCTTCAGAATCCTCTGAAGAGGAAGCAAAGACATCACGACAGTCTACAAATGTAAATCACAATACACACTACTTGCACATATATTAAATGGGTAAGGGATAAGATGTCTGATTGTTGGGGTCTGGCCGATGAGGACATCTGCGATTTCAGCTGCAGCACCCCAGACATCCGGTGCACAGAGCAAACTTTGTCACGGCCGTGCCCCGCTCCTGACGTCATGGCCATGTCCCCTCAATGCAAGTCTATGGGAGGGGGTGTGATGTCCGTCACACCCCTTCCCATAGACTTGCATTGAGAGGGAGCGGCCGTGACATTACAAGCCTCCGGCGCTGCACCGGACACTCTAAATGAACGCCGGGTGCAGCAGGGAGATTGCGGGGGTCCCCAGCGGCAGGTCCTCCTTTGGATAGGGGATAAGATGTCTAGGGGCCGAGTACCCCTTTAATTTGTGTACTGCACATCCCTAGAATATAACTCTTTGTCACCTGGATTCTTTCTGTGTGTGTTTTTCTCTCTTTTCCCCTTTATTTTGTTTCTTAACTTTACTGAACTCCTTCCACAATTCTAGAAAATACACAGTCTCTTGATATACAGTTTTTTTTATATACCTTAGGAGTCAGGAGAAGGTAGATTTGGTCACTGTTACTTATCCTTAATGCTTTTTTTTAGCAGATATATTGAAGGAATTAGTCTTTAGTTCTTTCTTAGCATGTGTACATGAAAACGTCCTCAACAGAAATATGGCTGCAGGGTTGTAAGGTTTTCATGCTTTTTAGTTCTCAATTCCAAATTACGGAAACTACTGGCCAAGGATCTACACGGGTAGTAAACTGTGATGTAAGATGCCATATAAAGGATTCCACTTTACTCTTTAAGTGGCAATCCTGTGACTTGAACGTCCCCCTTGACTTGGCAGTGGTCCTATATGACCCAGTAAAATTCAGAAAACTCCTTGTACAACTTCTTCTTTCTGGAAAATACCCTCTTATTGGAGACTTCGGACAATGTAGAAAACTAATCCTTGTAGTGTGGACTGTTACTAGACTTATGGATAAAGAATTCCCGTATATATGGTGCTGACTGTAACTAGCTAAAGCATATGTGTCTCTGACAAAAGTCAGGCATAGACTATTGTAAAACTGACTTAAAGGGGTATTCCATTCCCCAGTGTTTGGAACATTTAGTTCAGAACACTGGTGCGGGTTTCGGGGGTCACCACTTCCCCCCACCCCCGTCACGCCCCATCCCCTCAATGCAAGTCTATGGGAGGGGGTGTGACGGCCGTCACACCCCCTCCCATAGACTTACATTGAGAGCAGAGACGTAGCTATAGAGGTAGCAGTCACATTGGGCCCTAGTGCCTAAGGGGGCCCCAAAGCACATCTGCCCCATAAGAGACCAATATTATGACTGGCAAATGGGGCCCTGTTGTAGATTTTGCATTGAGGCCCAGAAGCAACAAGCTACTCCTCTGATTGAGGGGGCGGGGCATGATGTCACAATGGGCAGGGCGTGATGTAATGGGGGGGGGGGGGGTGAGGACCCCTGAAGCCCTCACCAGCGTTCGGAACTAAATGTTCCAAACGCTGGGGAGTGGAGAATCCCTTTAATTATATCACCGTCTATCTTGGGATCTTGACTTGGGATGTGCTTCTGCATCAAATGTGATCAAATAATCATTCAGCTGTACAAGAAATGTGTACGAGATTAACCATCTACACTGTGCAACCTGTGTATGCATCAATCTTATGGTGCAAGACAGAAAATACATTTACAATGTAAAAAGTCATATGTGCAATGCAGATAAACAGTTTTATAAGCAGTACTATCAAGTACTAAATAAGCACCTCATGCATCTAACAACTCAGCATTTACTCAGTCCCCGGGAATTGTAATGGGTAGCAGCTGCAAACACAACAGCCCACTGTTAGACACAAGATACCAGAGGCACGACGGGGAGGACATGGCAGTGGTCATCATGTGAGTATATTAAAGAATTATATGCAGGGTTCCTATCTCCAGCCCCAGCCCCCTCCAGTCTTTTTGGGGCCACTTTCAATGTATAGTCTAAAATAACAATACAATTGTTTTCCCTTAATAAATTGCTATTATTAGTCTCCAGAGTAAAGCCTGGTCCCCAATGCAAAGTACTTAAAAGGGGTTATCCAGTTATAGAAAAACAGAGCCAATTTCTTTCCAAAACCGCTCCCCATCTGTCTCCAGGTTGGGTGTGGTTCTACAGCTGTTTCATTGAAATGAATGGAGCCAAGCTGTAATACCACACCCAACCTGGAGATAGACGGGGAGTGTTTTTTTTTTTAAGAAATAAGCTCTGTTTTTCTATTCCTGGATAACCCCTTTAAAAACTCAGGAGTCATTTTTTCACCCATATGTCCCATTCTCCACAGCCACAAACCTTGATAATGCGCCATAGCCATTAGTGTTGAATGGGAATATTCGCAACTCTAATATTTATTGCGAATTTCACATATTCGCGAATATAGCACTATATATTTGCAATTACGAATATTTGTAACATTTTTTCCCCACAGAACACATCACAGTGATCTCATCCCTCCCTGCTTCCAGCTTGTGGTCTAAAGAAGGCTCCTATACTATTTACTGTAGTAGACTGGAGAGCGAATTTTTGCAAATATGAGAATATGCGAATATTCGCGAATATCCTCATATTCGCCAATATCGTCACTAAAGAATATTAGGAGATAGATAGATGGATAGATAGATAATGTAGATAGATAGATAAATAGATATAAGTAGTAATCCAAGGGAAACAGCACCCCAAAAAAAAGGAAAAAAAAGAAAAATAGCGGTGCACGCAGAGTCGGACCCTGGTCAATGGTCCTATATGTAATACAAATTAGTAGAAGTCCGCAGCACACAATCCAAGTAAATGAAAAAAGTGAAGTTTTATTCCATAAACAGGTGAAAGTTACAGCGACGTTTCAACCAGCTCTCCTGGTCTTTCTCAAGCATGCTTGAGAAAGACCAGGAGAGCTGGTTGAAAGGTCGCTGTAACTTTCACCTGTTTATGGAATAAAACTTCACTTTTTTCAATTACTTGGATTGTGTGCTGCGGACTTCTACTAATTTAGATAAATAGATAGATAATGTAGGTAGATAGTTATCCGCATGCGCATACGCACATGCGAAAGTAACCGGGAATATATCGAATATGCCTATTTCGTGAATATCGGACAAATATTCGTCCGTATATTCATGAAATATTGCGAATTCGAATATGGTATATGCCGCTCATCACTAATAGCCATAAGGATGACAGAGAAGTTCTTTTTTTTAGGTTGATGAACTCCAAACCAGTGTTTTGAGGCTTTTGAATCCAGATGTTCATCCCATCCCATTATGCTCCCAGACACCCGTGTGCATGACCTGAGGAAGAATTTTAGTGTCAGCCTTGACCCTACATCCACTGTGCAAACCTTTCACGTTCGAGCCAAGCCAAGCCTGCAGATTCCTCCCGCAGTCAGAACTCCAGATCTCCATCTCCAAGCCAAGATATCCCCACCATCTTCCAGGAACTGCTGACTTTAAGTTCACCCTCACTGACCCAACCAGGTCTTGATTTGACCGCCTTAGGTCCCTTTCACACTGCCGTTGCGCCCAGTCAGCAAATGTCCATTAGGCACTTTTTTTGTGCCTTAATGGACAATACTTTTGACGGGGCACAACTGGAAATACCAGGTCCCGACAGATCCTATTTACTATTATGGAGTCTGTCAGGCAATGTTCTGATGGGAGTAAAGGGAGGATAAAACGTGGCATGATGTATTTTTCCTCCCACTATTCTCCCCGGGTTCCCCGATGGACGTCACAATGGCTGTGTGAAAGAAGCCTTGCAAACGCAAATTGTGGCCATTCCTACCAAGAGCAACACTGTGGTGTCTCTTGCATGCTTGGAGGTAGTATCGAAATCTAAAATTTGTTCTGTCTCATTTGACCCAGTTAAAAAATCTGAAAAAGAGATTCTGTAAATAAAAGCAGCAGAGGTGTCAAATAAATACCATATAATACAGACATTTATGTAAAAGCAAATTTGGGTACTCCTCTAATGTGACTTATTAGTAATTGTGTGTTCCAGAAGAGATACTAGTAACAAAGATTATTACTATTTATATTGCACCAACATATTCCATAACACCTTAAATAGCACCCTTCAGACCCTATAAGAGATAACAGACTACAGGTGGCATAATCTCCAATAGGAGTCATTCACTTTTATTTTCTTGCTTTGACTTGCAGCCAGGATGGCTTTATGGCATCACCATGGAGTTTGCTGCCCAGAGATCTTTGTCTACTCATTCTAGCATCGTTTCCACATATTCTGTGCCCTTCTACACTAACTCTAATTCGGCCGCTCCTTTAATGGGATCCCTTTGAACTTAATGGGGTCTGTCTGGTGTTCGTTTTTTGCAGGATTTGAGAGGACAAACAAAGAAGTGAGTCCCGCTGTTTCAAGGATGCTGTGAACGGAGTTAAAGCATATGTGCACTTAGCAGCTTTAGTTTACAGACTTTGAAAAATTAGAACAGATGGCAACTGGTATATCTTAATACTGGTAAAATATGTACCGGTAATATAAACTGTCTTCATAGAAAAACTCTATACACACCAAACACTAGAACTAGAAATGAGCCCAGCGTCCCCCCTCTTGCTCAGAATTTTAGGTTAAAATCAACTAGTAGAGCTTTTGTACTTTGCTAGGCTCAGCTTGCACAAGCCTGGAAACAGGATAAACATTATCAGCAGAATGGATGAGGAACACAGTGTATTGGTGCCTAAATGAATGGAGGATATATAAGAGGCGCGGATTTAGTCAGAGTAGCCCAGCATACACTACTGATCCCAGAATGCCTTTATACAATACAAAGCCAGCTGAGCAAAGCAGTGGACAAACCTGTATTTTAACATTGTATAGTGAATGTGGAATGTGCATTTTAGGTCAAGTAAGGCTGCATTCACACTACGTTTTGTCTATGCAGAGACCGGATCCGGCTGGGGATGGGATAACCGGGCGCTCCCGTATCCCAGCCGGACCTGGTCCTATTCTCATTCATTTGACTGAAAACCTTGGTATGCTACAGTTTTCAGTCTGGCCAGAAAACCAGATACGGGGCAAAAGTGAGCCGACCGGAGTCAGATAGTGACATACGGACAAAATGTAGTGTGAATGCAGCCTTACCTGTATTTTCTGGGTTTAATCAAACATATACTGTTTCTACCAGTGTTTAAATGGGCACTGTAAGAATCGAGAACTTTTTATTTGTTGTACATCTTGGCAAAACCTTTACTTTCCTAATATACTTCATAAAAATGTTTTAGCTCCTTTTTATAGAAATCATGGCTTATAAAAAAAAAAGATCACTAGGGGTCCCCATATCATCTGGAATATAATCCTGTCCGGCTGCAGCATCATCTTTGTCCAAGCTGAAGCACAGGCTGAGACAAAGTCCAGGAAGTGAGGTTGGAACTAGCACTCCTCTATGCTTACTCCTTTCCTATCTTTCAGACTGCAGCATGAAAACAGAGAGGAGGAGGTTGCAAAGAAGTGAATGCATGGTGATTGAGGACGGGCTCAGTGCTTGCCTCAGAAATGCCCCTTTCTGATCAGTTACATGGTTTGTTAGGTTGAAAAAAAGTCCATCATGTCCATTAGAGATGAGCAAATTTTTTGACAAATTCGATTTGGCCGATTCGCCGAATTTTCCAATTGTTTAGGTCCGAATTTATTCGCCCTGAATTGCTATTCAAAACAGCTATATCTGGCCTACAGAGAGCCTCAATAAGGGAGTAGAACCCTTTACCTTGCTGTAACACGCATTGGGTGTGTGCTAGGTTAATGAAATAATTCTGTTATTCAGTATGACATGCAGATCAGACGCATCACTATTAGAATCACTGTCGCAGAGCGGCACAATGACAGAGCCTGGAGGTGGCAGTAGCATGAGGAGACCATATAGTGGCTGAATGACCCAGTGTCCAGGTGACGGCAGCAACGTCTCTAGTGGCCTTATCAGCCATCATTTCCAACACATAATCCTGGCGACTGACTAATAATGTGGCTTCCTCAAAGGGCCTGAGCAAACGGCAGGTGTCACGTATGAGCTGCCAGTGGTTCACATTGATGTTACACAGGGGAGTCCCCTATCTGCTTGGATCATCAAGAAATCGGTGATGACTTTTCTCTGTTCGTACAGTCGGTCCAACATATGGAGGGTAGAATTCCAATGTGTGGAAACGTCGCAAATCAGACTATGTTGGGGGATGCCATTTTGATTCTGCAGCTCAAGGAGGGTGTGCTTTGCGGTGTACGAGTGGCTGAAGTGTATGCAAAGTTTCCTTCCCATTGTTAGGATGTCTTGCAGATGGGGGGAACACTTCAGGAACTGCTTGACAACCAGATTTAACACGTGTGACATGCAGGGCACATGGTTCAGGCTTCCTTGTGGCAGCTTCCTTGTGGCAGCTTCCTTCTTCCTATTGACGGTCATGGTTCCGATATCAAGTTTTTGTGGAGTAAGCCATGATTTGATTTCTTCATGAATGACTTTTAGCAGTTCCTCCCCTGTGTGACTCTGTTCGCCAAGGCAAACCATGTGAAGAACAGCATGACACCACCGTGCCCTGCACACATGGTATGCTGGAGGGGCACTTAGACTTGTCCATGCAATGGAGGCTGAGGACACGGTGGAGGATGAGGAGGTGGAGTCTCACACTGTCACAGGACCAATGGCCTGAGAGCGTGGAGGCGGAAGCGGCGTGACCTGTCCAAGTTGCTGTTGTGGCTGTGCAGGAACCACATTCACCCAGTGGGCCATAAAGGGCATGTATTGTCCCTGACCGTAGTTAGCAGGAGCCTCTGGAGTGCCAACATTGGGACCCTGGCCACGCTTCACCTTCTGCCGACACATTTTGCATGTGGCCATGTTAACATTCTCCGGAAGCTTGATGAAAAACTGCCACACCGCTAAGTAGCTGATTTTCCCACCAACAATCTGCACTGATTGACTGCTGCTGCCGCCGACTCCAGGAACGCCTGTTCCCCTATCCCCCGGGAAGATAGGCTGCCGTGAAGCAGGTGGTCTACCCCGGGCACGTTTGGCTCCAGACTTTCCACTTCTGCCACCATGTTACCACCTTGCTGGCTCAGCTGCTGCCTCACGGGCAACCTGCAACCCTCTTCTGCACCCGGCTTCCAAGTGTGATCGGCTTCATCATCATTGAGTTGTGTCTGCACGTCACTGATATCCTCCTCAGGTACCTCAACAGTGTCTGCTTCAGGAGCCTGAACACTTGCAACACCACCTCCCACGCCACTCTCCTCCTCACTACTTGCCCACCTAGCGGAGGAAGCAGCGGATGTCTCTTCCACTTCTTGGCTGGGCAGTAGCTGCTGACTGTCCTCTAGTAGCCTTTCACAGTATCTAGGCCCTTAAGACTTTAACAGGAACAAAATAGTACACCACTTAGATGTACATATGTGGTATGCACTTATGAGGGGAGGACAATGCGCTCCAGTACTCTTAAAACAGTATTTGTCTACAACAACAGCAGGTGTGTACTTTTGCCTGGCCTTTCACAGTATCTAGGCCTTTAAAGGGGTACTCCGCCCCTGGCATCTTATCCCCTATCCAAAGGATAGGTGATAAGATGCTAGATCGCCACAGTCCTGCAGCTGGGGACCCCGGAGATCGCCGCTGCGGCACCCCGCCATCATTACTGCACAGAGCGAGTTCGCTCTGTGCGTAATGACGGGCGATACCGGGGCCGGAGCAGTGTGACGTCATGGTTCCGCCCCTAATGACATCACGGCCCGTCCCCTTAATGCAAGGCTATGGCAGGGAGTGTGACGACCGCCAAGCCCCCTCCCATAGACTTGTATTGACGGGGGCGGGCCGTGACATCACGAGGGGCGGAGCCGTGACGTAAAGATGCTCAGGCCCCTGTATTGCCCGTCATTACGTGCAGAGTGAACTCGCTCTGCGCAGTAATGTTAGCGGGGTGCTGCAGCAGCGATCCCCGGGGTTCCCAGCAGCGGGACTCCGGCGATCTGACATCTTATCCCCTATCCTTTGGATAGGGGATAAGATGTCTAGGGGCGGAGTACCCCTTTAAGACTTTAACAGGAACAAAATAGTACACCACTTAGATGTACGTATGTGGTATGCACTTATGAGGGGAGGACAATACACTCCTGTACGCTTAAAACAGTATTTGTCTACAACACCAGCAGGTGTGTACTTTTCACTGGCCGCAAGATGGCTGCCGATTATATAGGGACATCACAGGGGTGGTTGGCTGCTGATAGGCTGCATGCTGCATGTGATTCAGGGTCATCCCCCTGGCCCCTGTTCCCGCCTTCCCAGAATTCCCTGCCCCATGTTCTCACTTGTGGATCTGCCATTTTAGATGCCCTGGAGCCTGGACCGCACCAAATGGAGTTTAATGAAGCAATTTGCAGAATAGAATCACAGCGATATTCGCATTCGTTGCGAATCAAATTTTTCCTGAAATTCTTAAGGAATTCAGATTTGTCAGATTCGATTCGCTCATCCCTAATGTCCGTCAACCTATATCCCTACTGTGTTGATCCAGAGGAAGACAAAAAAAAAACATGCTGCTGATGCCAATTGCGCTATGACAGAGGAAAAATTCCTTCCTGTCGTTCTAACCCCATAAGTCTAGTATCCATAAATTGTAATATATTTTTTCAGAAAAAAACATTCAGGACCCACTCGAACTTGTATATTGAGTCAAACATCACAACATCATGTGGCAGAGAGTTCCATAGTCTCACTGCTCTTACAGTAAAGATTCTCTGTTTGTGATGATGGTGAAAACTTCTTTCCTCTAGACGCAGAGTATGCCCTCTTGTCATGGTTACCGGGCTAGGTATAAAAAGATCACTAGAAAGATCTCTGTACTGTCCATTCATATATTTGTACATTGTGATCAGATCGCCCCTAAGATGTCTTTTCTCTAAACGAATAACCCCAAGCTGTCTTGGTTCTGTAATTCCATTAATTACCTTGGTCGCCGTTTTAAAAAGCATACAAAATCTGCTAGTGCAATGTGTTTTTAACCAAGCTGTTAGTTACCATGAGTTACCACATGTTGCCGAAACTTTGACATTAACTAAAAACCACTTAAAAACTTCTTGAATACATTCCTAGGTGACCCTAGCAGAGGTATACGGGAATTTAGAGCTCTTAAGTGGTGGTATGCACAAATTTTAAAAGGGTACTCCGCTGCCCCAATGTTTGGAACATTTTGCAAGTCTTCCACGCCCCTCCCATAAACTTGAGAGGGGGTGGCGTGTTGTCACAAGGGGCGTGGCCATGACGCCACGACTAGTGTTGGGTGCGAATATTCGCAATGTGAATATTTATCGCAAATATGGCATTATCACGAATTTGCGAATATAGCGCTAGATATTCGCAATTACGATCATCCCTCCCTGCTACCAGCTTGTGGTGTAAACAAGGCTCCAATACTAGTTACTATGTCAGACTGGCAGGCGCTCAACAATTTGCCTATGCAAATATGCGCATATGCGCATATTCGCATATGCAAATTTCCATGCATATTGTTCCCTCCCATCTTTTAGCTCTTTTATCACGTGATATTGCGCATGTGCATGCACATTTTATGGTGAATGCGCATGCGAATTTTAATGGCGCATAGTAAAAAAAAGCTGCGAATATTGCAAATATGCGAATATATGACGAATATTCGTCCACATTTTCACAAAATATCGCGAATTCGAATATGGCCTATGCCGCTCAACACTAGCCCTGACCCCCACCACCAGCACCCTGCATTCTAAATGTAAGCCGGGTACTGCACAGAGATCGCAGGGGTACCAGCAGTGGGACCCCGCGATCAGACATCATATCCTTTGGATAGGGGATAAGATGTCTAGGAGTGGAGTACCCCTTTAAAGCTTTTTTTTTTTTTTTGCACTTACTGCTTTACGGTGAACCTGTTATCTCCAAACCAGTCTCTTCATTGTGAACTCCTTAGACCAGAATGAGCAGAGAATTTAAGGGGTTTTCCAAACTTATATGATTGGTGGCCTATCCACAGTATAGATCAAGAATCCCTGATCAGCAGGGTATAAACTCCTGGCACCCCCGCCTATCAGCGGTTCAACTTCTGCACTACTTTTAAATGGGGTGGAAGCATCTGGCTCCTTTTACTGCGTTATATCCAGGCCTGGTTACTGCAGCTCAGCTTCTGCTCACTTGAATTGGAGTGAAGATACTGTCACATGGCACCACCATCTATGCAAGCCAAAAAGCACAGCATGCTTATGCCATGGAGGAGTTCAGCTTCGGACCTCCCCTTTACCCAGCAAGCTAGCTGAATTTATGAAGCTTAGATTAAACTCCCTTAGGGGAAGGATATGCTAACATTCTGTAGTGATCTACTCCTCCGAGGAGAGTGGTCTTAATGTGGTACTCCACTGGAAAACATGTTTTCCAGGGGAGTACCCCTTTAAACATATTAAGATGTAGCAGAGCATTAAAGGGGTACTCCATTGGAAAACATTTTTTCGTTTTTTTAACAACTGGTGCCAGAAAGTTAAACAGATTTGTAAATTACTTCTATTAAAAAAATCTTAATCCTTCCAGTACTTATCCGCTGCTGTTATGATCCACAGGAAGTTCTTTTCTTTGTGAACTTCCTTTCTGCCTGACCACAATGCTCGCTGCTGACACCTCTTTAGGAACTGTCCAGAGCAGGATAGGTTTTCTATGGGTATTTGCTCCTACTCTGGACAGTTCCTAAAATGGACAGAGGTGTCAGCAGAGAGCACTGTGGTCAGGCAGAAAAGAAATTCAAAAAGCAAAGAACTTCCTGTGGATCATAACAGCAGCTGATAAGTACTGGAAGGGTTAAGATTTTTTAATAGAAGTAATTTACAAATATAGAACGAACGAAGAGCACGTACGTGCAATCACCGCTAGGCAGAGACAGTCGGGTCTGGAAGTCCAGTGACGGGGTGCCGGGTCACGGCCTCGGCGCTGGTATGTGGCGCTTGGAGGCTACGCCGCCAGTTTCGCACGTGAGTGTGTGCTTCTTCCGGCCTCTAGTTTACATCATCACGCCCGGATGCTTATCATAGGAGAGAACGTGGTGTTACCATAGCAACAGTAAACAACAGGACGGAAAGCCAAGTGGACCAAAAAAACTAACCGAGCCTGAGTGTGAAAGCAAAAAAGGAAAAGAACCATCACCACCTATGATAATTAAGGACCTGAAAGAGAGAAGGTATAATAAAGAAAAATAGTAAAAGACAATAAAGGAGAGAAATAAAAAGAAATGTGAAATACATGCAAACAGAAATGGAACGAAAAAGAATGGAATTTTAGAATGCGTACTATGGAGACCAGTGTAGAACTAGGTTAGGAATGGAGACATGTCCACTCATCATTGAAGCCCGCGGGACCGCAGGCATTTGTCGTCATGATCATGCAGGCTTCTTGCTGTAATAGCAAATTATGCAAATTTCATCCTGTGTTGGGCATGACAACTTTAAGGAGGCCACAGAATTTTAAAACCTCTACATTATTATCGTGGCATGTCATTAGATGTTCAGCCAGTCTTGGGATCCCTGTACCTTTTTTTAGTGTATACAAAGTGTGATAGCCTGGGTGATGTAGGGTATGGGGAGTGTAGCTGTGCAGTAATTAAAGGGTGCTTGTTAACCCTTGCTATTCATGACGCCAGGGTGTGGGCTCCTCAATATTGCTTTTCCTACCGCCACCCTTCCCAAGAGCGATAGGGAGGTAGATAATAAGAACAGATTGTCCACAACCGGAGAGTTTCTGAAACAGTATTAACTTTTACTGAAGGTTTTGTGCAAGCTTCAATAACAGAACAGTCTCTAAGCATAACAACTGCTCTCCTTGGAGATTGACAGAGGTTGGGACTTTAGCATTTAGAGTCTTTTAGTACTGTGCGTTATTCCACTGGATTTAGGGGTTTTAGTTGCGGTCCAGTAGTCACGATAAAATTAGCGGGGATTTAGATTTGAACTCATGGTTTTGGTTCAGGTGGGTTTTTCAGGTTTTTGATGCCTAGCGTGTCTTTGAAAGTTGTGTAGATCCGTCCTGTTAGTCCGGCATCCACGAGAGCAGCAACCCAAGAGAGCAACAATTAGACGCAGCTTCCTTATTACTCCTTATACTAATGCTAATTGGTCCATACTGATGTCAATCACCATTACAAAGATTTGTGGGTGACACGTTACCCAAGGACCTCCTAAGGTCCTCCAACATACCATAGAGGTTATTAGCATGGTCACATGACCGAAGGTCTTGCGATGCTGAACAAGGTAAGTACTATACATTACTATAAAATATATATAATTATTAAATATATGCATATATATTATTATTAGAGATAGACTAAGGAACCCTACCTGAGCGTAGTTACTCTGAATTTGGGAACCTCTACACTAGGTACAGTATGCAATACTGTACCGGGACACCCCAAAAGGTTTGTTCTATATTTGATGCTTCATGCTTGTGTGTGCGCACCCCGCAGGAGACATTGAGACAGGTCGCCGAGGATCTAAACCTAGGATTGCCTGGCGCTGATGTGGGCCCTGCAGAGAATACAAATGTCCTGGGGTTTACCCTAGTCATAATTTTCAAGCAGAGAGTGTGAAATAGAGGAAAGAAAGAAGACCATTAACTTTTGGATGACTTGTACAAGTGCCCTGTAGGACTAGATTGGGACCTTATAGGGCTTTGGCTCAGGTCTAGTGCAGTGTAGCTTTCACATTATAAAACTACAGATCCGTACCCTACAGTTTAGGAATTGTGGAACCGAGAAGACGAGCATCCCAGCTTCTGAGCCACACTGAAGAAATAGTGACCGGTACGCCATACTGACCAGACCCTCCTGCATACACAGGAGGGTCTGGTCAGTATGGCATACCGGTCACTATTTCTTCAGTGTGGCTCAGAAGCTGGGATGCTCGTCTTCCTGGTTCCGCGATTCCTAAACTGCAGGGTACGGATCATGTTGCCCAAGTGTTAGACCCTGACTTAGGGTACGTTCACACTACGGAATTCCCACGGTATTCCATGGGCGGAATTACGCAAGCGGAATTACGCGGTGTGAACTTAAAGGGGTACTCCCGTGGAAAACTTTTTTTTTTTTTAAATCAACTGGTGCCAGAAAGTTAAACAGATTTGTAAATTACTTCTATTTAAAAATCTTAATCCTTCCACTACTTTTTAGGGGCTGTATACTACAGAGAAAATGCTTATCTTTTTAGATTTCTCTGATATCATGACCACAGCGCTCTCTGCTGACCTCTGCTGTCCATTTTAGGAACTGTCCAGAGTAAGCGAAAATCCCCATAGCAAACATATGCTGCTCTGGACAGTTCATAAAATGGACAGCAGAGGTCAGCAGAGAGCACTGTGGTCATGACATCAGAGAAATCTAAAAAGATAAGCATTTCCTCTGTAGTACATAGCCCCTAAAAAGTACTGGAAGGATTAAGATTTTTTAATAGAAGTCATTTACAAATATGTTTAACTTTCTGGCACCAGTTGATTTAAAAAAAAAAAGTTTTCCATGGGAGTACCCATTTAACATTAGTGTGAATGGGTCTCCCCGAACGTGTTCACACTGCGGAATTTCAGCGGCGGACTATTCCACCGCTGAAACTGTTCCGCGCAAAGAAAAAACATGTTCATTCTTTGTGTGGATTCCGCGAGCACTTCATAGCCGTCAATTTTGACGGCTCAGTGCCCTGCGGCCCTAGCGCCGAAGTATTTTCGGCGGCAGCCGCCTAATGGAATCTCTGCTCGATGAATTCAGCGAGCGGAAATTCTGCAGTGTGAACGCACGCTTAGAAAGAAACCAGCAAGGACTAGAGGACTACATGTACCCTGACACCAATACAATCAGTTCTGTTATTGAAAGACTGTACCTCAATTTTATTAAATATAACTTTTTTTCTAATAAAAAAAAAAGAAACTGTTGCACCCAGGGCCGGATTAACATGGGCCTGGTGCTGAGAATTTTTCTGGGCCTTTTTATGAAAATATTTACATAATATATAAAATGAAAACGCAAAGCAATTTTATTACTCGGCCGCACAAAGATATCAGTGACTACAGCACTGATGGGACACAGTCAGGAGAATACACAGTGATTTAAGTGACTGACAGGCAGGGCTGGACTGGGACCAAAAATAGGCCCGGGCATTTTTAAATAAGATGCCCATTTTTATGGTGGGGGTCAGACTGCTGGGACCCCCACCAATCCCTTCGGTTCAAGTGGCTCTCCAGCTGTTGCTAAGCTGCTACTCCCATCATGTCTGAAGAGACTCAGGAATTAAGGAAGTTGCCGTTTTGAAACAGCTGCAGAGCCACAGAATGGGGTAAATTGTCACCCATCATCACTACGGAACTTACAAGTGACTGTAAGAGCTGATGGGACAGTCAGGAGAACACACAATTATATCAGTGACCTGAGTGATGTCTTCTCTGTTGTCTTTCCTTTCCTTCTTTATCTGATCCAGACGCCAGGACTTCTTCCAGCTCCATCTTCTCTGCAGAGTCTGATGCCCGGACATCATAGGCTCCTCACATTGTCAGCAGATCCTCATCCTTTATATAATTACAATATTCATAATAACACATTATAATTCTGCCAAATACTGTATCACCTGAATATAATACTGCCACGCACTGTAACCTCTAAATATATTATTGCAACACACTGTACCCCCTGAAGATAATACTGCCTACCACTGTACCCTCTAAATATACTATTGCCACACACTGTACCCCCTGAATATAATACTGCCATGCACTGTACCCTCTAAATATATTATTGCCACACACTGTACCCCCTGAATATAATACTGCCGCAGGGGCGGACACAGACAACAGAGGGCCCCTGTGCAAAGAATGTGCCTGGGCCCCCCCCAAAAAAAAAAAAGTTATATGCCATAAAATTGCACTGCAACTCACATTAATCTGCATTAGATAGGCAGCAGTTCCCCCACATTAGGTAGCATAGATTCCCCACATTAGGTAGCATAGTTTCCCCACATTATGTAGCATATATTCCCCACATTAGATAGCATTGCATAGTTTCCCCACATTAGGTAATGTAGCATAATTTCCCCACATTAGGTAGCGTAGCATATATTCCCCACATTAGGTAGCGCAGCATATATTCCCCACATTAGGTAGCGTAGCATAGATTCCCTACATTAGGTAGCGTAGCCCCACATTAGGTAGCGTAGCATAGCATATATTCCCCACATTAGGTAGCATGGCATAGATTCCCCACATTAGGTAGCGTAGCATATATTCCCCACATTAGGTAGTGTAGCAAAGATTCCCCACATTAGGTAGCATAGCATATATTCCCCACATTAGGTAGCATAGATTCCCCACATTAGGTAGCATAGCATATATTCCCCACATTAGGTAGCATAGATTCCCCACATTAGGTAGCATAGCATATATTCCCCACATTAGGTAGCATAGATTCCCCACATAAGGTAGCGTAGCATAACCCCAACAAACAAACACACACACACTCTCACTCACTCACCCACACACTCTTACCTGGCCTGCACTACTTACATTTGCCCATAGGGACTTCCTGGCAGAGGTGCGCGCTATAAGTGACATCATCGCACGCTCTGCGCTGGACGTCAGCGTCCAGGTGCTTGCGATGACGTCACTCACTGCACGCACCTCAGCCAGGAAGTCCCCATGGGCAGATGTAAGTAGCAGTTTAGTGACTGGGCAAGACTGGTTTCCCTGTCATATGTGCACTGGCAGGGCTGCCATCAGAAATTTCGGGGCCCCTTACACAACTCAAGGCCTGAGACCCCCACCGATCAACTCGGATGAAGTGGTTCTCCAGCTGTTGGAAAGCTAAAACTCCCATCATGTCTGGAGAGCCTCAGGCAATGGGAGTTGTAGTTTTGTAACAGCTGAAGAGACACAGATTGGACACAGTTTTACCCATCATCACTGCAGAACTTACAAGTGACTACAGCTCTGATGGGACAGTCATAAGAACACACAATGATGTCAGTGACCTGAGTGACGTCTTCTTTTCTTCTTCATCTGGTCCAGAGACCAGGTCTTCCCCCAGCTCCATCTTCTCTGCAGAGTCTGACATCCAGACATCATTGGCTCCTCACTTTGTCAGCAGATCCTCATCCTCTGCATGAAGACAGTAATCATTATAACCTTGCCAGAAAGTGTAACCTAAATAAAATACTGCCCCACACTGTACCCTGAATATAATACTGCTATACACTGTACCCACTAAATATAATACTGCTACACACTGTACCCTGAATATAATCCTGCCACACACTGTACCCTGAATATAATACTGCCACACACTGTACCATGAATAGCATACTGCCATACACTGTACCCACTAAATATAATACTGCTATTCACTGTACCCACTAAATATAATACTGCCCCACACAGTACCCTAAATAAAATACTGTCACACACTGTACCCTAAATAAAATACTGCCCCACACTGTACCCTAAATATAATATTGCCAGACACTGTAACCTGAATACAATACTGCTGTACACTGTACCCACTAAATATAATACTGCTATACACTGTATCCACTAAATATAATCCTGCTACACACTGTAACCTGAATATAATACTGCCACACACTGTACTCCGAATATAATACTGCCACACATTGTACCCACTAAATATAATACTGCCACACACTGTACCCTGAATATAATACTGCTATACACTGTACCCTGAATATAATAATACTATACACTGTACCCTGAATATAATACTGCTACACACTGTGCCCACTAAATATAATCCTGCCACACACCGTACCCTGAATATAATAATGCTATACACTGTAACCTGAGTATAATACTGCTATACACTGTACCCACTAAATATAATCCTGCCACACACTGTACCCTGAATATAATACTGCTATACACTGTACCCACTAAATATAATACCTCTTATCCTCTGTGTCCTCATCATTCCTCATCACCCCCATAACCCCTGCCAAACCTCTCCTCAACACTACTATAACCACCCCCGCACCTCTCCTCATTACTACTATAACCCCCCCACACCTCTCCTCATCACTACTCTAACCCCCCCACACCTCTCCTCATCACTACTATAACCCCTGCACCTCTCCTCATCACTGCTATAACCCCCCCCCGCACCTCTCCTCATCACTACTATAACCCCCCCACACACCTCTCCTCATCACTACTATAACCCCCCCCCACACACCTCTCCTCATCACTACTATAACCCCCACACCTCTCCTCATCACTACTATAACCCCCGCACCTCTCCTCATCACTACTATAACCCCCGCACCTCTCCTCATCACTACTATAACCCCCGCACCTCTCCTCATCACTATTATAATGCCCCCTGCATCTCTCATCACCCCCATAACACCCCCCTGCACCTCTCTTCACCCCCATAACACCCTCCTGCACCTCTTATCACCCCCATAACCCCCCCTGCACCTCTCATCACCCCATAACACCCCCCCTCATCACCCCCATAACACCCCCTGCATCTCTCATCACTCCCATAACACCCCCTGCATCTCTCATCACCCCCATAACCCCCCCTGCATCTCTCATCACCCCCACAACCTCCCCATGCACCTTTCATCCCCCCATAACACCCTCCTGCACCTCTCATCCCCCCATAACACCCCCTGCACCTCTCATTACCCCCATAACCCCCCCCCTCTCATTACCCCTATAACACCACAAGCACCAGTTCCCCTGCACCTCTCATCACCATTGTAGTCTGCAAACAACATAGCCCCCATCCAACCAGCCCCCCCCCCGTTCACTCACCCTGCCGGGGTTCGGTGCAGCTGCTGCTCCTGTCAGAGTGTCACTGCACGGGGAGGATCCGTCGGGAGGCTGCTGGACTGGAGATCGCGCCGGGACAGGTCAGGTGACTGGAGTAGACTTGCGTGCCTGCGCGGGGCACGTCGACTCCCATCAGCCCCTGGCCTGTCCGGCCCTGCCGTACTTCTTAAGGGGCCCGCGCCCTAGAAAGAGCGGGCTTCATAGTCCAGCGGGCCCCCCAGACTATGAGGCCCGGTCATAGTTCTGACGGGTACCCAGCCAGGAGTCAGTGAGTGACAGTCGCAGTCACTCACTGACTAGCCGGAAAAAAAAAAGTACAGGGACGTCTGGGCCTCCCTGAAGCTCCGGGCCCCATACAAGTGTATGGGTTTACCCCCTGATGGCGGCCCTGTGCACTGGGTCCGATGGTAGGACCGGCCCAGCGTGTTAGGGCGGGCCGGGCCCCCTCCCACGCTGGGCCCCTGTGCAGCTGAACCGGCTGCACAGGCGATATGTCCGCCCCTGTGCCATGCACTGTACCCTCTAAATATATTATTGCCACATACTATACCCCCTTAATATAATACTGCCATACACTGTACCCTCTAAATATATTATTGCCACATACTGTAACCCCTTAATATAATACTGCCATACACTGTACCTCCTGAATAGAATACTGCCACACACTGTACCCTCTAAATATATTAATGCCACACACTGTACCCCTAAATATAACACTGCCACACACTGTACCCTCTAAATATATTATTGCCACATACTGTACCCCCTTAATATAATACTGCCATACACTGTACCCTCTAAATATATTATTGCCACACACTGTACCCCCTTAATATAATACTGCCATACACTGTACCTCCTGAATAGAATACTGACACACACTGTACCCCTGAATATAATACTGCCACACACTGTACGTCTAAACATAATACTGCCACACATTGTACCCTCTGAATATAATGCTGCCACACACTGTACTCCCTGCATATAATACTGCCACACACTGTACCCTCTGAATAAAATATTGCCACACACTTTACCCCCCGAATATAATACTGCCATACACTGCATACCCTTCATCCCATCTTCTGTCTTATCAACACCCCCACCCCATGCTTGGTTAGCTTATCATCCCAATGCCCCCTCCCCTCCGCCACATCCTCGCTATTCTCATGACTCCATAAACCCCACCCATCCTTGGCTCTTCACTCCCGCACTCCATATTATTCCCCCCCCCCATCCTCAGTCTCATCATTGCAAACCCCACCCCCCATCCTCAGTCTCATCATTGCAACCCCCCCCCGCACCTCATCCTCAGACTCCTCATCATCATAATTGAACCCCCCATCCTCAGTCTCCTCATCATTCCACCCTCATCATCATCATCATCATCATCATTGCACCCCCCCCCACACCTCATCCTCAGTCTCCTCATCATTCCACCCTCCTCCTCCTCCTCATCATTGCACCCCCCCACACCCCATCCTCAGTCTCCTCATCATTCCACCCTCCTCGTCCTCATCATTGCACCCCCCACACACCCCATCCTCAGTCTTCTCATCATTGCACGCCCCCCAGCTTCCCCTCCTCCTCCTCCTCATTATAATTCCATCCCCCCCCCAACATTCCATCCTCAGTCTCCTCATCATTCCACCCTCCTCCTCATGATCATCATTGCAACCCCCCCCCACACACACACCCCATCCTCAGTCTCCTCATCATTCCACCCTCCTCCTCATCATTGCACCCCACAGCATCCCCTCCTCCTCATCATCATCGCATTCCCCCCACCCCATCCTCAGTCTCCTCATCATATCTTTTCCCACCACCAACCCACCAACAGCCGGCTAACTGTGGGATTCACCCCCAGTACAATAAAACCACAAACTCACCATGTACACATGTATGTCACCATAAACATACACAAAGAGGAAAAAATCTTTGTAACGAATATTTTTTTAAATATTTAATCAGTCCCCTAGCCCCTTAATCAGTCCCATGTCCCCCTTCACCAGTCCCCTGTCCCCCTTAATCAGATGCAGTATAGCTCCCCACATTAGGTGCAGTATAGCTCTCCACATTAGGTGCAGTATAGCTCTCCCACATTAGGTACAGTATAGTTCCCCCACATTAGGTGCAGTATAGTTCCCCCACATTAGGTGCAGTATAGTTCCCCAACATTAGGTGCAGTATAGTTCCCCCCACATTAGGTGCAGTATAGTTCCCCCCACATTAGGTGCAATATAGTTCCCCCCACATTAGGTGCAGTATAGTTCCCCACATTAGATAGGCAGACAGCCATAGCCCCCCCCACATTAGCACAGGCCCCCCCAACATTAGCATAGGTCCCCCCACACAGATTGACACACACACACACAGACAGACGCACACATATACATACACATAGACCGGTGTTTCCCAACCAGGGTGCCTCCAGCAGTTGCAAAACTAAAACTCCCAGCATGCCCAGAGAGCCTTTGGGTGTCTGGGCATGCTGGGAGTTGTAGTTTTGCAACAGCTGGAGGCACCTGGGTTGGCAAACACTGCCCTAGGGCCTAACCCAGTGTTTCCCAACCAGGGAGCCTCCAGCTGTTGCAATAGTACAACTGCCAGCATGCCCGGAGAGCCTTTGGCTGTCTGGGCATGCTGGGAGTTGTAGTTTTACAACAGCTAGAGGCTCCCTGGTTGGGAAACACTGGGTTAGGCCCTAGGGCAGTGTTTGCCAACGGCCAAAGGCTCTCCGGGCATGCTGGCAGTTGTAGTATTGCAACAGCTGGAGGCTCCCATACACCCCCCCCCCAATACACACACATACATACATATACACTTACCCTCCCGGCCCGTGCCTTGCTCCTTCTCCCTGGCGGCGGCTGTGAGTGACGTCACCGTCGGCGTCCCGCGCGGGTCGCAGACGAAATGAAGATTTGCGACCGGGACCTTGCAGCAGAGGAACAAGGTAATGTCAGACAGCGGAGCGGGCATGACCGGGGAGGGGAGGGTAGAGGGGGGGGGGGGACATTGTTATCGGCGGGGTTGACTCTCGCCGGGGGGAGTTGCTATTGGCAACTTAGCTTACCTTACCATGCGCGCGCGTCCTTTTCCTCGCTGCTCCGCTCTGCTGTTGCTATGGGCGCACGCACGGGACGTCAGTGACGTCCCTGCGTGCCCTATCTCCCAGCGGCCCCTGCGTTTTTAAAGTTAACGCGGGGGGCCGCCGCAGAGAGGTAACGAGACATCTTTGTGTCCCGAAAAGATCTTTCGGGACACAGGGATGTCCAGAATGTGACGGCGGACCCTGCGGGCTGCTTAGTGGCGGCGGTGCCGGCCATCATATGATTGTGGCAAGGGGGCCCGCGCCGTTTGCAGGTAATAGTGCTGGCAGCGGTGGGCCCGGGCCGCGCCCGAGGTCTCTGCCTGTTGCTGCAGCATGTAGCGTAGTGTAGTGGCAGGGAGGGGGGCCGCTCCTCGGCAGCCTTTTTGGCGGCTGGCTGGGCCTATTTTACTGTAGGGGCCTGGAGCTGCAGCTCCATCAGCCCCTACGTTAATCCGGCCCTGGTTGCACCTGCTCTACGTCTCTTCTTGCACTTCTCAATTAAAGGGGTTATCCAGGAAAAAACTTTTTTTTATATATCAACTGGCTGCAGAAAGTTAAACAGATTTGCAAATTACTTCTATTAAAAAATCTTAATCCTTTCAGTACTTATGAGCTGCTGAAGTTGAGTTGATCTTTTCTATCTAAGTGCTCTCTGATGACACGTGTCTCGGAAACCGCCCAGTTTAAAAGCAAATCCCCATAGCAAACCTCTTCTACTCTGTGCAGTTCCCGAGACAAGCAGAGATGTCAGCAGAGAGCACTGTTGCCAGACAGTAATCAACAACTTAACTTCAGCAGCTGATAATTATTGAAAGGATTAAGATTTTTTAATAGAAGTAATTTACAAATCTGTTTAACTTTCTGGAGCCAGTTGATATAAAAAAAAAGTTTTTTTCCTGGAATACCCCTTTAAGAAAGAGCACCCCACGTTTCATGCCCTGGGAGACATTATACCATCTACACTAACTATGCAGCTACCTTGTCACTGCCCGGCCTGTAAAGCATGGAATCCCAACATCCCATTGATTTAATGAGAACTATGTAATTTGTTATTTCCCCTGCGGAGGCGCTGCAGGGAGATTGAACGCTTGCTGAGCAGTTTATGATCAGATTTATCACATTATTAACCACAATGTAGTACTTTAAATCAAATATTATATAGAGATTGTGCGACGCGGCAGCTGCAGAGGTACAGAACATCACAAACGGTTATTATATTACACATATACATTCATCAAAATTATGCCTTTAATTCTGTTAAAACACAAACATAAAAAAAAGTTTAATTATACTTAATATATGAGGAAAATGTGTTTCAATTACTATAAAATGGGCAGGAAAAATAAAGGATCAAGATTAAGATTCATATGGTGCGCTGACAGGGGTAATAGTAGCCTTCCTGCTGCCTGAACCTTTATAGCAGGGTGGATGGCATAACTGCCACAATGCTGCCCCCTGCAGTCAGGAAGCAATATTATTAAGAATTACTTCAGATTAATGCATATTTCAACTGGTATATATTTCGTATAGGCCAATATGTCTCAGTGGGCTCAGCTGTTTCCATACAGGCCATAGAATGTAATCGGGTACTCCAATGGAAAACAATTTTTTAAAGTCAATTGATTTGTAAATTACTTCTATTTAAAAATCTTAATCCTTCCAGTACTTATCAGCTGCTGTATGCTCCAGAGGAAGTTCTTTACTTTTTAATTTCTTTTCTGTCTATCCACAGTGCTCTCTGTTGACACCTCTGTCCAATATCAGGAGCCCCGAATTCTCTGCTGCTCCATTCTCGGAAACCTCTGTGTTTCCGGGACTGGAGTCATGACGTCACACCACGCCATGCCCCCTCCATTCATGTCTATGGGAGGGGGCGTGACTGCCTATGGCTGGAATACCCCTTTAAATCAGAGCACCATGCATGCCAATTTGCCTTAGAAGTACAACATGGACGCGTTTCGAGCACATGCACGCTCTTGGTGATCAACGCTGGAGCCGGCGCCGGTAACTCGTAACGTCATAGAACCCCCCCCCCCTCCCATAGACTTGCATTGAGGGGGAGGGGCATGACATATTGAAGGGGTGGGGCTATGATGTCACGAGCTCCCAGAGACGGCTCCAGCGTTCGGAACAATTTGTTCCAAATGCTGAGTAGCGGAGTACCCCTTAAAGTACCATCATCTACCTATGGGTCCTGAATCTCCACACTATCATTAACAGTGTAGCTAAACAAAACCATTATAAACAAAAAAATTAGAAAAGAGCATAACCACTGCATAAAATCACTATAGTTTATTGGAAGATCAATAAAATTACAAATCAAAAACATGAATGTAAAAAAACGAAAGAAGCAATATGCATAATTGCAGAAAAAAATCTACTCTTTATGCTTTGGATAGGGGATAAGATGTCTAAGGCTGGAATACCCCTTTTAACGAGGGAAACCTGTATGAGTGGAACAAATTAGTTAAAAGCAATTAAAAGTGTTAATCAGAAATATAAAAAATTCCTATAATGTAGCATTTGTTGAGGATACAACAATATCTGGCATAACATATAGGATACAACATTCAGTTTTTGTATTAGCAGTAACATTCTAGTTTGAACGAAGGCATTCAGTACAATACTGGTTTAAACTAGGGAAAATCAATAAATCCAATAGGTTTTGCAATTGCTTTTAAAAAAAAAAATCGAAAAAGTCGAAAAACTGCCTCCTGCCTCCTGGGATATATACCAGCCTGGCTGTGTCCACTCGTCATCACCTACATCATGGACCCACTTCATGATTGACAGGTCTGCAGATCTGAAGCTGCTGTGATCGGCTCCCTCACTGTCTGTGTGAGGAGAAGGGGGGAAGGAGTACACTGCTACCTGTGAGGAGAAGGGGGAGGGGGGAGTACACTGCTGCCTGTGAGGAGAAGGGGGAGGGGAGGGAGTACACTGCTACCTGTGAGGAGAAGGGGGGAGGGGAGGGAGTACACTGCTACCTGTGAGGAGAAGGGGGGAGGGAGTACACTGCTGCCTGTGAGGAGAAGGGGGAGGAGATTGAGTACACTGCTGCCTGTGAGCAGATGATGAAAGAAGCTAGTGACTGAAGGTGGGGACTGAATGGAGGATTTTTTGTTTAAAAAGTAAGTGTCCCTGAATGTATATATGTGTGTGTGTGTGTGTGTGTGTGTGGAAATATATGTTTGTGTGTAAAAATGTTTTGTCTAGGTAATGTGCATGTGTATGAATAAATGAAGTAAATGGGTGTGTGTATCTAATACAGGAGGACTACAATCATATGCCTCCAGCTGTTGCAAAACTACAACTCCCAGCATGCCTGCACAGCCAAGTGATGTGTGGTCATGCTGGGAGTTGTAGTTTTACAACAGTAGGAGAAACACAGCCTGCAGCAACACTGCGGTGAATCTGAGTTTTACCAATCATATGCCTCCAGCTGTTGGAAAACTACAACTCAAAGGATGTGTGGGCATGCTGGGAGCTGTAGTTTTGCAAAAGCTGTAAGCACACAGTGTGTGTGTATAGCATAAAACCAGAAAGGAAAGGGTTACAGATGCTCTCTCCCGAGATCAGTGACTGAGGAGAGTGAGAGTGGAGGGGGAGTGGTTATCACCTGAGGAGAAGAAAGGGACCCGCCCCCTGCTTCTGTTCGACAACATTAAGGTAATTCAGAAATAAAGCTAATTCTGAGAGAACTATAGGTCATAGACACATAAAAAATGATATGTACATGATCAGGATGAGATACTGAGCAACATATAACAGTTTTGTTTTTTGGGTGATCTGTACGCTTTAACTGTTCATACTTGTTCATGCAATACCCTGCCTGATCAGAAGGTGTGCGATTACATAGAAGCCCACCCATCAATGATGTAAAAAGTTTATTTTAATTCAGATTCAGATAGAAGCAAACTAAGCACCACCAGTTAAAGAAGTATTCTGGTATATAAAAAGTTATCCCCTTATCTGACCATTGGGACCCCCTGTAAATCTCCCATACGGGGGCCCTGGCAGACCACAAGAAGGGGGCGTGTTTGACGAAGCATGCACAAAGCGGCGGCTGACACTCCCCCTCAATACAACTCTATGGGAGAGCCTGAGCACTGCATTCAGCAATGTCTGGCTCCGCCATAGTGCTGCATTGAGGGGGCGTGTTGGTTGCCGCTTCTTGCAGTGGTCAACACACACTATATAGCTGGAGAGCCAGGGCCCCGTACGGGGTCCTCCCCGATCTGAAACTTATCCCCTATCCTTAGCATAGGGGATACATTTTTATATCTCAGAGTACTTTAATATGTCCCCCCAAAATTAGCCGAATTCTTGGACATATTCTGTTGATGATTTTGATCACTTCATCCATCATACCAGGGTAGTGTTTCCCAACCAGGGTGTTGGGAGTTTATGCAAGAGTTGGGGGCACACCTTACAGTAGGGGGAAACACCTTACTAGGGTGTGTGGTTGCAGGGTTTATCTATGGCAGTGGTCTTCACCTGCGGACCTCCAGATGTTGCAAAACTACAACTCTCAGCATGCCCGGACAGCCGTTGGCTGTCCGGGCATGCTGGGAGTTGTAGTTTTGCAACATCTGGAGGTCCGCAGTTTGAAGACCACTGATCTATGAGCTGCAAGATTTTGTAGTGTTGCAGACTCACAATGTAAAAAATGAAAAAACTTCCCTGCTCCTCTACTATGTACCTCAAGATGTTCAGATAAAAGAAGGGTTAAATTACTTTCACACAGGCTACACTCCTATTAATATATCTTGTCTATTGGTGTTTTTGTCACTATAATTGGTCAGAATTACCTTTCCTGACAGAGCAGAATGAACCGCTTTAAACCAATGCACTGGAATAGTGCGCCATCTAGTGGTGATCTAAACACATTAGACAAGTGGTTCTTAACCTTGCTGGATGTACTGAACCCCACCAGTATCATATGCGCATTCACCGAACCCCTCTTAATTGGAAAAATAAAATATGATTTTTTTCAAATTCAAAACATAGGAGGTATATATTTATGTATATATTTATACATAGGTGCACAAAATGAACAAAACCATTAAGAACAAAGAACAAAACCATGAAAACAGGATTTTCACACAAAAACATAATAATTATTTACTGCAAATCAGTGCGACTTCTGCTGTTGTCTTTCAGAGACCAGTTCAGAAATGCGCGGCTTTACCTTGGCAAGTGCCACTCTCATGTCATTCGCAACAATGGCAGTGTTCCCCCACATTAGGCAGGCAGTGTTCCCCCACATTAGGCAGGCAGTGTTCCCCCACATTAGGCAGGCAGTGTTCCCCCACATTAGGCAGGCAGTGTTCCCCCACATTAGGCAGGCAGTGTTCCCCCACATTAGGCAGGCAGTGTTCCCCCACATTAGGCAGGCAGTGTTTCCCCACATTAGGTTGGCAGTGTTTCCCCACATTAGGCAGGCAGTGTTCCCCCACATTAGGCAGGCAGTGTTCCCCCACATTAGGCAGGCAGTGTTCCCCCACATTAGGCAGGCAGTGTTCCCCCACATTAGGCAGGCAGTGTTCCCCCACATTAGGCTGGCAGTGTTCCCCCACATTAGGCTGGCAGTGTTCCCCCACATTAGGCAGGCAGTGTTTCCCCACATTAGGCAGGCAGTGTTCCCCCACATTAGGCTGGCAGTGTTCCCCCACATTAGGCAGGCAGTGTTTCCCCACATTAGGCAGGCAGTGTTCCCCCACATTAGGCAGAGTTCCCCCACATTAGGCAGGCAGTGTTCCCCCACATTAGGCAGGCAGTGTTCCCCCACATTAGGCAGGCAGTGTTCCCACACATTAGGCAGGCAGTGTTCCCCCACACATTAGGCAGGCAGTGTTCCCCCACACATTAGGCAGGCAGTCTTCCCCCACATTAGGCAGGCAGTCTTCCCCCACATTAGGCAGGCAGTGTTCCCCCACATTAGGCAGGCAGTGTTCCCCCACATTAGGCAGGCAGTGTTCCCCCACACATTAGGCAGGCAGTGTTCCCCCACACATTAGGCAGGCAGTGTTCCCCCACATTAGGCAGGCAGTGTTCCCCCACATTAGGCAGGCAGTGTTCCCCCACATTAGGCAGGCAGTGTTCCCCCAGATTAGGCAGGCAGTGTCCCCCCACATTAGGCAGGCAGTGTTCCCCCACACATTAGGCAGGCAGTGTTCCCCCACACATTAGGCAGGCAGTGTTCCCCCACATTAGGCAGGCAGTGTTCCCCCACATTAGGCAGGCATTGTTCCCTCACATTAGGCAGGCAGTGTTCCCTCACATTAGGCAGGCAGTGTTCCCTCACATTAGGCAGGCAGTGTTCCCCCACATTAGGCAGACAGTGTTCCCCCACATTAGACAGGCAGTGTTCCCCCACATTAGGCAGGCAGTGTTCCCCCACATTAGGCAGACAGAGTTCCCCCACATTAGGCAGGCAGTGTTCCCCCACATTAGGCAGGCAGTGTTCCCCCACATTATGTAGGCCAGTGGTATTCAACCTGCAGACCTCCAGATGTTGCAAAACTACAACTCCCAGCATGCCCGGACAGCCAACGGCTGTCCGGCATGCTGGGAGTTGTAGTTTTGCAACATCTGGAGGTCCACAGGTTGAAGACCACTGATGTAAGCAGTGTTCCCCCACAGACATACAGCCTCCAGCCATATACAGTGTATGCCTGTGTACTGCCCACTTCAGTGCTCCGACCACCGCTCTAGCTATAGCAGTAGGTCCAGGGACCGGTGGTGGGAGCACCGAAGATGACGTGCCGCTGATCACTTACCAAGCTGGCCAGCGCGCGTCTTCCTCCTTCTCTATCCTCCGGTCCTCGGCGCCTTTGTTTCCATGAGCGCACGCACGGGACGTCAGTGACGTCACGGGGTACGCTATGTCCCGGCGGCCCTGGGTTTTTAAACTTAATGCGGGGCCGCAGGGAGTTAATAGTGATGGGTAAACACCGGCTCTGCTCGGGGCCCCAAGCAATTGCTTGGTTTGCCTGTCCTGTTGCGACCTCCCCCGCCGAACCCCCGGGACTGACTCACCGAACCCATCGGGTTCGATCGAACCCTGGTTAAGAACCACTGCATTAGACCAAGGTTAAAAAAAAAGTTAAAAAAAAAACTGCAACAGAGCGTCAGGAGGCAGGTGAGGAGACCTTTGGCCGCCATCTTGGCCACGGTCGTGCCACAGGTGGTCTGATGAATCTTAATAAGCCCCCATTATGCTTCAGATACCGTTATCAGTATTGATCGTGGCATTATAGTGATCGTTGATGTCCACCATAATTGTCCGGTCCCCGGCTGCTACAGATATCAGCAGCCATGTATGGAGAGAGCAAAGCTCCTGCGCTCGTTTCATGGACAGGAGGTAAATGTACATCCTGGTGCATCCATTGTCCTTAAAGGGGTACTCCGGTGGAAAACTGTTTATTTATTTTACTTCTATTAAAAATTCTTAATCCTTCCAGTACTTATTAGCTGCTGAATACTACAGAGGAAATTCTTTTCTTTTTGGAACACAGAGCTCTCTGCTGACATCATGACCACAGTGCTCTCTGCTGACATCTGCTGTCCATTTTAGGAACTGTCATGAGCAGCATATGTTTTCTATGGGGATTTTCTCCAACTCTGGACAGTTCTTAAAATGGACAGAGATGTCAGCAGAGAGCACTGTGGTCA
The DNA here is from genome assembly GCF_029499605.1 of Hyla sarda. Classification (NCBI taxonomy): domain Eukaryota; kingdom Metazoa; phylum Chordata; class Amphibia; order Anura; family Hylidae; genus Hyla; species Hyla sarda. The sequence continues at coordinate 88,965,634 of NC_079199.1, read as the reverse complement.
TGATGTCAGCAGAGAGCTCTGTGTTCCAAAAAGAAAAGAATTTCCTCTGTAGTATTTAGCAGCTAATAAGTACTGAAAGGGTTAAGATTTTTTTAATAGAAGTAATATACAAATCTGTATATGGGACCTATAACACTGCAAAAAAAATGTAAAAAAAAAGTGTTAATAAAGGTCATTTAACCCCTTCCCTAATAAAAGTTTGAATCACCCCCCTTTTCCCATAGAAAAAATAAAACAGTGTAAAAAAAATAAAAAAATAAACATATGTGGTATTGCCGCGTGCGTAAATGTCCGAACTATAAAAATATATCATTAATTAAGCCGTACGGTCAATGGCGTACGCGCAAAAAAATTCCAAAGTCCAAAAAAGCGTATTTTGGTCACTTTTTATACCATTAAAAAATTAATAAAAAGTGATCAAAAAGTCCGATCAAAACAAAAATCATACCGATAAAACCTTCAGATCACGGCGCAAAAAATTAGTCCTCATACCGCCCCTTACGTGGAAAAATAAAAAAGTTATAGGTGTCAGAAGATGACATTTTTAAACGTATAAATTTTCCTGCATGTAGTTATGATTTTTTCCAGAAGTGCGACAAAATCAAACCTATATAAGTAGGGTATCATTTTAACCGTATGGACCTACAGAATAATGATAAGGTGTAATTTTTACCGAAATATGCACTGCGTAGAAACGAAAGCCCCCAAAAGTTACAAAATGGCGTTTTTTTTCGATTTTGTCGCACAATGATTTTTTTTTCCGTTTCGCCGTGCATTTTTGGGTAAAATGACTAATGTCACTGCAAAGTAGAATTGGCGACGCAAAAAATAAGCCATAATATGGATTTTTAGGTGGAAAATTGAAAGGGTTATGATTTTTAAAAGGTAAGGAGGAAAAAACGAAAGTGCAAAAACGGAAAAACCCTGAGTCCTTAAGGGGTTAAGGAGATAGTTGAAATTTTATTCCCACTGTATAACTCCTTTAAAGACTAGAATGTTACTTTGAGTAGACATATGCCTCCAGTGATCCTGGGTGCCACTGATGGGTGTTACCAATCCCCTTGTTTATTGGGCATGTCCCTACACTGTTTGATACTGTCAGTACAAGTGTTGGCAAGTAGGATGGCAACACACAGCATTCCCAAGGCTTAGGTCTAGGAATAGGGACTCCAGCCAATAATAGACATTAATAGTATATTGCTACAAAAGATCATGAATATTTGAGGGGAATGAAGACCCGATCCACTCCTTATGCCTAGAACAAATGGGCCATCATTTTTTACATCGCACAGACCCCATCAGACATTGCTGGTATACCCTAGTGAAAGGGTACGCAACCACATCATGGAATACAGATAGGAACGACCATTATGGATTCAAAGGGTATCCTGGTGTGAACCATTCAAGGAATAGAATTTGTTTAAGCTTGAAGTATATTTATTAATTTAGAGAAAAATAATACTCAGTCCATTTACATAACACGTTTCTGATTGTAATGCACCCCTTCCTCAGATGTTTTATGGCATATACATATAGTAAAACAAACTTGCTATTTAAATTGGAACAAATTGTCACCAAAATGGCAAACTAGATAAACTAGAAAGAGACCTAGCAGGGCTATGCACGGTCTATTAATAGAATATATAAAAAAGAATCAGTAGGTAACATATGAATGGTACTGGCAGGGATCTAATAAAAGAAGATTCATTCCTGAACGGTTTGGATAAATAGGAATAATTATATAAACTATAAATTGCAGATATTAGTTGCGGTCCACATTTAACTTGAATGAATATGTTGAAAAAAAATTATATAATAAAATGTAATTATAGGAGCTTAAAGGGGTACTCTGGTGGAAAACTTTTATTTATTTATTATTATTTTTTTAATCAACTGGTGCCAGAAAGTTAAACAGATTTGTAAATTACTTCTATTAAAAAAAATCTTAATCCTTCTAGTACTTATTAGCTGCTGAATACTACAGAGGAAATTATTTTCTTTTTGGAACACATAGCTCTCTGCTGACATCACAAGCACAGTGCTCTCTGCTGACATCTCTGTCCATTTTAGGAACTGTCCAGAGCAGCACATGTTTTCTATGGGGTTTTTCTCCTACTCTGGACAGTTCTTAAAATGGACAGAGATGTCAGCAGAGAGCACTGTGGTCATGATGTCAGCAGAGAGCTCTGTGTTCCAAAAAGAAAAGAATGTCCTATGTAGCATTCAGCAGCTAATAAGTACTGGAAGGATTAAGATTTTTTAATAGAAGTAATTTACAAATCTAACAAAAAGAAAAATAGCCAGCACAACTACCTAATACACAGGTGCACGCTGCTGTGGCAAATACAGAGTATACAGAAAACGAAGGTTGCACTCTTGGTCAAAAAATGGAGGCTCTTAGAGCACCTTTTGATCAAAACGTGTCCCCCCATCCACCACGCGGAGGTGGCTTCATTTCGGATGGGACGCTAACACACATTCTGAGCCTAACACTCATAACACTCACCTCTGCTGGGCATATAGCCTCCGACTGGGTGACATGCTGGATCCATTATCAATTTAAAATACCTCGTGTGAAAAAGGGGGAGGGGTGCACGGCTACAGAGGGTGCCATTGCCCCTAAGTTGCACACAAAAAACAAAAAGAAAAATAGCCTGCACAACTACCTAATACACGGGTGCACGCTGCTGTGGCAAATACAGAGTATACAAAAAAAGAAGGTTGCAGCAGCACTCTGCTCTTAGCGCACCTCCATTTTTTGACCAAAAGTGCTGCTGCAACCTTCTTTTTTTTGTATAATTTACAAATCTGTTTAACTTTCTGACACCAGTTGATTTGAAAAAACAAATTAAAAAAAAAAAAGTTTTCCACCGGAGTACCCCTTTAATGTTCAATTGATTTGTTTTCTTTGCTCCCTTTTCCCCTTTCTCTTTGAAAACTTATATGTATAATATTTTATAATATATGTATATTGGTTACAGCTGCAGACATTAAAAAGAAAAACATGAAAAAAATAAAAGACTCATGATGCATGTGCACTATATAAATTATTCATGGGGCATCATTTTTATGAGTACAGTTTTGGCCAAAAAGGACAAAGCAGAGAATTCTAGGGCCATCATGCCACTAAAGGGAATTGGTGCTCTGGATATTGTTTAATTAGGTTTGTTCAATTTGGAAAAAGTTATTAATGTCAAACTTTTTGAATGGAACTGCAGTGCGCATCTTTAATGGCCACTCCATTCCACACGGGGGGCGGAGATACTATGTCTCATGAGAGGTTGGGGTTCAATAGGTGAGGCCCCCCCCCCCTCCTATAGTACCCCAACTTTTCATGAAAATCCTGTATGGAAGAGTTGATGGTGGGGAAACCCCTGTTTTTTCCTCTAGATCTAGTTTTCCCCAGCGCCTAGAGCATTATACGCACAGCTCTGCATTACATTTTCAGAAGTTTCCAACAATAAGCATAACAATATAATGACACATTCGGCTGGAACAATTTCCTGCCATTTGTACACTTTTGCTTGTTCTTCTCATTTGTAACACTAGTGTCAGCCTCTGATTTTTCAAGTCTGTAATTTTCTGTCTTGTGTCTTTTTTATATGATAATCAGTACCGCGAGCTCTAATTTATGCCGCGCTCCATTTTCGTCTACGCCTTTTGGCATCTGTAAAGCCTCCTATCCATTTTGCACGGCATTAATGTATTATGGCAAACCTCTCTCCTCTCAATAAGGGAAATATAAAATAGCTCATAATTGCCTGATTTATTTTAATCCTTCATTGCTTACCTCCAGCTCCGACCACAAATATCTGACTAATTGGGGTGATTTAAATTGCGCACACTATCAGTCAGCCTCAGACGGAAATATTCAAGTATTTCACCCAGGGACCCGAGATAATAATGTTACAATACGATCCTGTCAGAAAAGCTTCTCACTGGATAGCAGGAAAACTAAAAATATATTCCTGGTTTTATTCCATAGGTTCATTTATCTAGTACATGACATGGGGATTTGTTCTGGATTTTATGAGGAGGCGGCAAACGAATAAATTGACAGAAACTGTGCTCTTTCATATTTTAGCTAATAATATTGTTATTTCAATCATAGGTGGTCAAGTTGGAATCACCAAATTATGCCACTCAAAGTGTTTGTTTCTCTACCTTCTCAGAGTTACCGCCCGTGGTCCCAACTGGACGACGGTACCTTCCTAAGTGCAGGGAGGAAGTGATGGTCATCAAGCCAGGTCGGTAAAAACGGCACATTAGGGTTAGTATCAGAACCAGTACGTAGTCAGTAGCTGAAGGCAAAATCAAATACAATACCAAGGTCAGGGTTCAATAGCAGGGTGAAAACAAGAATAGAACATCAAAAAGCAGTCATCAGACACGCAGGGTGTTCAAAAGTGGACTAACACTTAAAGGGGTCCTCTGACCCTAGACATCTTATCCCCTATCCAAAGCATAGAGGATAAGATGGCTGATTGCAGGGTCCCATCGATGGGGACCCCAACAATCTCGGCTGTGACACCTAGTGCTGGGCGATATGGCCTAAAATTAATATCACAGTATTTTTTTTTACTATCGCGGTATCACGGTATTACCGCCACAACCCCCCCCCCCCCCCTCATGGGGTCCCTGTGCCCACTAGCGGTGTCAAATGTGCCCCCCGCAAGTGCTACCATCACCGCTAGCGGGGTCCCTGTGCCCACTAGCGGTGTCACAAGAATTCCGAGCGCGGCTCTGTTCCCCGTCCCTGTCAGCTCTTAGGGTACGGGAACAGATTTAAAAGCCTTGCGCGCAGCTAACGTAGTACTGCACATGCGCAGTGTTACGCAAATAGCGTAGGGCTAACGCTAGGCTCCTAGCGCTGCCTACGCTAGCCCTACGCTATTTGGGTAGTGCTGCGCCTTCGCAGTACTACGTTAGCTGCAGGCGAGGCTTTTAAATCTGTTCCCGTACCCTAAGAGCTGACAGGGACGGGGAACAGAGCCGCGCTCGGAATTCTTGTGACACCGCTAGTGGGCACAGGGACCACACTAGCGGTGATTGTAGCACTCGCGGGGGGCACATTTGACACCGCTAGTGGGTACAGGGACCCCGCTAGCGGTGATGGTAGCGCTCGCGGAGGGGGGGCACATTTGACACTGCTAGTGGGCACAGGGACCCCGCTAGCGGTGATGGTAGCACTCGCGGGGGGGCACATTTGACACCACTAGTGGGCACAGGGACCCCGCTAGTGGTGATGGTAGCGCGGGGGGGGGCACATTTGACACCGCTAGTGGGCACAGGGGATTGATCGTGCTCGCGGGGACACAGTAAATGGATTAGCCGCGCTGGGCTCTACAATTCATCCGGAGGGTGGGGGAGGGGCCCGACCGGTATAGCGGTATGGGCAAAAATCCATACCGTGGGAGGAAAAAAAAGCGGTATCCGATTCATACCGGTATACTGCCCAGCACTAGTGACACCCCAGACATTCGGTGCACAGAGCGAACTTCGCTCCATGCCAGATGACTGGCAATGCGGGGCGGAGGCTCGTGACGACACGGCCATGCCCCGCTCGTGACGACACAGCCATGCCCCCTCAATGCAAATCTATGGGAGGGGGCGTGACATCCCGTAGATGGGGCGTGGCCATGATGTCACGACCGGGACATGACCGTAATGTCACGAGCCTCAGGTGCTGCACCTGACACTTTAAACGAACGCCGGGTGCAGCAGGGAGATCGTGGGGGTCTTTGGATAGGGGAAAAGATGTCTAGGGGAAGAGTACCACTTTAAGAGTCACCTGGACCTTTTCACTTTGAACAGTATATGGCTAAGGGGCATATGCTTCCTAAGTCCGCACTGACCAAATCCTGGTAACATAGAGTCAGAGGGTAATCCATATTTATTAAATAATTCAAACACCTAATTATTGAGGCATTAAGTAAAGAAATAGGTCATCATTTCTTCCGATGATGAATTGAAAGTTAGAATTTTAATGTCTAAGGACATGAGCAGCAAACCATTAGGTTTGTAAAAGAAGTCTTAATAGCATAAACTATTCATTAGGGCACCACCAGGGCACTTCACGGGCACCTTCATGGCATCAGCTGAACATCATTAAGGATCAATAATGCTTTACAGATTTATGAGAACAGTTTCAGAGATCCATTAATGGACCAACTTATCATGGAAATTTTTGTCAAAGCATTTCAGAGCTTCCTTGTTGGCTGACATGTTGGATCATCAAGAGGTGAACATCAGGCCAGTCATCCTCAAGGGACCATCTGAATTGTCTGGCCATGCCTTTCTTTCAAGAACTGACCTCTTCAAAGTTACGCTTGATGGATGGACAGAATTTTGTTTTATGAGTGGACAAATTGTGTGTGATAGCTAGGAGTTTCCGCTCAATACCAGATATGTAATGGCTGCCTATACATATACAACTATTGATATTGCTGCAATTAGAGTTTAAAGCTTCACAAGTATTGATAAAATGAAATTGCTCTATGGTATTTCACGATGTTGGTAAGATAGGAAGATATCTGGGACACCAAGCGACACTAACAGAGGGAGAAGATGTGGAAAATAAAGACCACTGTAAATGTATTAGGGGCTAATGCAGGGTCTGATGTCTCAGAAAGGCTTGGGCTCTGCTAGGTATCCAACGTAGAAGTCATGGATTTTTGGCTGGTGGCCCAAGAAAGTGTTACTTTCAACTATATTCAAATAGCTAGAATACAAATAAAATAAAAATAGGGTGGAGACACAAGCTATTTACTTACATATGCCTATTCACACATTTGACAACATAGGCAGACAGAGGACTTCAGTGGCGCTAAGAAGACATCACTGCTTGGCGCCATAACGGTACCTGATGTGTAAAAAAGCTTTCAGTCTGAGAGGGTAAACAAGAAGCTACAGTAGCTAGGAAGAATGGGTTAGGTAAGTATAGGTTGTCTTTTTTACTTCATGTGCACAAAGAGGTCACTATTATTGAGTGGTGGCACAATGAGGGCATTGATATCAATGGCTCTTTACTGAGGCAGACAAGGTGTTACAGTCTATACAGCTCAATTCACCACCAAGGAGATGCAGGTTGAACTTATGGAAGCTTATCGGCTTGCTGGGACTTGTAGTTACAATTGACTTGACTGAGGCAGTAATTGATAGACTTGACTATCTTGACTGGACTTGGACTTGTAGTTTCCCCACTGGTTTAGTTCCTACCTTGCAGCTTTGACTTTCACTACAGATGCAGGGATTAACTTGCAGTAGAAGCGTGGTTCACTGTACCTCAGCATGCACTGGACTGGACTCAATAGCTGAACCCTGACCTCACTCTATAAGGAGGACTGTTTAGAGAGATCCCATTGATCACCGACAAGCCACCTCTTCACCTTGTATACTCCCCTTGACAACAAAGGTCCTTAGTCACACAGATTTAAGGTTTAAGGTAAGTGCATATAAAATACATTATCTTAATTCTGGTATAATACAATCCTTAATGTAATAAAGAGAGTTCTAAGAAGAGGATACCCATGACGGACAATGAGCTGGATCTGCCAGACAGGATGGGCAGAAGTACAAAGGAACACATGACTGGGTCACCACAGTAACACTATCCTGTAATGATATGTGACAGCGCTAATAAACTGTGTCGCCATGCCCCAATAATCTGCGCCCCCATGCCCCAATAAATTAAGCCACTATGCCCCTAAAGCATGGCCTCCCGGTTTATGGCTCTCATTATGCCCTGATAGTAGATACGTGGCCACAGAGATATTCAGGATGGCACTACTCACTCTCCCAAACAAGTACTCAAATGAATACAGACTCACCCTTCACAAGGTAGGGGTGCAGACACAGATATGCAGTCCCACGGCGGTGCTAGGAAGTACGAATGAAACAGGCGTCAATGATATACAATGCTACTAGATGAAAGACATCCTGTACTCACCGCAAAGTAATGGACTTGACGCTCCTACATCCACTCAGAGCGCCCACGGATGTTCTGAGACCTGATCCACCGGTGTCGTCCATGTAGGAGCGTCAAGTTCATTACTTGGAGGTGAGTGCAGGATGTCTTTCGTCTTCATTGTATGTCTTGACAGTAGACTAAGGGACCTTGTCACAATAGCACCCGTTGTGCCCCCTATTACTTCGCCACTGAAGAAATGTAAATCTGCACATGGATGGCATCATGTGGCTTTCTTCTTTTTGGATTGATGGAGTCGTTGTCTGGCCAATCTCTCATGCTGCTTGCACCAATGGACAATACTATGGCACCTCTGTCTAGCATTCCCTTTCATAGCTGAGACAATAGTCACAATCCACCAGCAGTCTATGAAGAGAAAGGAAGCCTGTGTGTGTGGTGTGTAATGGCTCTATGTGGGAGACCAGTAGCACCCAGCTGATGTGAGGGGCCAGTGTGTTGGTGACATGATGGACGGTCTGCTGGCATAGGCTGCAGGTAGATAGCCACATCAGCACTCTTTGTCTTGACCTCGTGGAAGACCAGAAAGTGAGAACCCATCCAGAAAAAGAGGCAGCGAGTGTAAGGTACAGAGAGAACTGCAGGGTCCAGGTGAGGTCCTCTGATGTGAGCAACAGGCAACCGAGGCAGCCTGACACCCATCCTGGGTGCCTGAGTAACCAGACTTCATTATTATTATTATCATAGTAGCTCAAGAGTGTGAAGCCTGTTCAGCAGAGGAAGGAGAGTAAAATGTGCTAGGTATTGTAGAGACCTAGAACCCAAGACCATAGTTCTCATCAGTGAAGGTTTGCTGCCCTTATGGATCTTCATTAGGTCTTGGAGTAAAGAAATTACCAGATACTTAACATAGAAATATTCAACCTGATTTTCTGTAAGTAAGTATGCTTATACCGTATATACTCGAGTATAAGCCGAGTTTTTCAGCACGATTTTTCATGCTGAAAACAACCCCCTCGGCTTATACTCGAGTGAACTCCCCCACCCGCAGTGGTCTTCAACCTGCGGACCTCCAGAGGTTTCAAAACTACAACTCCCAGCAAGCCCGGGCAGCCATCGGCTGTCCAGGCTTGCTGGGAGATGTAGTTTTGAAACCTCCGGAGGTCCGCAGGTTGAAGACCACTGCGGCCTTCGACATCATCCAGCCCCCTCTCACCCCCCTTTAGTTCTGTACAGTACTCACCTCCGCTCGGCGCTGGTCCGGTCCTGCAGGACTGTCCGGTGAGGAGGTGGTCCGGTGGGATAGTGGTTCCGGGCTGCTATCTTCACCGGGGAGGCCTCTTCTAAGCGCTTCGGGCCCGGCCTCAGAATAGTCACGTTGCCTTGACAACGACGCAGAGGTGCGTTCATTGCCAACGTACTTCTGCGTAGTTGTCAAGGCAACGCCTCTATTCCGGGCCGGAAGCGCGGAGAAGAGGCGCCCTCGGGGAAGATAGCAGCCCGGAACCACTATTCCACCGGACCACCTCCTCACCGGACAGCCCTGCAGGACCGGACCAGCGCCGAGCGGAGGTGAGTACTCAGAACTAAAGGGGGTGAGAGGGGGCTGGATGATGTCGAAGGCCGCAGTGGTCTTCAACCTGCGGACCTCCGGAGGTTTCAAACCTACAACTCCCAGCAAGCCCGGACAGCCGATGGCTGCCCGGGCTTGCTGGGAGTTGTAGTTTTGAAACCTCTGGAGGTCCGCAGGTTGAAGACCACTGAGGGCGAATGATGAGAAGAGGATGATGAAGGGGGGGGGGTGGGATGATGACAAGGGGATGATGAAGGGGGGATGTGTGGGATGATAAGGGGATGATGAAGGGGGGATGTGCGGGATGATAAGGGGATGATGAAGGGGGGATGTGTGGGATGATGACAAGGGGATGATGAAGGGGGGATGTGTGGGATGATAAGGGGATGATGAAGGGGGGATGTGTGGGATGATAAGGGGATGATGAAGGGGGGATGTGTGGGATGATAAGGGGATGATGAAGGGGGGATGTGTGGGATGATGACAAGGGGATGATGATGAGGATGTTAATGACGGGTCTGGATGATGACAGGGGGGGATGATGTATTTCCCACCCTAGGCTTATACTCGAGTCAATAACTTTTCCTGGGATTTTGGGTTGAAATTAGGGGTCTCGGCATATACTCGGGTCGGCTTATACTCGAGTATATACGGTACCTAATGCAGACTTGTGTTCCTGAAATAAAACTGTGGGATAAGAATACAATTTACAGTATGTTTCCTTATTAGATACCAAGGTCTCAACATGATGTCTGCAATCATCTATGGCAGTGGTTCTCAACCTTTTTCACGACTGTACCCCCAGAGGCTGAAAGTATGTCCGCGGGTACCCCTCGCGCATAAATTCATGTGAGGGGTACCCATGGACAAAATAAGTTATAAAAGTACTTAATTTCCTAATGGCAAGGTAAAAGTATGTCCGTGGGTACCCCTCGCGCATAAGTTCACGTGAGGGGTACCCACGGACAAAATAAGTCATAAAAATACTTAATTTCATAATGGCGTGTGCTTACCTTTCTAATGTGATACTTGATCCCCTTGTGCCATTATTCCCCCCTCCGTTTGATCCCCTTTTGCCATAATCAAATAATGGCAAAAGGGAATCAGAGGGAGGGGAGCAGGGAAGACTGTTTTAGGCTTAGCGTGGCCCCGGGCAAAATCAAAAGTGGGGCCCCAAAAGTTGGAATAGTGCTCTAACCAGATTTACACATTTTTGGTCACTTCAAATACCATTAAAAAAAAAAACATCTAAAAGTCAATTGAAAAGTCCCATCAAAACAAAAATGGTACTGATAAAAACTACAAATCACAACACCAAAAATGACCCCCATGCATCCCCATATACAGAAAAATAAAAGAGTTATAGGGATCAGAATAGTACAATTTTATATTTTTGTATAGTTCCCCCACATTAGGTTGTCAGCATAGTTCCCCCACATTAGGTTGGCAGCATAGTTCTCCCACATTAGGTTGGCAGTATAGTTCCCCCACATTAGGTAGGCAGTATAGTTACCCCACATCAGGTTGGCAGTATAGTTCCCCCACATTAGGTTGGCAGTATAGTTCCCCCACATTTGGTTGTAGTTCCCCCACATTAGGTTGACAGCATAGTTCCCCCACATTAGGTTGGCAGTATAGTTCCCCCACATTAGGTTGGCAGTATAGTTCCCACACATTAGGTAGGCAGTATAGTTCCCCCACATCAGGTTGGCAGTATAGTTCCCCCACATTAGGTTGGCAGTATAGTTCCCCCACATTAGGTTGTAGTTCCCCCACATTAGGTTGTAGTTAGGTTGGCAGTATAGTTCAATAAAAGCTGGGGGCTCACACTATATGATAAATATATATCGAGATGCTTGTGTTGCACGTACCCTTCGTGCCAAATAAATACAATATAGAAAAAAACGAGATACAGACCTCTAGATATATGTATTAAAAAGTATAGATGGACTAGTTGTAAGTAAATTAAACAATAATATTTATTAAAAAGATTAATAAATATGTGTCCAAGCAGGGCCCTTGCTATGGACTGTACTAGTATTTATTATTGCACATATTACACATACTATAATAAAAATGTAAAATAAGAAAATAAGATTAAAATATAGGGAATTAAATTAAAATATGAAAGTCTGTATATTGGTCAATAATACACAGCCACCCAAAGTCTTGCAATTATATTGCTGTGTCCAAATCCACTTTTGTGATATTAGTAGTAGTAGAGCCTGTAGACTGTACAATTTAGCTTTTTGGATAGTTTATAATATAGTTTGGTGCTCTGCACCACTCACCACACCACTAAACAGATGAAGATGATGGGATGATGGCACAATTCGGTAACGGACCTCACTCCTGCAGACTGGAACTGCTAGGCAGCCGGCCTGAAGATGGTATCAGTGTGACGGTCTCGGTATGTTTTTAAAGTTAACGTGGGGCCGCAGAAAGGTAACCGGGACATCCTTGTGTCTCGAAAAGATCTTTTGGGACACAGGGATGTCCCAAATGTGACAGGGGACCCCCTGCGGGCTGCTCTGTGGCGGATCCCCCTCTGGATCTGCCACTGAGGAGCTCGCAGGGGGCCCTGGGCAATTGCCCGGTGTGCCCCGCCTTAAGGCCGGCCGTGGAGGGAGAATAATGCCACAAGGGAATTAAGATGGGTGGGGGGGTATAATGATTACCATTATTTCCATATTAATCCCCTTGTGCTATTATTCCCCCCTCCCTCTGATCCTCTTTTGCCATTACCCCCCCCACCTCCATCTTAATCCCCTTTTGCCATTATCCTCCCCCCCCCCTCTCCATTTTAACCCCCTTGTGCAATTATTCCCTCCTCCGATCCCCCTGGGCCAATATATGAGATACATACAATAACATCCTCCCATACTGCGGTTTTACACTTAACATGCTTACCAGGCCTGTGTCTATACCTTTCAGCGGGTGTCATAAGGTCGCACTGACAGTGACATCCTTCTGCGCTGTGCCGACACCTCCGTGCAACGTCAGGCCCGGCAGCCACTGCAGCTCACGTAAGGTGGCCGCAGCTCCAGCAACAGTACAATATATTGAGCTGCCGTGGCGACTACGGTGTCCAATCCTCACTCTGCGCTGACAAATATTGGCCAATGCATGGCCGGTATTTGTCAGCGAATTGTTGTACCCCCGCATAACCCTTGGCATACCCCTGGTTGAGAACCCCTGATTTATGGTCATGACCACAACTGTACCCTCTTTCAGCCATCTTACTTACAGTATCATCAAATAATATGGTGATACGAAGGGAGATATAGAAAACTCAATGAACTTACCCTGTTTCAATCTTCATGCTGTATTTCTTGTAAACATGGACGTTCACTAAGCTCTAGGGGCACAAATACACAGGTATGTAAGCGGTGCGGTGAGGGGAGTAGTAGCGTTCAGGAGGAGTGGAGTCTCCACTCCCCCACACGCTACTACTCCTCCTGCCGTACGGCTTACATACCTGTGTATTTGTGCCCCAAGAGCTTTACAAGAAATAAAGCATGACGATTGAAACTGGGTGCGTCCATTGCGTTTTCTATATCTTCCTTCGTATCTATATATTGTTAACTGACATATATACTCAGCAGCAACCCCAGTATGGGTACAGCGGTTGTATGGAATAATCACTTATAGCATAATATCTTGCTGTGCCAAGGACCTCTCTATCTTTGTTTAATCAAATAACATGGTATATTCTAAAAGTGGTGGTAAGGTTGCGGTGATGAGTACTCAAAAGACTGAACAAGAAAGAAGTAGGCATTGTAATGTGATGGAAGATATTATGCAGGTCCAGCTGCAAGTTGTAGTTCTCCAAACAAGGATGGTAGTGTCACAGAAGCTGGAGTGGGATAACTGAACCACCTTCCTGGTGGCCTCTATAAACTTTGTCAATGGGGTCTGCATGTATGGGATAGTCTCTGACCCCAGGTGTGCCCATGATATTTGTGTACATAATTGTACCAGACACAGTGGTCAACTTGAACAGGAACTTTACTGAGCATGTTAAAGAAGGTAAAAATCCACTTAGGAGCTTTGGTAGACAAGTTTAGAGAGTCTCTAGGGGGGGACTACGACTAATTTCACTCCTTCAGCATGTGATGTCACAGTACGGGATGATGTGGCCCGTACTGTCCTCCTGCCCTGTCAGGCAGAGTCCCTGCATGTCCCCAGGGCTCCCCTGCAGCATATCCCCATTATGTATATAGGTTGGCCTCATTTAATGTACTGTTGCTTTAATGTTTGTACCACATGATTGTTACCCAAAGGGCTCCAGTGACCAAGTGACCCCCCCAAGTGACCTATGGACTCCTTGCACAGCCCCCTATATAACCAGGGGAGGGGCTGCAATCTATCTCTTAGCACATTGCAGTCGTCTCAGTGTCCAGGGCATTCGAGGCCTCAAGCCTAAAGTCCTGCAGCCACCAGTCGGTCATCAGTAAGTCAAGTCATGTTATTATCAGTCACCATCTCTGTCAAGTCAAGTCCATCTGTAGTTACTGTGGTCTGCACTAAAGTCAGTCTAACTACTGTAAGTCTCAGCAAGCCTGAGAGGTCCCTTTGTGTCACTGGTCACCTCCCTGGGATATTTGGCTGTACTGCAAAGATTATATCACCTATCTTGCCTTGGTAAAGCTGCCGTTATCCTTAATCTGGCGTTGGTGTCTTAATTTTCCCTGCCTAACCCAGGATCAGTGGTATTACCTTCGGGTGGTTATGGCTAAACCACGCCCTGGCGCCACGACAAGAAGGGGTTAATAACATCTGCCCCTTGAGCCATAACATCTGCCCGGCATCTACCTTGCACCTCACACCCCGACACCACTGAGGGTTAGTTTAAAGATGCAGCCACATATACATAGATACTGCTGACAAGGCATCTTCACAGGTTGGCTCACCGAGGTGAATAAGTCAGTGAAGAGTTTAGTTACTGACTGTTTTGATCGCTATGGTTTTCTCTAGCAGGGTGTAGAGTTGTAAGGTTCGCGGCATGGACGTCACATAGCATTGGCTCCAGCCGGGGGCCACTAGGAGTCCACTAGTTCAGGAGTGCACTTACTCCATTTTCCCTTCTGACTATGAGAAAAATCTCTTCTCTTGGAGACAGAATTCAAACTTGTAGATATCCCTTCAGTGGGGACTGATAGCAACTTGCAGGTATGTATTTATTTCATAAGATTTTTCTTAATGGAACAACCCCTTCTCCCACAGAACTTTCTAGCAGCTTCTAGCAGAATATTGTGGGGAAAGGTTGTGTGCCCTGTCTACTAAACACTTACAAATTATTCACCAAAGGTGGCAGCACAGGGAATAAAACCATTGTACGTCCTATTTCCTACAGTTTATGCAAAAATAATAATACAGAGCAATGTAATACATGTTAGACATGCAGATTAACAATACCAATACCGGATTATACAAAGGAGAATCTACTGCCACGCGAGAACCTATTTACTTCAGTAGAGAGTAGATCAGATACCGGCATACCGCAGTAACACTGTCTCGGCTCCTGGTGCTCACAGGCACTGGATTACCTTGTGCTGTGGCCTAGTCTTTTACTCTTTTACTTCACCTGTGCTAGCCTGTAGGGGTCCACAAGTGGGCTCTGTTTGGCTCTTACAAGGACAGCGTCCACACCCAAAATCTCCCATCCATTACTGCCCAGAACCTCCTATTTAAGACTGACCCCTGAGCAATAAGGGTCACTTCTGTTCCCTATTGAAGGTGTTTCCATCTCTTTTTGATTCTGTGTATGTCTTCTGCCCCTTTTCCTGACTCCCCTGTGGTCAGCCCCTATGTACTGTGTTACTTCTCCTGTCCATGGCTGGCCACAAACAAGAGCCACCTGCCATGATCATTCTGTCTATCCTCGATCATGCCATCTTACCAAAAGCACAGGAGTTACTCCCATATCTGGATCTGCCTTTTTTTTCCGATCATTCGGCACTGTTCAGGGGTGTAACCTGGTCTGCAAAACTGCCAAACTTGGACCACTGTTGAAATAGCGGCCAGGTAGCCCCTGGCATCTAAGTCTAAGAAGTATAGCTTAGAGTCTGCTTTTGAGTTTGCCCCAAAGTGAAACCTGTTAGGCAGCATTGCTACACCTGTTGCGTAGTCTCAAAGGATCATGAGGACCCTTTTAAGACACAGGTAAGTTTAAAAAAAATCCTTAAAAAATACAAGGACACCATCTAATTGTTTAACTGGCAGAGCCAAGACTAACTTCACCGCTGGCATGCAGGCATAGAAAAGCTTATAGGAGCCTGAGTAAGCCTTAACGTACGTTCACACTATGGAATTTTTGCACGCGGAATCCCGATCCGTAATTCCGCTCAGACATCCCATCTGATGGAAAAATCCTAAAGCCGCAGTCCGCGCAGACCTGCACCATCACCATTGACGGAAATGCAGTCTATGCATAATTCTGCTGAAAGAATGAACCTGGTCATTCTTTTGGCAGATCAATCTCACCAGCGAAATTTTCTGCCACTGAAATTCCGCAGTGTGAATGGGTCTGCGAAAGGCCCATTCACACCAATGTTATGGTTCACACAGCAATTCCGTGCCGTAATAAAATACGGGGACACCATCTGACTGGTGGGGATTTGGCCTTTAGGGACCACTGCAAGGGAGCAAAACGAATGGACTGTGGTGCTCCCTTTTAAAAGAATAGCTGCAGTACTTGACACTCTTTTTATTGGTTACACTGGCACCATGCCCCCAAATTCCAACGTGGCTGTGCCTGGTACTGCAATTCGGTCTAATTGAATTGAATTATTAATTCTGCGGACTGACGCAGGTCAAATCCCTTTCTGATCAAACATTACTGGTCTAACCTAAGGCTAGGTCATCAGTGTTAAAGTCCAGGATAAAGATGCATATTATACTAGTGTTATTATAAAATGTAGTGGATACATGGACAGGTGTCCTGGAGGCTTTTACAATAAGAAAGCGTAAATATTCCAAGTATTAAAGTTGTCATAAGGATCCAATGTGATACCGTATTTTTACAGCCCGGGGTGCATGACGTTCCTGTCTGTTATCAATCTCTATGATTTTGTGTTTGTTGCAGAGAAGACAGGACGTAGGCAATTTTAATGATGTTGCCTGGAGTTATATTGGTCTCATTTGTGTTTATCTGCAGAGGTGTGAAACCGGGATATATCAAAACCAACAAATTCAATTTAGCTCTAAAAAAATAAAATAAATAAATAAAAAGTACACAAAACTGCTGCCATTGCATCTGAAGGGCAGCCCTTGTAATACACACTGCACGCATCCACTTTCTGTTTTTTGGAAATGGAAGAACTGCTTTCATGGAGACTTTTTAATGCCGCAGGTTCTGATTAGCTTTATACATTGTCTTTTTTCTTTAGAAACAAAAACAGACTCCAATATTCTACTTGTGATTCTGTATTGTTGAATTTAAAGGGGTACGCCGGTGGAAAAAAATTTTTTTTTTTTTTTTTGAATGAACTGGTGCCACAAAGTTAAACAGATTTGTAAATTACTTCTATTTAAAAATCTTAATCCTTTTAGTACTTATCAGCTGCTGTATGCTCCACAGGAAGTTGTATTTCTTTCTGGAATTCTTTTCAGTCTGACCACAGTGCTCTCTGCTGACCTCTGTCCATGTCAGGAACTGTCCAGATAGAAGCAAATCCCCATAGCAAACCTCTCCTTCTCTGGACAGTTCCTGACATGGACAGGTGTCAGCAGAGAGCACTGTGGTCAGACAGAAAAGAACTCCAAAAAGAAATACAACTTCATCTGTAGTATATAGCAGCTGATAAGTACTGGAAGGATTAAATGAGTACTCTGGTGCAGACTACTCCTGCTCCCTCCTGCCCCGGCTGCAAAAAAATGAAAATAAACCATCACTCACCTCCCTGGGTTCCCGCGGAGCGCCACTACAGCTGATCGGTCCTCCGGTTCATCTTCTTCATACTTCCGGGTGTAACAAAGCGTCACATGGCGCTCAGCCTATTATGGGCTGAGGCAGAACATCACGGCGGCCGGCGATAGGCTGAGCGCCATGTGACGCTTCGTTCACACGGAAGTATGAAGAAGATGAAACGGAGGACCGATCAGCTGTAGTGGCGCTCCGCGGGAACCCAGGGAGGTGAGTGATGGTTTATTTTAATTTTTTTGCAGCCTGGGCAGGAGGAAGCAGGAGTAGTCTGCACCAGAGTACTCATTTAAGATTTTTGGTGCATGCAAATAATGACTGAAGGTCCACAAGGTAGTTGAACTTGAACTTGGGTAAATTTTACTTAAAGGCTTGCGGTACATCCAATGAACAGTAACAGTCTCATTCAAACAGTCTCCATACACTTCAGTGACTGGCAGTTGTTGACTTGTTTTATAAGTCTCTAGATTTAGGGTTAATTGCGAAGATCCGTCTGGATTTAGGGGTTCGATATGGTCCGGTGATCTTGCAGAGTGCTTAGGAATTGATACACTCATGATTCTGAATAGATTAGCCGTTGCCGCAAGTGTCAGGTCTAAACTCACTGATGACAACAGCGCAGATCCTTCTCTCACAACAGCACACGAGGAAAGAGAGCTAACAATGGCCGCCGCTCTCTTATATGGGCAGGGCCACTTGGTCCGAATAACTGTCACTCACCGTTACAAGGAATGATGGGTGCAATACGTCATAGGGACCTCCAAAGGTCCTTAAGCAAAAACCATAGAGTTTACCTGATCACGTGACCCGCAGGTCCTGCTACGCTCCGTACAGGTAATTAACCAATTATATACATTTGTACCATTATATTTATATAAATCCTGAATAAACTGTTAGATTACTAATACCTAGATGAGAGGTGACAAGGGGCAGACTAGATAAGAAGGACCCCGACGTCCTAGGGACTCTAGCTATGGGGACCTCTATACAGGTACCATATAGGATGCGGTACCGGGACACCTCAGTATAAACCGTTCCAGGCATTAGCATAGCTGGAAGTTCACAACCTAAAGTATTAATGATATGGGAGGATAAGTGTTACGCCGAGCGCTCCGGGTCCCTGCTCCTCCCCGGAGCGCTCGCGGCGTTCCCCTCTCTGCAGCGCCCCGGTCAGACCCGCTGACCGGGAGCGCTGCACTGACACTGCCGGCGGGGGCGCGATTCGCATAGCGGGATGCGCCCGCTCGCAAATCGCGTCCCAAGCTACTCACCTATCCCGGTCCCCGGCTGTCACGTCCTGGCGCGCGCGGCTCCGCTCTCTAGGGCGCGCGCGCCAGCTCTCTACGATTTAAAGGGCCAGTGCACCAATGATTGGTGCCTGGCCCAATCAGTCTAATTAGCTCCCACCTGCTCCACGTCCATATAACCTCACTTCCCCTTCCCTGCTTTGCCGGATCTTGTTGCCATTGTGCCTTTAGAAAGCGTTTCCAGTGTTTGCCATACCAGTGTTTCCCGACCTTCTGCTATCACCATTGACTACGAACCTTGCTGCCTGCCCTGACCTTCTGCTACGTCTGACCTTGCCTCTGTCTAGTCCTTCTGTCCCACGCCTTCTCAGCAGTCAGTGAGGTTGAGCCGTTGTCGGTGGATACGACCTGGTTGCTACCGCCGCAGCAAGACCATCCCGCTTTGCGGTGGGCTCTGGTGAATACCAGTAGCAACCTAGAACCGGTCCACCGGTACGGTCCTCGCCAATCCCTCGCTGACACAGAGGATCCACATCCAGCCGGCCGAATCCTAACAATAAGATACCAAGACAGGTTATCAATCTTGGGATTATTTAATGGGAAGAAAATACATCTTAGGGGCGATCTGATTACAATGTACAAATATATGAATGGACAGTACAGAGATCTTTCTAGTGATCTTTTTATACCTAGGCCGGTAACCATGACAAGGGGGCATCCTCTACATCTAGAGGAAAGAAGGTTTCACAATCATCACAGACAGAGATTCTTTACTGTAAGAGCTGTGAGACTATGGAACTCTCTGCCACATGATGTTGTGATGTCTGACTCAATATACAAGTTCAAGGGGGGGTCTGGATGTTTTTGTGGCAAAATATAATGTAACAAGTTATGGATACTAGATTTATTGGGATAGAACATTTATCCAGGGATTTATTCTGATGCCACTTTGGAGTCGAGAAGGAATTTTCCCTCTGTTTTGGGGCAATTGGCATCAGTGGGGCCATGACATCATGATCCTCCAGCCCCTGGAACTTCGCTCCTTGCAGCAGATGACTGGGGGGGGGGTGCAGAAGAGATCGCAGGGGTTCCCAGCGGCAGGACTTCCCGCGATCAGACATCTTATCCCCTATCCTTTGGATAGGGGATAAGATGTCTAGGGGTGGAGTACCCTTTTAACTGTTTAAATGCCCAGCCAGATAGTGATCACAGCAAGTAGACTGAAGTGTATGATAAGGGTTGTAGTATTAGATGGAATAGACTTTTGGGTAGAGAATGTTTACCCCTTTACACTATATATGAGCACATGCAGACCATATATAAAGAAACAGAAAAATAAATTTACATAGTTATAGACTTAGAAAGATAAACTTTAGACAAAGCCGAAAACCTTTGTGACTACAGCCACCCGAACAGTGTACAGATTAGCAATAGGTGACTCCGCTCTGGAACACCACATTTCCATTAAAGGGGTATTCCGGGCAAAAACATCTTATCCCCTATCCAAAGGATAGGCGATAAGATGTCTGATCTTGCTGATCTTGGGGGGCCCGCTGCTGGGACTCCCCACGATCTCCCTGCAGCACACTCATTCTATGCGGTGCTGCGTCTCCAGTTTTGGAAACCTCCGGGTTTCCGGGATTGGGGACGTGACATCATGCCACGCCCCCTCGATTCATGTCTATGGGGAGGGGCGTGACGGCCGTCACGCCCCTTCCCAAAGACATGAATCGAGGGGGCGTGGCGTGACGTCACGTCCCCAATCCCGGAAACCCAGAGGTTTCTGAAACTAGAGATTTAGTCCCCGCATAGAATGCGGGCGCTGCAGGGAGATTGCGGGGGGTCCCAGCAGCATGCCCCCCACGATCAGACATCTTATCCCCTATCCTTTGGATAGGGGATAAGATGTTTTTGCCCAAAATACCCCTTTAATGGAAATGTGGTGTTCCAGAGCAGAGTCACCTATTGCTAATCTGTACACTGTTTGGGTGACTATAGTCACAAAAGTTTAAATCAAACAAAGACTAATACAGGCATTTCAATATACGCAATGTGAGATTGTTATTTTCTAAGCTTTAAAAGAAATAAGAAATATTACTGTATAATGCAGTACCTAGTCCCCTTGTGCCGATCACCTGGGTTTTATCAGTTCCTTTCATCCCGTCACTGTCAAAAGTCACACCTACTGAAAGGCATCACTGTCATCTTGTCAATTTAGTCGTCCCTTGGCCATCACTTTGGAAGAACATATTGAAATCTATTTCCTGATGGCAGGCACAGAAGCTTTCTCATCATTACCCGCCACCGTACAACCAGATACAGTTGCTAAATTCAGTTTGTCATAATTAGCTTCCGAGGGTTAATCCCATCTGCCCCGGTTCGCAGCGCTTTGCTTTGTGTCTCTCCACAGGGCCAAAATGGCAGTTTGTCACCTCTGGCCTTGTTATCCTTGAAGCCTGCGCTTGCCTAATGACTCCAGGGATTGTGCCAACATCAAGGCCTTTAATTATAGCAAAGGAAAACTCATGAAGCATGGGGACGGGATAAAAAAAAAAAATGCTACCAGTTGTCACCGTGGATTCTATAATTATAAAGTTGTAATAAATAGGTTGAACTCTCCGCAGAGAGTTTCTTCCGGAGGGTACGGAGCGGACTTGTCATAGTTCTATCCTGTGATCTTACACTGGATTCAGTTTCAGCCTCTGGGGAGTGAGGGACGGTAGGAATTAATTGCAGAGTTTGGTGGAATCATGTAAATTAATCCCAGCCTCTTATGTGCAGACACAGTGTACTCCGCTCCGTACATGTGTTTAATTACAATGGTGTTATACTGCGCAGAAATGAGCGCTAATACGTCTGCAGTCAGTCCAGTGGTGCATAAAATGTCTCATGTAATGCCGTCAACATTAGAACATTATAGTACGAAAGGCAAATTAATATTATGACTCAAGCACACAATGACGATAATTATCAATAATTGTAGACCTGAGGCCATCTAGGAGTTCTTACATCTT
Organism: Hyla sarda; assembly: GCF_029499605.1. Taxonomy (NCBI): domain Eukaryota; kingdom Metazoa; phylum Chordata; class Amphibia; order Anura; family Hylidae; genus Hyla; species Hyla sarda. The sequence goes on along the minus strand of NC_079199.1, from coordinate 88,943,952 downwards.
TACGGGTCATGATCATGGTCTGTGGAGGCCCCTGGGCACATCATTGTGTTACAAGGGAAAAAGAACTAGTTGAGACAAACCAGGCAGAAAAGTATTTAAAAAAAATTAAAAGCCGTAACATAATTACATTAATAGACTTTCATAACTACTATAGAGTGTACAGATAACCAATCTTTTTAATAATTCATATGGTAGGTATGCATACGGCACTGTGTTTAAGTGCAGTCTCTCTGGGCAACGCTTGCACTGACAGTGGTGCACAAGTGACAGTGGTGCTCTGGCTAGTAATAGACGTTCATGTATATCCAATAAGTAAGAGGCGAAAATGATAGCCGGCACTCACCAGTCTTCTTAAATATCTTCTTTATTATACTCACATAAAAAACGAGTAAGGGACAGACGCAGGGGGGTTACATGGGCTACAAAGCTCCGTTTCGTGCACTTCGTCCGGCCATCGAAGTGCACCGGACGAAGTGCACCTGCTGCACGAAACGGAGCTTTGTAGCCCATGTAACCCCCCTGCGTCTGTCCCTTACCCGTTTTTTATGTGAGTATAATAAAGAAGATATTTAAGAAGACTGGTGAGTGCCGGCTATCATTTTCGCCTCTTACTTATTGAATCTTTTTAATAATACCACTTTGCACAGTGCCATGCAGTGTTATACTGAAGGGGGTGATTGTAATGCAGGCCAGCTGGGAGTAGCAGTCTCTTTGGAGTGTAGATGGGGATGTTACGTGGCAGGGTGGTATAGCTAGCTAGCCCTGTTGTCCCCTGTAGATCCTAGAATGTTTTGGTTAAAGTGTTGTTCCCCATAGTGTGAACTGCAGAAATAAGAACTCTGTGCATATCCAATTATAACACCGCCCTGATTATAAAACAGAGCAGAATCATGCACTTTTTTCAAGCAGATGAGTGAGAGGTTGGTCACTGTCCCTTTAAAAGTTGGTCTAATTATACTAGTGTGTTCTTTACACATGTAAGTAAGACTATTGGTGTAAATGCAATTTCTGATAAGAAATCAGACAGTCCAATTAGATGTTCTCTACTGTGAAGGACCTACACAGGTTGGCTTACTGTGGTGAAGACACTTGTCATTTTACTCACAGGTTTGTGGCAAAATACCCTATGTGCAAGGAGTACGCTGAAAAACTTTTGGGATGTGTTGAGCCACACATCTCATGTATGGGCAGGGAACAGTGAAGCCCTAACCCACCCACAGCCATTGTCCCTACCTATTGCCTATCCGCCCTAAGTGACGGATCGACAACCACAATGACAAACCCTCATTGCTAAGTGGTAAGGCAGCGTTGTCAAAATAATAAAATACAAAAACTGTAGGAGTTGGGAAACAGCTGGAGGCACACAAACTAACAGAGATACACTAAGCCACACACACGGTCAAATCAATGTCAGTTTAGCCGAGGTTGGTACCAGGAAATAGCTGAGTACAGGAACACAAAGCAGGAGAGTAGTCAAAAAGCCAAGCCAAAGATCAAAACCTGTAACTATATTTCTGGTTACTAAACAGAGTCTTTCACTGGCCAGGACAAGAAGCACACTGCAGCTTTAAATAGCCAGCTACACAGGTGCGATCTCAGCATGGTCAGCTGACCAGCCTAGATAGCTAGGGCAGAGCCAGCAACCAAACCAAATCTCAAGAAAGTTTAACCCTTCGGGTCAGAAATGGACAAGTCATTACAACACAGCACTAAGGCTGGGTTCCCACTACGTTTTCTCCCATACGGGAGCGCATACGGCAGGGGGAGCTAAAACCTTGCGCTCCCGTATGCCTGTCATTCATTTCAATGAGCCGGCCGGAGTGAAATGTTCAGTCCGGTCGGTTCATTTTTGCGCCGTGTGCGCTTTTTCCCCGGACCTAAAACTGTGGTCAACCACGGTTTTAGGTCCGCTTGTAAAAGCGCATACGGCGCAAAAATGAGCTGACCGGACCGAACATATCACTCCGGCCGGCTCATTGAAATGGATGACATACGGGAGCGCATACGAAGGCATACGGGAGCGCGAGGTTGTAGCTCCCCCCTGCCGTATGCGTTCCCGTATGGGAGAAAACGTAGTGTGAACCCAGCCTTACTCTGATCATTGTCACGATGCCGGCTGGCAGGTAGTGGATCCTCTGTGCCAGAGAGGGATTGGCGTGGACCGTGCTAGTGGATCGGTTCTAAGTCACTACTGGTTTTCACCAGAGCCCGCCGCAAAGCGGGATGGTCTTGCTGCGGCGGTAGTGACCAGGTCGTATCCACTAGCAACGGCTCAACCTCTCTGGCTGCTGAAGATAGGCGCGGTACAAGGGAGTAGACAGAAGCAAGGTCGGACGTAGCAGAAGGTCGGGGCAGGCAGCAAGGATCGTAGTCAGGGGCAACGGCAGGAGGTCTGGAACACAGGCTAGGAACACACAAGGAAACGCTTTCACTGGCACGATGGCAACAAGATCCGGCAAGGGAGTGCAGGGGAAGTGAGGTGATATAGGGAAGTGCACAGGTGAACACACTAATTGGAACCACTGCGCCAATCAGCGGCGCAGTGGCCCTTTAAATCGCAAAGACCCGGCGCGCGCGCGCCCTAGGGAGCGGGGCCGCGCGCGCCGGGACAGGACCGACGGAGAGCAAGTCAGGTACGGGAGCCGGGGTGCGCATCGCGAACGGGCGCTACCCGCATCGCGAATCGCATCCTGGCTGGAGGCGGTATCGCAGCGCCCCGGGTCAGTGGATCTGACCGGAGCGCTGCAGTGAGGGGAGTGTAGCGAGCGCTCCGGGGAGGAGCGGGGACCCGGAGCGCTCGGCGTAACAGTACCCCCCCCCCTTGGGTCTCCCCCTCTTCTTAGAGCCTGAGAACCTGAGGAGCAGACTTTTGTCTAGGATATTGTCCTCAGGTTCCCAGGATCTCTCTTCTGGACCACAACCCTCCCAATCAACTAAAAAAAAGTTTTTCCCTCTGACCTTTTTAGATGCCAGAATCTCTTTGACGGAGAAGATGTCCGAGGAGCCGGAAACAGGAGTGGGGGGAACAGATTTGGGAGAGAAACGGTTGATGATAAGTGGTTTAAGAAGAGAAACGTGAAAGGCATTAGGAATACGAAGAGAAGGAGGAAGAAGAAGTTTGTAAGAGACAGGATTAATCTGGCACAAAATTTTGAAAGGACCAAGATAGCGTGGTCCCAACTTGTAGCTAGGGACACGGAAGCGGACATATTTAGCGGAGAGCCATACCTTGTCTCCAGGAGAAAAAATGGGAGGAGCTCTTCTTTTCTTATCCGCGAACTTCTTCATGCGTGATGAAGCCTGTAAGAGAGAATTTTGGGTCTCTCTCCATATGATGGAAAGATCACGAGAAATTTCATCCACAGCAGGCAGACCAGAGGGCAAGGGGGTAGGGAGGGGGGGAAGAGGGTGACGGCCGTACACCACGAAAAATGGGGATTTGGAGGAAGATTCAGAGACTCTGAAGTTATACGAGAATTCGGCCCATGGTAGAAGATCTGCCCAGTCATCCTGGCGGGAAGAAACAAAATGTTGTAAATAATCACCCAGGACTTGGTTAATTCTTTCTACTTGTCCATTGGATTGAGGATGATATGCAGAAGAAAAGTTTAATTTAATCTTGAGTTGTTTACAGAGAGCCCTCCAGAATTTAGACACGAATTGGACGCCTCTATCCGAGACGATCTGCGTAGGCAACCCGTGAAGACGAAAAATGTGTACAAAAAATTGTTTAGCCAATTGAGGCGCTGAAGGAAGACCAGGAAGAGGGATGAAATGTGCCATTTTGGAGAATCGATCAACGACCACCCAAATAACAGTGTTGCCAGGAGAAGGGGGTAAGTCAGTAATAAAATCCATACCAATCAGAGACCAAGGCTGTTGGGGGACAGGCAGAGGATGAAGAAAACCAGCGGGCTTCTGGCGAGGAGTCTTATCCCGGGCACAGATAGTGCAGGCTCGCACAAAGTCCACAACATCCGTCTCCAGAGTCGGCCACCAATAGAAGCGAGAGATGAGTTGTACAGATTTCTTGATGCCTGCATGACCTGCGAGATGGGAGGAGTGACCCCATTTGAGGATTCCGAGGCGTTGGCGTGGAGAAACAAAGGTCTTTCCTGGAGGAGTTTGCCTGATGGAGGCTGGAGAAGTGGAAATCAGGCAGTCAGGAGGAATGATGTGTTGCGGAGAAAGTTCAACTTCAGAAGCATCCGAGGAACGAGAGAGAGCATCGGCCCTAATGTTCTTATCGGCAGGCCGAAAGTGAATTTCAAAATTAAATCGGGCAAAGAACAGAGACCACCTGGCCTGGCGAGGATTCAGCCGTTGGGCAGACTGGAGGTAGGAGAGGTTCTTGTGATCGGTGTAAATAATAACAGGAAATCTTGATCCCTCCAGCAGATGCCTCCATTCCTCAAGTGCTAATTTTATGGCTAGAAGCTCTCGATCCCCGATGGAGTAGTTCCTCTCCGCCGGAGAGAAGGTCCTAGAAAAAAAACCACAAGTAACAGCATGCCCGGAAGAATTTTTTTGTAGAAGGACAGCTCCAGCTCCCACTGAGGAGGCATCAACCTCCAATAGGAAGGGTTTAGATGGGTCAGGTCTGGAGAGCACAGGAGCCGAAGAGAAGGCAGACTTGAGCCGTTTAAAGGCGTCTTCCGCTTGAGGAGGCCAAGACTTGGGATCGGCATTTTTTTTGGTTAAAGCCACGATAGGAGCCACAACGGTAGAAAAATGTGGAATAAATTGCCTGTAATAATTGGCGAACCCCAAAAAACGTTGGATAGCACGGAGTCCTGAGGGGCGTGGCCAATCTAGAACGGCAGAGAGTTTGTCTGGATCCATTTGTAGTCCCTGGCCAGAGACCAAGTATCCTAGAAAAGGAAGAGATTGGCATTCAAACAGACATTTCTCTATTTTGGCATAGAGTTGATTGTCACGAAGTCTCTGAAGAACCATACGGACATGCTGGCGGTGTTCTTCTAGATTGGCAGAAAAAATCAGGATATCGTCCAGATATACAACAACACAGGAGTATAAGAGATCACGAAAAATTTCATTAACAAAGTCTTGGAAGACGGCAGGGGCGTTGCACAGGCCAAAGGGCATGACCAGATACTCAAAGTGTCCATCCCTAGTGTTAAATGCCGTTTTCCATTCATCCCCCTCTCTGATGCGGATGAGATTATAAGCACCTCTTAAGTCCAGTTTGGTAAAGATGTGGGCACCTTGGAGGCGATCAAAGAGTTCAGAGATGAGGGGTAGGGGATAGCGGTTCTTAACCGTGATTTTATTAAGACCGCGGTAGTCAATGCAAGGACGTAGAGAGCCATCTTTTTTAGACACAAAGAAAAATCCGGCTCCGGCAGGAGAGGAGGATTTACGGATAAAGCCCTTTTTTAAATTTTCCTGGACGTATTCAGACATGGCAAGAGTCTCTGGGGCGGACAGAGGATAAATTCTGCCCCGGGGTGGAGTAGTGCCCGGGAGGAGGTCGATAGGACAATCATAAGGCCTGTGAGGAGGTAGAGTCTCAGCTTGTTTTTTGCAAAAAACATCCGCAAAGTCCATATAGGCCTTAGGGAGACCGGTTACAGGAGGAACCACAGAGTCACGGCAAGGGTTACTGGGAACCGGTTTTAGGCAGTCCTTGGAACAAGAGGGACCCCAACTCTTGATCTCCCCAGTGGACCAGTCCAGGGTTGGGGAATGAAGTTGAAGCCAGGGAAGTCCAAGGAGAATTTCGGAAGTGCAATTGGGGAGGACCAAAAGTTCAATCCTCTCGTGATGAGATCCGATGCACATTAGAAGGGGCTCCGTGCGGAAACGTATGGTACAGTCCAATCTTTCATTGTTTACACAATTGATGTAGAGGGGTCTGGCGAGACTGGTCACCGGGATGTTGAACCTGTTGACGAGAGAGGCCAAAATAAAATTTCCTGCAGATCCGGAGTCCAAGAAGGCCATAGTAGAGAAGGAGAAGGCAGAGGCAGATATCCGCACAGGCACAGTAAGACGTGGAGAAGCAGAGTAGACATCAAGGACTGTCTCACCTTTGTGCGGAGTCAGCGTACGTCTTTCCAGGCGGGGAGGACGGATAGGACAATCCTTCAGGAAGTGTTCGGTACTGGCACAGTACAGGCAGAGATTCTCCATGCGGCGTCGTGTCCTCTCTTGAGGTGTCAGGCGAGACCGGTCGACCTGCATAGCCTCCACGGCGGGAGGCACAGGAACAGATTGCAGGGGACCAGAGGAGAGAGGAGCCGGGGAGAAGAAACGCCTCGTGCGAACAGAGTCCATATCCTGGCGGAGCTCCTGACGCCTTTCGGAAAAACGCATGTCAATGCGAGTGGCTAGGTGAATGAGTTCATGTAGGTTAGCAGGGATTTCTCGTGCGGCCAGAACATCTTTAATGTTGCTGGATAGGCCTTTTTTAAAGGTCGCGCAGAGGGCCTCATTATTCCAGGATAATTCTGAAGCAAGAGTACGGAATTGTACGGCATACTCGCCAACGGAAGAATTACCCTGGACCAGGTTCAACAGGGCAGTCTCAGCAGAAGAGGCTCGGGCAGGTTCCTCAAAGACACTTCGAATTTCCGAGAAGAAGGAGTGTACAGAGGCAGTGACGGGGTCATTGCGGTCCCAGAGCGGTGTGGCCCAAGACAGGGCTTTTCCAGACAGAAGGCTGACTACGAAAGCCACCTTAGACCTTTCAGTGGGAAACTGGTCCGACATCATCTCCAAGTGCAGGGAACATTGGGAAAGAAAGCCACGGCAAAACTTAGAGTCCCCATCAAATTTATCCGGCAAGGATAGTCGAAGACCAGAAGCGGCCACTCGCTGCGGAGGAGGTGCAGGAGCTGGCGGAGGAGATGATTGCTGAAGCTGTGGTAGTAGCTGCTGTAGCATCACGGTCAGTTGAGACAGCTGTTGGCCTTGTTGCGCTATCTGTTGTGACTGCTGGGCGACCACCGTGGTGAGGTCAGCGACAACTGGCAGAGGAACTTCAGCGGGATCCATGGCCGGATCTACTGTCACGATGCCGGCTGGCAGGTAGTGGATCCTCTGTGCCAGAGAGGGATTGGCGTGGACCGTGCTAGTGGATCGGTTCTAAGTCACTACTGGTTTTCACCAGAGCCCGCCGCAAAGCGGGATGGTCTTGCTGCGGCGGTAGTGACCAGGTCGTATCCACTAGCAACGGCTCAACCTCTCTGGCTGCTGAAGATAGGCGCGGTACAAGGGAGTAGACAGAAGCAAGGTCGGACGTAGCAGAAGGTCGGGGCAGGCAGCAAGGATCGTAGTCAGGGGCAACGGCAGGAGGTCTGGAACACAGGCTAGGAACACACAAGGAAACGCTTTCACTGGCACGATGGCAACAAGATCCGGCAAGGGAGTGCAGGGGAAGTGAGGTGATATAGAGAAGTGCACAGGTGAACACACTAATTGGAACCACTGCGCCAATCAGCGGCGCAGTGGCCCTTTAAATCGCAAAGACCCGGCGCGCGCGCGCCCTAGGGAGCGGGGCCGCGCGCGCCGGGACAGGACCGACGGAGAGCGAGTCAGGTATGGGAGCCGGGGTGCGCATCGCGAGCGGGCGCTACCCGCATCGCGAATCGCATTCTGGCTGGAGGCGGTATCGCAGCGCCCCGGGTCAGTGGATCTGACCGGAGCGCTGCAGTGAGGGGAGTGTAGCGAGCGCTCCGGGGAGGAGCGGGGACCCGGAGCGCTCGGCGTAACAATCATAGGTCTCTAAAGAGATGAGAGTACACAGAGGGGTCCTTGTTCTGCTCTCTCCTCCTCTTGTTACATGACATTCCTTCATAGAGCTGGAAATGTATGCATTATACCCTCATAGCATATATTGAAGATAACCTTTTGAACAAAATCTTTAGTGCAGTGGGCCGGATTTTCAAGTGTTCTGTTGCAGGACTTGTGAATTGGTCATCAAAAAAAACTAAAATCAATAGTGATACTATCTGTGGTGGCATCACAATATTACCGCCAAAAAATAATAAACCACATGATATATTAAAGGGGGTACTCCCATGGAAAACTTTTTTTTTTTACATCAACTGGTGCCAGAAAGTTAAACAGATTTGTAAATTACATCAAGTGAAAAGAAGATAGCGGAGCACTCACCAGGTCAGCAAAAGGCTTCTTTATTGATCATGTCGATCAGTCGGGATACATGCAGGGGAGGATGGAATGGACGCGGGGGTACAGGGAATGGCGATGGACCGTTTACACGCCTGAGCACTTTGTCAGACCGGTCAAATTGGCATCCATCTATTCTTCTTCCTATCCTATAAAATGTACTTAAAGGGGTACTCCCGTGGAAAACTTTTAGATCAACTGGTGCCAGAAAGTTAAACAAATTGGTAAATTACTTCTACTAAAAAATCTTAATCCTTCCAGTACTTTTTAGGGGCTATATACTACAGAAGAAATGCTTTTCTTTTCGGATTTCTCTGGTGTCACGACCACAGTGCTCTCTGCTGACCTCTGCTGTCCATTTTTGGAACTGTCCAGAGCAGGAGAAAATCCCCATAGCAAACGTATGCTGCTCTGGACAGTTCCTAAAATGGACAGCAGAGGTCAGCAGAGAGCACTGTGGTCATGACATCAGAGAAATCCAAAAAAAGAAAAGCATTTCCTCTGTAGTATATAGCCCCTAAAAAGTACTGGAAGTATTAAGAATGTTTAATAGAAGTAATTTACAAATCTGTTTAACTTTCTGGCAGCAGTTGATTTAAAAATTTTCCACAGGAGTACCCCTTTAAGTACAGTGTGTAAAAGCTGTCTATCACAGTAATGCACCCATACCTTTGTAATCATAATCTGCGGCTTTAGGATGGTAAAAAAAAAAAAAACACTTATCAAAAGCCACAAACAGTTGGTGAGGTGTGGTCAGGGGTCCTTTCTTGAATAACATCATAGCATGGGCCCTGTGCGAGCAACATTCAGCTGCACATACAGTCGGCACCTTATTCCTTCCCCTGTTATCTGATATTGGGCCTAAATACAGTAGAAAAGAAGGCATTTAGTAATTCTTTAGTTTTTAAATTAGCCCATACAGTTCAAGTTCATTGCCCTGGGCACTCGACTGAATACATCCTGTAAGGCATTGTTCACACAGCAGGATTTCCAAGTGAAATTCAGCAGAAAAATTCTGCTAGGAAATTCCAGTGCAGCAGAGTCCCATTGTTTTCAAAGAGATTCGGCTGCATGCAGATCTGTAACAAAATACACAGCAAAAACTGTATTTGATACACTAGAAGTGTGTTAGCACTAGACTCAACATACCTCTAACACTGCAGGGGTTAACCTTTCACCTACCACTCACCGTCTGTAGCCACCTAAAGAACTGTAAGAACTGTTTAAAGCTTGCATACCATTATGCTTTGCAATAGTACAATCGTTCATTAGAGTTGTCCATTTGCATCACAGCTTACCACAGGCCTGTGTACCCCGCTATTCCACCAGCTTATACTCTCCACTGGGTCGCTGCAGTACCACACACATTATCAGCAGATAAATAGAAAATGCAGGATAGGAATGCATGGGAGGCAACATACCTTACAACAGACAGCACATAGAATTCAGACCCCAGATCAGGCCCCAAATTAATTCACACCTTTTGGTCCCCTTCCATAAATCTATTCGGAACCGAGACCAGACCCCTTTAATAATTCAGGCCAAAGTCCCTAAACTAAGCTTAAAGGGGTACTCCGGCCCTGAGACATCTTATCCCCTATCCAAAGGAGAGGGGATAAGATGTCCCACCGTGGGGGTCCCGCCGCTGGGGACCCCAGCAATCTTGTATTGGCCACCCACCTGTTGGAGCTGCACGCCGTGGCGTGCAGCTCCAACAGGTGGGTGGCCAATACAAGATTGCTGGGGTCCCCAGCGGCGGGACCCCCACGGTGGGACATCTTATCCCCTCTCCTTTGGATAGGGGATAAGATGTCTCAGGGCAGGAGTACCCCTTTAAACCAGAACCTAAAATGTATTTGTCCACAGATTAACCCCTTAAATTAATACATTCTCCAACCCGCAGAAGACAGAATGATGGGAAGTGGGACCTGCATCTATCACACATTAGTGGCATATTCTGTGGATATACTATAAATGTCTAAGTGGGGAAAACTAATCTAAAGGGGTACTCCGGTGAAAACCTTTTTTCTTTTAAATCAACTGGTGCCAGAAAGTTAAACAGATTTGTAAATTACTTCTATTAAAAAATCTTAATCCTTCCTGTACTTATTAGCTGCTGAATACTACAGAGGAAATTGTTTTATTTTTGGAATTCTCTCTGATGACATCACGAGTTACAGTGCTCTTTGCTGACGCCATTATAATAATAATAACTCTTTATTTATTGTTGTCCTTAGTGGGATTTGAACCCAAGTCCCCAGCTCTGCAAGGCAGCAGTGCTAACCACTGAGCCACCATGCTGCCCTTAGCATACATCTGCTCTGCACGGTTGCTAAAATGGACAGAGGTGTGAGCAGAGAGCACTGTGCTCGTGATGTCATCAGTGTTCCAAAAAGAAAGGAATTTCCTCAGTAGCATTCAGCAGCTAATAAGTACTGGAAGGATTAAGATTTTTTAATAGAAGTAATTTACAAATATGTTTAACTTTCTGGCACCAGTTGATTTAAAAGAAAAAAGGTTTTCACCGGAGTACCCCTTTAAGTCTGTTTTAATTTTTATTGAAAACTGAAAAAAACTACTTTGAAAATACTCCTAAATCATAAATGTTGTAGAGAGAGTGATGCAGGGCAGATGGAATTACCCTAGGGGCTGATGGCATTATCCCCTTGTATTCGTGATGCCAGGGCGTGGTTTATCCTCAATACCACCCGAAGGTATACCGCTGGATCCTGGGCTAGGCACGGGGGGAAATAATGACTCCAACACAAAGTTACGGACAACGATAGCTTTACTGAGTGACAGATGGAACAGTCTATACAGTGTAGCCGGGCCCACGGAGGGGACCAGTGACTTCAGAGACCTTAAGGGCTTGCTGGGACTTGCAGTAGATTTGAACAATTTTAGTGCAGGCCTGTGACTGACGACTTGAGACTGACTAAACTGTGACTGAAGCTTACTTGTAGACTTGAAGGCTTGTGGCTGCAGGACTGACTTGAGGCCTCCTATGGACTCCAGACACACTCTACGACTTGACTGCACTGGACCTCAGCAAAGACTTAACTGGAAATCAAAAGCATAAGAGAGAGAGCTAGCTCCACCCAGGGCTTATATGGGGGAGACTAGGAGGGGTCCCATAGGTCCCTCTTAGGTCACATGGTCACTGATACCTCACGGGGTTACACTCACATGACAACTCACATGATAACCGGTGATCATCACATGTTAACATTTCTTAAAGCAATAACACTCATATACATTTTACAGTATAACACATGGCAGAAAATATATATACATAAGGGGACAGGTGTCAGGGGCCCAGGGGACACTGCAGGGAGGCTGCCTGACAGGGCAGCAAGGGTACAGGGGTATAACCCCTCTACTGGGCCACCACAAACTCCCACTCTTAAACACAGCCATCCTCGGCGCCCAGTCCTGGAGGGCAGACGACAAGAAGTGGCCACTGGGGCCTGGTGATGACAACAGTTCCTGGGGCATTATTGTAGAATGTCCTTCACAGGTCTGAATAGGAGTAACAAAAAGAAGGGACAAGTCCTTGTAGCACTTTGTGAAAATGTCCATACATGCTCCTTTGGGAATAAATTTGTAAACATATGGGAATTTATAAACCTTGCAACTACAGACTCAATACAAATAGCATATTTAAACACATTTGGTGCGGATTGGGCTGCCGGAGGCTCTCTACCCAATGCCTTAGCTGTTGGGGCACATTGGCACTAGCTACTTCTCCCCAAAACTCTATACATGTTTTTATACAACATACCACTGTGTCCTTTATATACAGCAACTCTGTCACTATACATGCCTTACTCATATCTCAGGGGAACCCTCTGGCCAGTAGAGCACCCTGTACACGTGGACAGGAGAAATGAATAGACATGTGTACATTAGACAACTGTGAACTGGTAATATACATCCTGGCTACAGTCCTAACTAGCTATTTTACTGGGCTAGTTTATACACAGGCACATGCTTACGAATATGGTTGCAAATAAACTTCTTGACAAGTTCGTCAGGCACTTCTCCTTAAACGTTGCATAACCTGAAAACAATAAGAATACTTCACACACAAAGTTAGCCTCACGACTCATTAGTAGAGTGGGTACACGTAGACTCTTCAGCCTGGGTACTTGCCATCCCAGCCTCATCTGTCAAACTTCTTCTGAGGCTGGGACATGTAGCGGGGTCCACAGGACTGTGCCCCCTCTTATGGACTCACTCGGGTGTTCCAGTTCATTCAGGACAAGGTAGACTTGGTAATGATGGGGTTGATGGTAATCACCATTTGCACCGCAGCAGCTTGCACCACTGGGGGAACAGCAGTTGGTGCCTGTTTGGCCAGACAAACCTCCTCTTTGGAAGTAGGCTGAGGCTCTTCAGTTGGTGCCCGCTGATTAGGCCAAACCTCCTTGACCACAGGAGTAGGCCTGGGCACTTCTGTAGATGACTGTGGTAGAAACTTTGCTGCACTTCAGGCAAATAGACCTCTTCTTTCTGGACGGTAACCACTGACTTTAGATGGCAGCAAACCAAAGGGATCTGCATCACAGTCGTCCTATGGGAAGTAGGCAAAGGGAATCTGAGTTGGATTCTTCGGACGAGTCACCGCAGCGGCCCATTCTCCTCTCATACTCTGTATAAGACTATACTCCACCATCTCCCCACTCTCTAGAGAATGCAGTGGTGGGGGGAGATAGTCTCTCTGCACTGCCAGACGATTGACCAAGATGGTCCCACCATGACGACAGTCTATGAGGGTGCCAAACACCCGCACTTTGGCTCGGCAGCGTGGCTCGGCAGCGTTCCAGGGGTGGCTCTCCCTCACGAGGATGCTCAAACTTTCTCATGTATAGGGCCTGTAATGCTTTGGTGTCCTGTTGCTGCGCCTGTCGCACCTCATATGGCAGCAGCTTCAGCCCATATTTCTCCATTCTTTGGGCCCTCAGCCCTTCTATACTTTCGGCCACCTGAGCTTCTCTCCTGGCCCTCTGGGCCGTCGGAACTGGGGGATAGGACTTCCCTGGCAGGGGAAGAAGGTGCTCCCTCATGTATTGGATTAGTCTGGGCTCATCGCCAAAGAGCCACCGGGGTAATGGTCGTGACCGGGGAATTACAGAAGACTTCAGGACCTGGGGAGTTTGCTCTGGGCTAGGGGTAGAAGGAGAGGTAGAGAAAGCGGCCTCAGCCGGGATACTCACTTCTGACTACTCTGTGGGGATTTTGGCCCAGGATCTCCATGTACAGTGGTGAGGGGACAGCCTCACCGGCGATAATGCACGGGAAGATGCCGGCGTTCCCTCGGCTGGCATTGCTGGACAGTCTCCATCGTCCTCGGGCAGTGGGACTTGGTAGCAGACCTCTTCGGCCCCGATGGAGATGCACTGTAGTCGATCTGAAAGCTCCTGAAACATTTGCGATGCGGCGACTTTCTGGGCCTCTGGTGCCATCTTGGGACTCTCCGACCTCGTGCTTGCCTGTTCCGCCATGTTGCTCCACTTGCAGACTTTCGGCAAACTGAGAGTATCCGGCACTGCTCCTTTTATACAAGACTCCAGGAAAATGGCAGCCAGATGGAAGTGCGTCAGCGATGCAGCGCTGATTCCACTCCCCCGGCAACAAAGGGCAGATCTTTACAGTTCCACTTTAGCATCGATATTTCATTATGGTTTCCATGCCCAGGGGCGGGATGCTGACCAGCACTGGACATTTTTGCGCGCTTCTCCGGCACATCTTTCACCCTTGCAGGTACAGTCAACACTTTGTAATGCAACATAGTCTCCGACCTGATCTTGTACATAGTTAACACAGTACTTGAATACTTCACAATGGCGGACAACCATCTTTTCTTCACCTCCCCCTCTATTTCACCAGCGCCTCAAGTAAAACACTTTTCACTGACAAAGTCCAGTGCACTTTCTGGCGCAAATTTTATTTGCATCGGCATGTGATTTTCTGACAATACTAGACACAATTCAGACTTGGGGGGTACTTTAGGCATAAGACGCACACCCGTATCCTGTTCGTAGGACGCCAAAAGTTGTGGTAGAGGGTGTGATGCAGGGCAGATGGAATTACCGTAGGGCATTAACCCCTTGTATTCGTGATGCCACCCGAAAGTATACTGCTGGATCCTGGGATAGGCACGGGGGCGATTATGACTCTGACGCCAAGTTATGGACAACGGTAGGGAGGCTGCCTGACAGGGCAGCAAGGGTTCAGGGGAATAACTCCTGTACTGAGCCACCACATATTGGTATTGTTTCTATGGGCCTCCATGGACATCTCTGTAGTCTGACCCCGTAGTCATACTCTTTTCTATCTGTCATCTACTTCCTACTTAAAGGATAAGTATAAGTTGTTTTTTTTTTTTCATGTTACTTCTTCTTTAAGTACATTTTATAGGATAGTAAGGAGAATAGATGGATGCCAATATGACTGCAGCATCAGACTACGCAGGGTTTCTTTGTAGTCTGTTACCATGGAGACACATAGAAACAGTATTTGCTGTAGACATAAAATAATAGGAGATTTTTAATCAAGGTGATTCAATGTTGCTTTTTTTTTTTTTTTCTTTTATCATTTTAGATATCTCTCCAGCCTAAGAGTGGATCCTGCCTGTAATATATCACAATGCAGAAAACAAACAATATTTTCATGTGTACGATGACAACTTAATATACACCCTACTTGAAATTCTAGGTAGCATTCTAAGCCCATAGAATCTAAGTGTCTCCTCACGTCTCCTGAGGTCACCTTCAGTCTACATCTCAGAGCTTGCTTACTGAAGTTAAGTGATAATGATAAAGTTATGTGATAATTGAATTATAGTTTGCTCCGATGAATCCCTTCAATTGAAAATGTAAGTTCTCAGGAAGCCCAGGACAGATGGGGAAAGAAAATAACTATTACTTTTCCAGTCTTGTCCGTGTGTAGAAGTATTGGGGGCCTATGTTTACAGACATAAGTTGTGCGAGCATTTTGAACAAAATTTTCAGAACGCTGGAGCACATGAGTACCCCTTTAAGGGGTTAGGGACTACTGCACCCAGCATCATTTTCATCATCTCTTGTAACCTACCACAGTATCCTCAGCGATGGTGAGAAAGTGGGGTGGAGCATTGAGCCTCATTTTGAGTGAAGTTTCGGTACATTGTATTTACAGTGGTCCTCAACATACGATGGTAATCCGTTCCAAACGGACCATCATTTGTTGAAACCATCGCATGTTGAGGGATCCGTGCAATGCAAAGTATAGGACAGTGGTCTACAACCTGTGGACCTCCAGATGTTGCAAAACTACAACACCCAGCATGCCCGGACAGCCAACGGCTGTCCGGGCATGCTGGGTGTTGTAGTTTTGCAGCATCTGGAGGTCCGCAGGTTGTAGACCACTGTTAGAGGAAGTTGTACTCACCTGTCCCTGCCGCTCCGGACCGTCACCGCTGCCCGGGATGTCGCCGTCCATCGCTGTCGACGCGTCCCCGAGGTGTCCCCGACGCTCCGGCAAGGCCTCTGCTTCCCCGGCATCCTCGCTCTCCATCGCCGCCATCACGTCGCTAGGCACGCCGCTCCTATTTGATGACGGGACGGCGTGCGCAGCGGCGTGATGATGTCGATGGAGAGAGCCAACGATGCAGGGGATCCTGAAGAGGACGCGCCGGAGCCCCGAGGACAGGTAAGTGATCGTCAGCGGACCACACGGGGCACCGTAAACGGCTATCCGGTGGCAGCTGAAGCAGTCTGCGCTGCCGGATAGCCGTTTATGCGATGGCCCCCGACATACAAAAGTATGTTGATGCTGCCATCGTAGGTCGAGGGGTCACTGTATTCATATGGCAACATGCTGCAGTTTCCTTGCACATCCTGATGGCTAGGGGGTGCTATGTAGTGAAGCAAAGCAGTGAAGGGGGCACATTGCTACGTCAGCACTGCAACCCTTCATCCTCACAGTCCCAGAGAATGGACTCCAGCAGTTGTAAAGTGATGGCATATCCTTGTCAAATGCCATCATTCTGTACGCTGGGATCACGCCATTGACATTTGACTATATTCCAAGATGTTTTGAGTAGAATTCCCCTCATCTTCAGAGCGGCGTGACAGAAGTTGGATAATGGATAGTCCTACGTAATATTAAACCTGTCATTACTACATGAAACGCGTTAACTCGGCAGTCCTGGGGTTAAGGACTCGGTGATATTCCTTGCATTACACATCAGTGCGCTTCTTCACCTTGGCACACACCCACTTAACTTGCTGTGTCTGTTTTCCACTGGAGCGACTCTGTAATATTGAAATATGAGGCTCTTTAAGACTTGAGTGATTTAAAAGCTCTGCAGATGTGACACGTACACATTAGGTGCGCTTGAACGCCCTGAACCCGCAGCGCGAGGACATTTAAATCAGAAATGTGTGGAGAGCTGAGATTCTTTTATTTCTTATTTCATTTTAAATAGTCTAGCACCAAGGTGCTTGCCAGATGCTCTCACTGCCAGACATGAGCACTGGCACAGGACTTGAGTTAACCCCTTCCATCTTCCACAATCAAATGGACCAAGGAGTGACCGAAAGTAAAGGACTGGTGTAGGCGCTTGAACGATAAAATGCAGGAGAGCAGCAGGTAAAATAAGCAGGTAGGTTTATTTGGCAGTGATGCAACGCGTTTCGCTGTGATTGTGCGCTGCATTTTATCGTTCAAGCGCCTACACCAGTCCAGGACTTTTGGTCACTCCATGGTCCATTCGACATCCAGGAAAGCTGCGGACGATTTGGTTTATACCCCCATACGCTAAACATTGTTGTGTGGGATTTCACACAACTCCATCTGGTAAGTGGCTGTGGTTGGTTCCCATCCTCCACCTCACCTAATCGAAAGGTTTTACGCCTTCTACCCTCTTCTTTTACAGATCTTCCACTGTCAGGCAGGTTTTGGCTAGGTTGATGGGTCATTGGTAAGTGGCAAGTCTCCAATAATATAATTTACTTGGGTAATTAAATACTTTTTATGTTCTTGCCACCATATTTTTTTATTTTGTATTGTATTCTATTTTATGTTTTTTTTTATTCTATATTATGTATGACATTGGTTTCCATGCATCTAATATTAAAAAAGTCCTAATAAAAATTCTCTAACTCTTTTCTGACTACAGCTCATATACAGTCCCATTGAGAGAGTTATTGTTACGCCGAGCGCTCCGGGTCCCTGCTCCTCCCCGGAGCGCTCACGGCGTCTCTCTCCCTGCAGCGCCCCGGTCAGACCCGCTGACCGGGAGCGTTGCACTGACATTGCCGGCGGGGATGCGATTCGCATAGCGGGACGCGCCCGCTCGCGAATCGCATCCCAAGTCACTTACCCGTCCCGGTCCCCGGCTGTCATGTGCTGGCGCGCGCGGCTCCGCTCTCTAGGGCGCGTGCGCCAGCTCTCTGAGACTTAAAGGGCCAGTGCACCAATGATTGGTGCCTGGCCCAATTAGCCTAATTAGCATCCACCTGCTCCCTGGCTATAATACCTCACTTCCCCTGCACTCCCTTGCCGGATCTTGTTGCCTTGTGCCAGTGAAAGCGTTTAGTGTGTCCAAAGCCTGTGTTACCTGATCTCCTGCTATCCATTTTGACTACGAACCTTGCCGCCTGCCCCGACCTTCTGCTACGTCTGACCTTGCCTCTGCCTAGTCCTTCTGTCCCACGCCTTCTCAGCAGTCAGCGAGGTTGAGCCGTTGCTAGTGGATACGACCTGGTTGCTACCGCCGCAGCAAGACCATCCCGCTTTGCGGCGGGCTCTGGTGAACACCAGTAGCCTCTTAGAACCGGTCCACCGACACAGTCCACGCCAATCCCTCGCTGACACAGTGGATCCACAACCTGTAAGCCGAATCGTGACAGTTATCAAAATCTGTGTAGAGGAAGAGTGGCGCAGTTGTCCATAGCAACAAATCAGATTCCTGCTTTCCTTTTTCACAGGCCTCTTTAAAAATGAAAGTAGCAATCTAATTGGTTGCTATGGGCAACTGCACCACTCTTCATTTACACAGGCTTTAATAAATCTCCCCACATATGTTTTCATTGTGACAGACCCTGTGCAGACTAAGCTCCAACTATATTCTCTTCAATCTGTTTACTGATTCTAACTGTAGGATCAGACCACGCAAGGATCCTTTGTAGTCTGTT
Source organism: Hyla sarda (assembly GCF_029499605.1). Lineage (NCBI taxonomy): Eukaryota > Metazoa > Chordata > Amphibia > Anura > Hylidae > Hyla > Hyla sarda. Next base: position 88,925,620 of record NC_079199.1, on the reverse strand, counting down.
ACCATAGAAACACATAGGACCTGTAGAAAGAAAATGACAGAAAGTGTTTTATAGACTATTTTATAAGGTCGCTTTTTCATTAAAACACTGAACGTTGAATCTTGAAAGTGGACAAACAATAGCCATTATAGATAGTTGTCTCACAAACTTGTGTAAGGATTATCCCATTTATGAGGAAATACCTGGAAGTAAGGAACACATTGGCCCTCATTTACTATTCTAAACCCGACCTCTTTTGTCAGGTTTTTTTGTCGCATCTTTGTCTGCGCCATGTCGCAGACATCATGCGCCAGTCTGCGACACCATGCGACATTTTTTCCCGACGGACCCGATGTGGATTCTCCCAAACCCGAAAAAGGGGCGTTACCCGACATTTCTGAGCTTTCCCACGTATTTATTAAGGTTTCCAACCCGAATTTGTTGTATTGTTGTGGATTTTTTCCCGACAGCTCAGAGGAGTTGGAAACCAAAACCAACAAAACCCACGTGCGACAAACAGGATGCGACATAATAATAAATACCAGGGGAAAAAGCAATCGGGTAAGAAAGCAAGATAGACTTACAACCCGATTTTCTTAGTAAATGAGGGCCATAGAGGGGAATTTATCAAGCTGTTTTGACCGCTTTTTTCGTCTAAATTTGTCACAGGAAAAGTAGCAGACAGGATGGTCCTGTGCGACTTTTCTTGCGCCATTTCATTTAGACTGTTTATTACTACAAAGTAATCTGATTTAAATTACTTTGTGCAGTGGTCACTAATTTATCATGTGCAACTTTTCTGCGAAAACTCGCAAAAAGGTTGGACGGACCAGATTTAGAAGAAATGACAGGGCAATTCAACCCTGTCCTATATCATTCGATCTTGTCCTATATAATTGGAGGGGCAAGCTGTGCATAACTAGCTTGCCCCCTGACTGGTGAGCAGTTAAGGGGTTAAGAAATATACAGGCAAGGTTTTTAGCCCCCTCCCCCCGCCTGTAAAAACTTGTTGGTAACTATAGTGGTATGTCCCATGGGTGGGGGGGAAGGAGTGCACCAATCAGGGGTGTAATAGTTTCCCGGGCTTTCAGGGGCCCTCCCCTGGGTATTTATAGCTGTGGTGTCTCCCTTCCCCCCTCAATCTGCCCAGGACCCGGAGTTTTGCCCTCCCTCCCTCCCTTTTTTTGTATCTCTGTTTATTGTAAGTCACAGCTTGGCGGTAAGAAGGCGGTGAAAGCGGGGTCAACCCGGGGTAGACCTCCACACAGGACGGTGTGGCAGCACCTCTCGGGTTGGCAAGAAGCCAATCGGTGTCTTTGTTACAGTTAAATTGTTATTTATATAAGTCATTTTATAAATAAAGCTGTGGCCGATCCCCACCCATAAAAAAGTTGAATTGTTGTTGTGTCAGTTATTATTTCATTAATTATTGTAATAAGGGGGAGGGGGAGTTATAGCCTGCTAGGAGCTAATTGGGTCTCAACAGTCTCAAACATCATGCAACAATTTTACTAAGGTCCATGCGGGCATTCATCAAAGTCCGTGCGCCAATTGATAAATTTGGTGCCTGGCCGCCACTTTCCCCGCATTTTTGTTCCATCTAAACTAAACGAAAAGCAAGTTTAGTTTTGATAAATGCCCCTCATAGTGGGAATTAGCTTCACTGTAATCAAATGCAATAACTATGAAAAGTAAAAAAGCAAAGAAGCAATGCTTACTAATTCTGCAAGTTATGTAACACTATATACATAACACAGGATTTGGAAAAGGAGATGAGGCCATATTGTAATAAGCACACCTCTTCCTTCACGTCATCAAGCACCGGCCTGACGAAATGCCCTGACGCGAGAACAGTCCGTCACCAGCTTGTATACCCCTGCATGTGTTCCAACACGCTCCGCTGCTTGTAAACCCGTTTTCACCATTCCAGTGAATTAAAGGGGTACTCCGGGGAAAAACTTTTTTTTTTTTAAATCAACTGGTGCCAGAAAGTTAAACAGATTTGTAAATTGCTTCTATTAAAAAAATCTTAATCCTTCCTGTACTTACCGTATTAGCTGGTGAATACTACAGCGGAAATTCTTTCCTTTTTGAAACACAGAACTGTCTGCTGACATCCCGAGCACAGTGCTCTCTGCTGACATCTCTGTTCATTTTAGGAACTGTCCAGAACAGCATAGGTTTGCTATGGGGATTTCCTTTTACCCTGGACAGTTCCTAAAATGGACAGAGATGTCAGCAGAGAGCACTGTGCTCGTGATGTCAGCAGAGAGCTCTGTGTTTCAAACGGAAAAGAATTTCCACTGTAGCATTCAGCAGCTAATACGTACAGGAAGGATTAAGATTTTTTAATAGAAGTAATTTACAAATCTGTTTAACTTTCTGGCACCAGTTAATTTAAAAAAAAAAAAAAAAAAAAGAAGTTTTTCACCGGAGTACCCCTTTATTTCACTGGAATGGTGAAAACGGGCTTACAAGCAGGGGAGCGAGTTGGAACACATGCGGGGGTATACAAGCTGGCGACGGACTGTTTTTTTTTGTCTTTGCACCGGAGTACCCCTTTAAAGAAGTCCCTGTTTCAAGAACCTGGTGAGTGTTCTGCTTCTGTTCTTCCATAAACATATTCACATAGTATTTGACCTATTATGTAATATATAGAGAATATTACATCGGAAAAAACAACACTAGGGGCAAATATGTTACCTGTTCCTTTACAAGTTCAACAAATGTGTCCTGGTCCTTGAGACGGGAGTTCCGACGGTTGGGACCCCCCACAATCTCCCGTACGGGGGCCCTGGCTTGACCCCAGCTCTGAACTACTAGAGCGTGTTTCAAACCCAGCAGGTCAGCTGGTACAAACACGCCCCTCCCCATTCCTGTGTCTCCGCCTCTCCCATAGACATGAAAGGAGGGGCGTGTTTGTACCAGCTGACCTGCTGTGTGCAAAAAGGCCTCACAGAGCAGCTCAGCCGGGGCCAAGTTGGGGCCCCGTATGGGAGATCCTGCGAATAGGGGATTAATCGCTTAGCACTGGACATATTCTTTGATACACAGGAGAAAGCAAATAGTATAGCAGAATGTGCAAAACATGCATCTGCGGCTCCCGAGGTATGACGCACGCTCAGCAGGTGAGTGCGCATCATACCTGGTGGGTCCCGGTTGCTATAGGCAACCAGGACCCACTTGATCACCGCGTCTAAAACAAAAGTAAACATTGCCGGTTATTTAACCTTCCCTAATATAAGTTTGAATCACCCTTTTCCCATTAAAAAAAAAAATTCATACCGTATTTTTCGTCCTATAGGACGCACCGGCGTATAAGACGCACCCAATTTTTAGGGGCAAAATCTAAAAAAACAAAGATTTTGAACCCAACAGTGGTCTTCAACCTGCGGACCTCCAGATGTTGCAAAACTACAACTCCCAGCATGCCCGGACAGCCGTTGGCTGTCCGGGCATGCTGGGAGTTGTAGTTTTGCAACATCTGGAGGTCCGCAGATTGAAGACCACTGCAGGAGGAGGTAATACTCACATGTCCCCACCGCTCCGGACCCGTCACCGCTGCCCTGGATGTCGCTCCATCGCTGTCCCCGTCGCTCCGGAACGTCTCTGCTGCCGGCCGGGTATCCTCGCTCTCTGTCGCCGCCATCACGTCGTTACGCACGCCGACGCATGTACGCGACGACGTGATGACAAGGAAGGAGAGCGCCGGCATACAGGGGATCCCTGAACGGAGAAGACACCGAGAAGGCAGGTAAGGTCCCCCCCGGTGTCCTGTAAGCACTAACCCGGCTATTCAGTCGGGCTGTTCGGGACCGCCGCGGTGAAATCGCGGCGGTCCCGAACAGCCTGACTGAACAGCCGGGTTAGTGTCACTTTCCCTTCAGACGCGGCGGTTAGCTTTGATCGCCACATCTGAAGGGTTAATACAGGGCATCACCGCGATCGGTGATGTCCTGTATTAGCCGCGGGTCCCGGCCATTGATGGTGGCAGGGACCGCCGCGATAGGGGGTGTATTCGCCGTATAAGACGCACCGACTTTTTCCCCCCAGTTTTGGGGAAGAAAAAGTGCGTCTTATACTGCGAAAAATACGGTAAATGTCCGAACTATAAAAATATATAGTTAATTAAACCGCGCGGTCAATGGCGTACAAGGGAAAAAAAAATAAAAGTCCGAAATAGAGTATTTTTGGTCACTTTTTACACCATAAAAAATTTATAAAAAGTGATCAACAAATCCGGTCAAAACTAAAAAAAAAAATGAGCCCTCATACTGCCCCTTATACAGAAAAATAAAAAAGTTATAGAGGTCAGAAGGGGACATTTTTCAACGTATTAATTTTGGTGCATGTAAGTATATATATTTTTTTGTAGTAAAATAAAATCAAACCTATATAAAGTGGCTATCCTTGCGATCGTATGAACCTAGAGAATAAATATAAGGTGTAATTTTTACCTAAAACTGCACTGTGTAGAAACGGAAGCAGCTAAAAATTACAAAATGCCTAATTTTTTTTTCAATTTTGCCCCACAAATATTATTTTTCTGGTTTCTCCATAGATTTTGTAGTGAAATTATTAATGGAAATACAAAGTAAAATTGTTGGCGCAAAGAACAAGCCCTCATATGGATTTTTAGTTGCCAAATTTAAAGTGTTATGATTTTTAGAAGGTGAGGAGGAAAAAACAAAAGTGCAAAAATGAAAAATCGCCAAAGAGGGAAGGGGTTAAAGGGTACTTCTCATCAAATAAACTTTTGATATATTTTAGATTAATGAATGTTGAATAACTTTCCAATAGCATGTTAATGAAAAATATGCTTCTTTCTATTGTATTTTTCCCGATCAGTCCTGTCAGCAAGCATTTCTGACTCATGCTGGAGTCCTAAACACTCAGAGCTGCCAGCCTGCTTTGTTCACAGCCAAACAGGCTGTGAACAAAGCAGGCTGGCAGCTCTGAGTGTTCTCCTTTGTGAACAAAGCAGACTGGCAGCTCGTAGTGTTTAGGACTCCAGCACGAGTCTGAAATGCTTGCTGCCAGGACTGGTAGGGAGACCCCTAGTGGTCATTTCTTCAAAGTGGAAAATTAAATAGAAAGAAGCATATTTTTTTATAACATGCAAATGTAAAGTTATTCTGCATACATTAATCTATAATATATCAAAAGTTTTTTTGATGAGAGGTACCCTTTAACCCCTTAAGGACAATGAACGTACTCCTACGCCCCCGTTTCCGAGTCCTTAAGGACCGAGGACGTAGGAGTACGTCCTGTCCATTCCCGGCCCCCGCCGCTAGCTGGAGGGGAGCCGGTGCCCGATGCCTGCTGAAATCGTTCAGCAGGCATCGCGGCATATCGCCCAGGGGGGTCATTATGCCCCCCCATGTCGGCGATGGCCGCAGATCGCTGGACAATTCAGTCCAGCGATCTGCAGCGATTCCGGGTCAATCGGGTCTCCAGTGACCCGGTGACCCGGAATTACTGGCTGATCGGGGCCGTCAGAGACGGCCCCGAACAGCCAGAGCCTGCAGGGGTGAGGTGGCACTGGTGCCACCTCACGATCGCCCTGGTTCGTCAGCCGGATTCCCAGCCGACCAATCAGGGCGCCTGCTGCGGGTGTCACTCCCGCACCCGCTCCGCCCCTCTTCCGGAGGACGTGAGCGGGTGCGGGACGTGCACCCCGGGTGCTGGGGACCCCGATCCCCGGCGTGAATGTTGGGATCGGGGCCCCAGGAGCGACGACGGCGGCGGCGGCGGGACTGACCTGCAGCGTCGATCAGCAGCAGCAGGAGGTGAGTGACAGCCTCCTGCTGTTGCTTAGCAACAGCTCCCAGCATGCAAAAAGGGATGCAGAATTGCAAAAAACGCTCTGGTCCTTAAGGTGTAAAATGGCCTGGTCCTTAAGGGGTTAAAGGGGATATCCAGCCAGAAGTGATAAAACATTTTTTTTTAAACTTAAATAAGTTATATATATAGGCCCACCATGACTCCACAAGGCATCCCAGCTGATTTGTTTTAAATTCAGACCCCCATAGCCCCTTTAAACAGCCTTTAAAAATCCTGCTGTGTCAGGAAAAAACTCCAAACACATTCGGCTTGTTTCCTGTGTGAGCTGCAGGGAGGGCTAACGGCTCACTCAAGCCACGACTAAAACCCACTATTTCTTTTTTTTTTTTTTTTTTTTTTTAAATGACACAAAAACTGTATCCTGGAAGTGCAAAATAACAGGGAAGTTTTTGTGGCATGTTTTTAAAGGTCAAGCAAAAAGCACTAGAAGAGAATAACAAGTGGAAGCTTTGTCTTTGGCATAAAATGAGGCAAAAAAAAAAGATAACTTCTTTTACTTGTCGCCCCTCTATTTTGTTATCTTGACACGAATGTAAATAAATGTGCAAGGCAAAACTCAAGAGTCGAAAATAAGCAAGAGTATGTACCATAAAAGCATAAAAGCAGACCATGGGAATGATAGGGGGGCCTAAGACAGAGTGGGTCCAATCCTGGTTAGTGCCATCATATAACCGGTAAAGGACCTTCCAAAGGGATTAATCCAAGGGTCATGGGTAGGTTGTGGAGGAGTAAACAAACATCAGCACTATAATGGTGGTCAATAGGAATATGAAAAAAGAAAATAACTACTCCACTTAACGGTGTATAAATAAATATACCACGAGGATGACAAGCCGAAACCCAGATACAGTACTTGTAATGCAACCCGAATATCTACAGAATTCTCCAGCAGGGAAAAAATCATCTTCCTGTTCCATGACCGTATTGGTTGCCCAGTTTAACTTTTGAAGCACTTAGACGGATCCCTCCAAGGAACAGCCCAGGATAGAGGCAGCGCACAAGACTTCAAAGGTAAAATGGTTTATTTACCCGGCATGCAACGCGTTTCGCTGGATAACCAGCTTAATCAGGCCTGATGAAGCTGGTTATCCAGCGAAACGCGTTGCATGCCGGGTAAATAAACCATTTTACCTTTGAAGTCTTGTGCGCTGCCTCTATCCTGGGCTGTTCCTTGGAGGGATCCGTCTAAGTGCTTCATCTGTGTGTCCAGCAGCAGCTGCCGTTCTTCGCCCGTTGCAGGGTCACTTCACGCCTTCACCATAGTTGTACTTGGTCGCAGTACAACTATACTTGGTGAGCAAGTTTTCTTGTTTATTCATGTTCTTTTTTTGCATTACGGTATCACACTAGGAGCGCTCTCCTTGTTTGTACATTGCAGTTTAACTTTTGTTATGGGACTGTATAGAAAGCTCTAAAATGTCCCATTTCTCTCCTGTTAATGCCACGAAACACAATGAGGGAGATTTATCAAAACCTGTGCAGAGGAAAAGTGGTACAGATGCCCATAGCAACCAATCAGATCGCTTGTTATTTTGTATCAGAGGCCTTTTAAAAATTAAGGAAACAATCTGATTGGTTGCTATGGGCAACTGTTCCACTTTTTCTCTCCACAGGTTTTGATAAATCCCCCCTGATGTTCTACACTGTTAGGGCTTGTTCACATTACAAGAATTTAACCCCTTAAGGACTCAGCCCATTTTGGCCTTAAGGACTCAGACAATTAAATTTTTACGTTTTCATTATTTCCTCCTCGCCTTCTAAAAATCATAACTCTTTTATATTTTCATCCACAGACTAGTATGAGGGCTTGTTTTTTGCGCGACCAGTTGTCCTTTGTAATGACATAACTCATTATATCATAAAATGTATGGCGCAACCAAAAAACACTATTTTTGTGGGGAAATTAAAACGAAAAACACAATTTTGCTAATTTTGGAAGGTTTCGTTTTCACGCCGTACAATTTATGGTAAAAATGACGTGTGTTCTTTATTCTGAGGGTCAATACGATTAAAATGATACCCATTATTACATACTTTTATATTATTGTTGCGCTTAAAAAAAATCACAAACTTTTTAACCAAATTAGTACGTTTATAATCCCTTTATTTTGATGACCTATAACTTTTTTATTTTTCCGTATAAGCGGCGGTATGGTGGCTCATTTTTTGCGCCATGATCTGTACTTTTTTTTGATACCACATTTGCATATAAAAAACTTTTAATACATTTTTTATAATTTTTTTTTTTTTAAATGTATTAAAAAAGTAGGAATTTTGGACTTTTTTTTTTTTTTCGTTCACGCCGTTAACCGTACGGGATCATTAACATTTTATTTTAATAGTTTGGGCATTTACGCACGCGGCGATACCAAATATGTCTATAAAAAACATTTTTACGCTTTTTGGGGGTAAAATAGGAAAAAACGGACGTTTTACTTTTTTATTGGGGGAGGGGATTTTTCACTTTTTTTTACTTTTACTTTTACATTTTTTTACATTTTTTTTTACACTTGAATAGTCCCCATAGGGGACTATTCATAGCAATACCATGATTGCTAATACTGATCTGTTCTATGTATAGGACATAGAACAGATCAGTATTATCGGCTATCTTCTGTTCTGGTCTGCTCGATCACAGACCAGAGCAGGAGACGCCGGGAGCCGCACGGAGGAAGGAGAGGGGACCTCCGTGCGGCGTTATGAATGATCGGATCCCCGCAGCAGCGCTGCGGGCGATCCGATCATTCATTCAAATCGCGCACTGCCGCAGATGCCGGGATCTGTATTGATCCCGGCACCTGAGGGGTTAATGGTGGACGCCCGCGAGATCGCGGGCATCGGCCATTGCCGGCGGGTCCCTGGCTGCGATCAGCAGCCGGGATCAGCCGCGCATGACACGGGCATCGCTCCGATGCCCGCGGTTATGCTTAGGACGTAAATGTACGTCCTGGTGCATTAAGTACCACCGCACCAGGACGTACATTTACGTCCTGCGTCCTTAAGGGGTTAAAGGGGTATTCCAGGCAAAAACTTTTTATATATATATATATATATATATATATATATATATATATATATATATATATATATCAACTGGCTCCGGAAAGTTAAACAGATTTGTAAATTACTTCTATTTAAAAATCTTAATCCTTCCAATAGTTATTAGCTTCTGAAGTTTTCTGTCTAACTGCTCAATGATGATGTCACGTCACGGGAGCTGTGCATGATGGGAGCATATCCCTTGCATGATGGGAGAATATCCCCATAGGAACTGCACAGCTCCCGGGACGTGAGTGTCACGATGCCGGCTGGCAGGTAGTGGATCCTCTGTGCCAGAGAGGGATTGGCGTGGACCGTGCTAGTGGATCGGTTCTAAGTCACTACTGGTTTTCACCAGAGCCCGCCGCAAAGCGGGATGGTCTTGCTGCGGCGGTAGTGACCAGGTCGTATCCACTAGCAACGGCTCACCTCTCAGACTGCTGAAGATAGGCGCGGTACAAGGGAGTAGACAGAAGCAAGGTCGGACGTAGCAGAAGGTCGGGGCAGGCAGCAAGGATCGTAGTCAGGGGCAACGGCAGGAGGTCTGGAACACAGGCTAGGAACACACAAGGAAACGCTTTCACTGGCACGATGGCAACAAGATCCGGCAAGGGAGTGCAGGGGAAGTGAGGTGATATAGGGAAGTGCACAGGTGAACACACTAATTGGAATCACTGCGCCAATCAGCGGCGCAGTGGCCCTTTAAATCGCAAAGACCCGGCGCGCGCGCGCCCTAGGGAGCGGGGCCGCGCGCGCCGGGACAGGACCGAGGGAGAGCGAGTCAGGTACGGGAGCCGGGGTGCGCATCGCGAGCGGGCGCTACCCGCATCGCGAATCGCATCCCGGCTGGAAGCGGAATCGCAGCGCCCCGGGTCAGTGGATCTGACCGGAGCGCTGCAGTGGGGAGAGTGTAGCGAGCGCTCCGGGGAGGAGCGGGGACCCGGAGCGCTCGGCGTAACAGTACCCCCCCCCCCTTGGGTCTCCCCCTCTTCTTAGAGCCTGAGAACCTGAGGAGCAGACTTTTGTCTAGGATGTTGTCCTCAGGTTCCCAGGATCTCTCTTCAGGACCACAACCCTCCCAATCCACTAAAAAAAAGGTTTTCCCTCTGACCTTTTTAGAAGCTAGGATCTCTTTGACGGAGAAGATGTCCGAGGAGCCGGAAACAGGAGTGGGAGGAACAGATTTGGGAGAGAAACGGTTGATGATGAGTGGTTTAAGAAGAGAAACGTGAAAGGCATTAGGGATACGAAGAGAAGGAGGAAGAAGAAGTTTGTAAGAGACAGGATTAATCTGACACAAAATTTTGAAAGGACCAAGATAGCGTGGTCCCAACTTGTAGCTAGGGACACGGCAGCGGACATATTTAGCGGAGAGCCATACCTTGTCTCCAGGGGAAAAAATGGGAGGAGCTCTTCTTTTCTTATCCGCGAACTTCTTCATGCGTGATGAAGCCTGTAAGAGAGAATTTTGGGTCTCTCTCCATATGATGGAAAGGTCACGAGAAATTTCATCCACAGCGGGCAGACCAGAGGGCAAGGGGGTAGGGAGGGGGGGAAGAGGGTGACGGCCGTACACCACGAAAAATGGGGATTTGGAGGAAGATTCAGAGACTCTGAAGTTATACGAGAATTCGGCCCATGGAAGGAGATCTGCCCAGTCATCCTGGCGGGAGGAAACAAAATGTCGTAAATAATCACCCAAGACCTGGTTAATTCTTTCTACTTGTCCATTGGATTGGGGATGATATGCAGAAGAAAAATTTAATTTAATCTTGAGTTGTTTACAGAGAGCCCTCCAGAATTTAGACACGAATTGGACGCCTCTATCCGAGACGATCTGCGTAGGCAACCCGTGAAGACGAAAAATGTGTACAAAAAATTGTTTAGCCAACTGAGGCGCTGAAGGAAGACCAGGAAGAGGGATGAAATGTGCCATTTTGGAGAATCGATCAACGACCACCCAAATAACAGTGTTGCCACGGGAAGGGGGTAAATCAGTAATAAAATCCATACCAATCAGAGACCAAGGCTGTTCGGGGACAGGCAGGGGATGAAGAAAACCAGCGGGCTTCTGGCGAGGAGTCTTATCCCGGGCACAGATAGTGCAGGCTCGCACAAAGTCCACAACATCCGTCTCCAGAGTCGGCCACCAATAGAAGCGGGAGATGAGTTGCACAGATTTCTTGATGCCCACATGACCTGCGAGATGGGAGGAGTGACCCCATTTGAGGATTCCGAGGCGTTGGCGTGGAGAAACAAAGGTCTTTCCTGGAGGAGTTTGCCTGATGGAGGCTGGAGAAGTGGAGATCAGGCAGTCAGGTGGAATGATGTGTTGCGGAGAGAGTTCAACTTCTGAGGCATCCGAGGAACGAGAGAGAGCATCGGCCCTAATGTTCTTATCGGCAGGCCGAAAGTGAATTTCAAAATTAAATCGGGCAAAGAACAGAGACCACCGGGCCTGGCGAGGATTCAGCCGTTGGGCAGACTGGAGGTAGGAGAGGTTCTTGTGATCGGTGTAAATAATAACTGGAAATCTTGATCCCTCCAGCAGATGCCTCCATTCCTCAAGTGCTAATTTGATGGCTAGAAGCTCTCGATCCCCGATGGAGTAGTTCCTCTCCGTCGGAGAGAAGGTCCTAGAAAAAAAACCACAAGTGACAGCATGCCCGGAAGAATTTTTTTGTAGAAGAACAGCTCCAGCTCCCACTGAGGAGGCATCAACCTCCAATAGGAAGGGTTTGGAAGGGTCAGGTCTGGAGAGCACGGGAGCCGAAGAAAAGGCAGACTTGAGTCGTTTAAAGGCGTCTTCCGCTTGAGGAGGCCAAGACTTGGGATCGGCATTTTTTTTGGTTAAAGCCACGATAGGAGCCACAACGGTAGAAAAATGTGGAATAAATTGCCTGTAATAATTGGCGAACCCCAAAAAGCGTTGGATAGCACGGAGTCCGGAGGGGCGTGGCCAATCTAAGACGGCAGAGAGTTTGTCTGGATCCATTTGTAGTCCCTGGCCAGAGACCAAGTATCCTAGAAAAGGAAGAGATTGGCATTCAAACAGACATTTCTCAATTTTGGCAGAGTTGATTGTCACGAAGTCTCTGAAGAACCATACGGACATGCTGGCGGTGTTCTTCTAGATTGGCAGAAAAAATTAGGATATCGTCCAGATATACAACAACACAGGAGTATAAAAGATCACGAAAAATTTCATTAACAAAGTCTTGGAAGACAGCAGGGGCGTTGCACAGGCCAAAGGGCATGACCAGATACTCAAAGTGTCCATCTCTGGTGTTAAATGCCGTTTTCCACTCATCCCCCTCTCTGATGCGGATGAGGTTATAAGCACCTCTTAAGTCCAGTTTAGTAAAGATGTGGGCACCTTGGAGGCGATCAAAGAGTTCAGAGATGAGGGGTAGGGGGTAGCGGTTCTTAACCGTGATTTTATTAAGACCGCGGTAGTCAATGCAAGGACGTAGGGAGCCATCTTTTTTGGACACAAAGAAAAATCCGGCTCCGGCAGGAGAGGAGGATTTACGGATAAAGCCCTTTTTTAAATTTTCCTGGACGTATTCAGACATGGCAAGAGTCTCTGGGGCAGAGAGAGGATAAATTCTGCCCCGGGGTGGAGTAGTGCCCGGGAGGAGGTCGATAGGACAATCATAAGGCCTGTGAGGAGGTAGAGTCTCAGCTTGTTTTTTGCAGAAAACATCCGCGAAGTCCATATAGGCCTTAGGGAGACCGGTTACTGGAGGAACCACAGAGTCACGGCAAGGGTTACTGGGAACCGGTTTTAGACAGTCCTTGGAACAAGAGGGCCCCCAACTCTTGATCTCCCCAGTGGACCAATCCAGGGTTGGGGAATGAAGTTGAAGCCAGGGAAGTCCAAGGAGAATTTCCGAAGTGCAATTGGGGAGGACCAAAAGTTCAATCCTCTCGTGATGAGATCCGATGCTCATTAGAAGGGGCTCCGTGCGGAAACGTATGGTACAGTCCAATCTTTCATTGTTTACACAATTGATGTAAAGGGGTCTGGCGAGACTGGTCACTGGGATGTTGAACCTATTGACGAGAGAGGCCAAAATAAAATTTCCTGCAGATCCAGAGTCCAAGAAGGCCACAGTAGAGAAGGAGAAGGCAGAGGCAGACATCCGCACAGGCACAGTAAGACGTGGAGAAGCAGAGTAGACATCAAGGACTGTCTCACCTTTGTGCGGAGTCAGCGTACGTCTTTCCAGGCGGGGAGGACGGATAGGACAATCCCTCAGGAAGTGTTCGGTACTAGCACAGTACAGGCAGAGGTTCTCCATGCGGCGTCGTGTCCTCTCTTGAGGTGTCAGGCGAGACCGGTCGACCTGCATAGCCTCCACGGCGGGAGGCACAGGAACGGATTGCAGGGGACCAGAGGAGAGAGGAGCCGAGGAGAAGAAACGCCTCGTGCGAACAGAGTCCATATCTTGGCGGAGCTCCTGACGCCTTTCGGAAAAACGCATGTCAATGCGAGTGGCTAGGTGAATGAGTTCATGTAGATTAGCAGGAATTTCTCGTGCGGCCAGAACATCTTTAATGTTGCTGGATAGGCCTTTTTTAAAGGTCGCGCAGAGGGCCTCATTATTCCAGGATAATTCTGAAGCAAGAGTACGGAATTGTACGGCATACTCGCCAACGGAAGAATTACCCTGGACCAGGTTCAACAGGGCAGTCTCAGCAGAAGAGGCTTGGGCAGGTTCCTCAAAGACACTTCGGATTTCCGAGAAGAAGGAGTGTACAGAGGCAGTGACGGGGTCATTGCGGTCCCAGAGCGGTGTGGCCCAAGACAGGGCTTTTCCAGACAGAAGGCTGACTACGAAAGCCACCTTAGACCTTTCAGTGGGAAACTGGTCCGACATCATCTCCAGATGCAGGGAACATTGGGAAAGAAAGCCACGGCAAAACTTAGAGTCCCCATCAAATTTATCCGGCAAGGATAGGCGTAGACCAGGAGCGGCCACTCGCTGCGGAGGAGGTGCAGGAGCTGGCGGAGGAGATGACTGCTGAAGCTGTGGTAGTAACTGCTGTAGCATAACGGTCAGTTGAGACAGCTGTTGGCCTTGTTGCGCTATCTGTTGTGACTGCTGGGCGACCACCGTGGTGAGGTCAGCGACAACTGGCAGAGGAACTTCAGCGGGATCCATGGCCGGATCTACTGTCACGATGCCGGCTGGCAGGTAGTGGATCCTCTGTGCCAGAGAGGGATTGGCGTGGACCGTGCTAGTGGATCGGTTCTAAGTCACTACTGGTTTTCACCAGAGCCCGCCGCAAAGCGGGATGGTCTTGCTGCGGCGGTAGTGACCAGGTCGTATCCACTAGCAACGGCTCACCTCTCAGACTGCTGAAGATAGGCGCGGTACAAGGGAGTAGACAGAAGCAAGGTCGGACGTAGCAGAAGGTCGGGGCAGGCAGCAAGGATCGTAGTCAGGGGCAACGGCAGGAGGTCTGGAACACAGGCTAGGAACACACAAGGAAACGCTTTCACTGGCACGATGGCAACAAGATCCGGCAAGGGAGTGCAGGGGAAGTGAGGTGATATAGGGAAGTGCACAGGTGAACACACTAATTGGAATCACTGCGCCAATCAGCGGCGCAGTGGCCCTTTAAATCGCAAAGACCCGGCGCGCGCGCGCCCTAGGGAGCGGGGCCGCGCGCGCCGGGACAGGACCGAGGGAGAGCGAGTCAGGTACGGGAGCCGGGGTGCGCATCGCGAGCGGGCGCTACCCGCATCGCGAATCGCATCCCGGCTGGAAGCGGAATCGCAGCGCCCCGGGTCAGTGGATCTGACCGGAGCGCTGCAGTGGGGAGAGTGTAGCGAGCGCTCCGGGGAGGAGCGGGGACCCGGAGCGCTCGGCGTAACAGTGAGTCATCAGAAAGCAGTTAGACAGAAAACAGCAACTCAACTTCAGAAGCTAATAACTATTGGAAGGATTAAGATTTTTTAATAGAAGTAATTTATAAATCTGTTTAACTTTCCAGAGCCAGTTGATATATATATATATATAAAAAGTTTTTGCCTGGAATACCCCTTTAAGGCAGAATCTGCACGAAATGTCCATAAGGAATTTCACACGCATCCCGCCTTGCATCATACTCTCATGGACTTCAGTGGGGTTTCCTCTGACTTGTTAACGCAACGAAAATTCTGCAAGAAAACTTATGTGATACATTTCCAAGCAGATTACACAGACAGTATGGACCTGACAACTCTTTCTGTAGATCGTGGAATCAGAATTTCCACAGCAGATATTTTTACTGAAGAAATTCTGCTGTGTGCATACCTTTATCTTATGCTCATGCCATTGTATTATTTCATGTCTCACATTTCTCTACCCTGTCTACTAACCCCTGATGAACCCCAAGGGGGAAATGCGTCTGAATTTTTTGTTTCATACTATGAGATTTTTTGGTTTCAGGGGATCACATCGGTTGTTTTCTAAAGACTATGGGGGAAGATTCAAAACTATGGGGGAAAAGTCAACCAGTTGCCTATAGCAACCAATCAGATCCCTTTTTTTTCCATTTTTGAAAAGGCCTCTAAAAAGAAAAGCAATCTGATTGGTTGCTATGGGCAACTGGTCAACTTTTTCTCAGCACAGGTCTTGATGAATCTCCCCCTATACAACTCCACCCCAGTGTCACGATTTCGGTATGACCATATTGTTGGTGTGGTTAGATACCCCATTATTTCCTGCAGCGACTGTATCTAAGTTTAAACATAGATTTTTCCCATGTTAGGGAACTTTATTCTAAATATTCTTTGTATCTTTTAATGCGTATCTATCAAATGCTACGTTTTAAGGGTTATGGTATGCCCTGTCAAATACGGCCGTCAAACTCCCTTTTTGACTGTAATTTTGACGGGTCATAACGGCCAATAACGGTTCCCAAGGGACCCCATTACAGTCAATGGGGTCCATCGGGCGCCATTATTTTCAGAGAGAAAAGCTGGAGAAAAAGATGGTGCAAGCACTATTTTTTCCCTGGCTATTCTCGATCCCAAAATAACAGGCTTCCCTCTGCCGGAGAATGAAGCCTAAGAGAGGTTTATTTTCTTCAGTGATGGCTGTTTTTGTATAGCCCTAGAGACAGATAGGAGTTTATATACAGTATACAGTTTGTCATGCGACCCAGCTGCCTAGCTCTGCCTGTGTAACTGTCACCTGCGCTCCCATAATGCACTGCTCTCAGGTAACCAGTACATAATCCTGTATTTGGCTGTAGATGTGACCACAGTTGGTACAGATAGCTTCAAGCTGATAGCAGAGGTGACCATGCTCACCAATAACCCACTATTTTATGACGTGACGTAGATTAATAAATGGCGATATCGATAGATGACCAATAACCGGTGTCATATAAGAATATTACATCCCATTATCCATTCCTAGTACCCATCTTGATCTTAAGTCTTCTTGACATTTTGATCTTCTTTTTTCTTATAGCAGTGCTACTGGGAGACATTTCAAAGTGGTTGCCAGAAAAAGTCATGCAGCTTTTATCATAAGTTTCCAAGAAATATTGAGGGTCTCTTCTTGCCGCCAACTAATGGTAAGGATATAGGATTTTTATTTAATTTTTTATTAGATTTTTTTGCCACAGGAGAGCCACTTTTCGCCATAGGTTGTGATTGGTATTGCTGCTTAGTCCCATTCCTTTGACCAGGGGTGTATTTATTTATTTTGTCTAACGATTTTCCAGGAAGACTAAAAACAGCCGAATTTGGAATTTGGAAGTCTAACGTAGGGATTTAAAAAATAAAACCGAAAATGGGTGGGGTGGCTAATTTTTGAACGTAGGGATGTGGCTTTGGTGTATGCCAGGAGGGTTCTTCTTGTGTGACTACATGGTGCCAATTGTAATGTTAGGTGGAGGAGGACTTCCTGGGAATTCTTTTTACAGCTTGGGCTGTTCTCCATTATATCTAATGATTTTTTTTTACTTTGCCGTAAGAGTTGTTAGGCCCCTTTCACACTATAAAAATACCTCCGTTATAAACGTCCGTCATGAAAATGATTAATAACGGACGTTATTTTGTGATGGGCGATAGTAACGGGAGAAATAGCGCTTGCACTATTTATTCCGTTCATTCGCCTGTCACAAAATAAAGGCCGTTATTAATAACGGGTTAAACGGGTTTTAGAAAAATCCCATAGACTATAATTTCAAGATTTTTATGACGGACGTTTATAACGGAGGTATTTTTATAGTGTGAAAGGGGCCTTAGAAGAAAATCTTTTCCTGCATGGACATTTATTTATGCACACGATGAACTTCCCAAAACATACCGTATATACTCGAGTATAAGCCGAGTTTTTCAGCACGATCTTTCGTGCTGAAAACACCCCCCTCGGCTTATACTCGAGTGAACTCTCCGCCCTCAGTGGTCTTCAACCTGCGGACCTCCAGAGGTTTCAAAACTACAACTCCCAGCAAGCCCGGACAGCCATCGGCTGTCCGGGCTTGCTGGGAGTTGTAGTTTTGAAACCTCTGGAGGTCCGCAGGTTGAAGACCACTGCGGCCTTCGACATCATCCAGCCCCCCCCCCCCTCTCACCCCCTTTAGTTCTGTACTCACCTCCGCTCGGTGGGACGTTAGGGTGCGCTGGTCCGGTGCTGCAGGACTGTCCGGTGGGGAGGTGGTCCGGTGGGATAGTGGTTCCGGGCTGCCATCTTCACCGGGGGGCCTCTTCTCCGCGCTTCGGGCCCGGCCCCAGAATAGTCACGTTGCCTTGACGCGACGCAGAGGGACGTTCATTACCAACGTCCCTCTGCGTCGTCGTCAAGGCAACGCCTCTATTCCGGGCCCGAAGCGCGGAGATGAGTTGCCCCGGTGAAGATGGCAGCCCGGAACCCATATCCCACCGGACCACCTCCCCACCGGACAGTCCTGCAACACCGGACAAGCGCACCCTAACGTCCCGCCGAGCGGAGGTGAGTACAGAACTAAAGGGGGTGAGAGGGGGGGAGAGTGGGGGGGGCTGGATGATGTCGAAGGCCGCATTGATGGCTGCCCGGGCTTGCTGGGAGTTGTAGTTTTGAAACCTCTGGAGGTCCGCAGGTTGAAGACCACTGTATCAGACATTGACAAGCGGTGGGATGATGACAAGGGGATGATGAAGGGGGGGTGTGGGATTATGACAAGGGGATGATGAAGGGGGTGTGGGATGATGACAAGGGGATGATGAAGGGGGGTGGGGATGATGACAAGGGGATGATGAAGGGGGGTGTGGGATGATGACAAGGGGATGATCAAGGGAGGAGGGGATGATAACAAGGGGATGATGAAGGGGGGGTGTGGGATGATGACAAGGGGATGATGAAGAGGGGGTGTGGGATAATGACAAGGGGATGATGAAGGGGGGTGTGGGATGATGACAAGGGGATGATTAAGGGGGGTTTGGGATGATGACAAGGGGATGATGAAGGGGGGGTGTGGGATGATGACAAGGGGATGATGACAGGCGGTCATGATGAAGGGGGGATGATGACAAGGTGATGATGATGAGGGTGTTAATGACGGGGGTCTGGATGATGACAGGGGGGATGATGTACTTCCCACCCTAGGCTTATACTCGAGTCAATAACTTTTCCTGGGATTTTGGGGTGAAATTAGGGGCCTCGTCTTATATTCTGGTCGGCTTATACTCGAGTATATACGGTAGTTTGTTGGGTTTCTTGACTGTGGGAGGGCCTCCTCATCCCAAGCCATTGCCAAAGAACAAACAAACAAATATTGTGTTATTCCCACGTGTGCGGCCAACACAGCTCTGACCTGGGACCTACATATATCAATCAGATTTGTTTTCACAGCATATCCCACAGATGATTTATCATTTTCTTTTTTTTTCATCTTAAATGCATATAATTTATTACAAGAGTTATGTTCTTATGCTATTTATGTTGGTTAATTATCCAATTTTGAACATTAGGCATATCTTTTGCAAACCACCTTCTAAGAATCAATAATTTACCAAGAAAGAAAAGGCTGTAAAGTAACTCATTATATTTCCAAGAGTCCCCTCCTGCACCGATAATTACGCTAAGAGCTGTAACCCTCAATTTTATCTCAAATTCTTTTTCAATATATATATAAAAAAAAATTCCCAGAAGACAGCAATCTTTGGGCATTCCCATATTAAATGTAAATAGGTTGCACTCTCACTTGGGGAAGTTAGGGCCCTCGCGAAGTCCCATCCTCTACAGCTGCACTGGGGAATAGTGCAACCTTTATAGCACCCTCATCTGTGTAATTTGAAATTGTTTGTTTGATGTACAATTACTGTGTTCCTAATTGCCTGTTCCCAGGCTATTGTCTCGATCGTCCCAATTTCGTCTTCCCACTTTCCTTAGATTTTTTCCTGGATAGTATCCGGTAGTTCTCTGATCAAAAGTTTATAGATCCTACTCATGTGCTTGGACCCACTATCCATAAATCTTATGTATTCTATCATCTTATATGTTTGAGTAATAAAAAAAAATAATAATAAAAGAACTTCTATGTGCTTCTTTGATCTGAAAATACCAGAATCTTTGCGACTCCACCAAGTTATATTCCTTTTTATAATATTTCAAATTCTTTGAGTTTCCCATAAAAAAGAGCTTATTAACAAATTTTATCCCTTTCCTAATCCAAAATCCTTTATCTATCCCTTGATTAAAATGTTGAAAATGACTATTATCCCATAATCTTGTGAAAGTACAGCTTCCATGTATTTTACAATTTTTCTCAACCTCATTTCAGGCTTTAATATATAAATTAAAAATTTGATGTTGTTCTTGTGTAACACATCTGCAAAAATCTCCCTTTGGTGAGGAGACATGTTCTTAAAAATCCAATTATTCCAACCTTGTTTCAAATCTTGTAACTTCTTTGCTAAAAAATTGCGTCTGAAACTGGGTAGTGCCCATCCCCCTTCACCTTCAAGTGCAACTAACTTACTGTACTTCATCCGTATCCTCCCCCATAGCATCCTCCCCAAACTAGCTTCTAGTCCGAAGAACCATTTACTGGGTATACATACTGGTGATGCAGTAATGACATATAGAACTTGAGGGACTATCACCATTTTAACCAATGAAATGTTACCTGCTAGTGACATCGGGAGATTGTTCCATACCTCTAATTTCTTTTTCATTTTACCAAGTAAAGGAGTTAAATTTATTTCACAAAATTAATGACTCTTCCCAGTCATTCAAATTCCAAGATATTCCATATATTCCCCTTCTTTCAATACCCTGACACCCTGTACCCCCCAGATCCTTACCAAAGTCTCCAGGCCACAGTACAGATTTTCCCCCAATTAATTTTTAATCCAGAAAACCGCCCAAACCTTCCTACAAGATCCATAACTTTGGGGATCATGATCTCAGAGTTTTCAATAAATAAAAGAAGGTCACCAGCATACAGCAGTGTTTTATCTTCCCTACCTCTAATACCATAACCAAATATTTCCTGGGACTTCCTTATTAGCTTGGGGTTCTATATACGTAATGAAAAGCAGAGAGATGTTCCTGAGGTTGTGCATTCTGAAAATGTCCCAGCAAGTGTGTAAGTAGTCCGCAGGGCAGGAGCCATCCTATGCTAGACCCATCTGCTTGGGCTGTAATCACGCCCATTTAGCGTGATTGATAGCTCGTGCATGGCATCATGCTGAGGGGGCATCATTTCAGCCCAAGCAGACAGGATTACCATTGTATGGCTCCCTCCCAGGGAACTACTTAAGGGCCGGCAGGGGACACCTTTCAAAATGCATATCCTCACCATCGCTGCCAGCAGGAACCTCTCTTGGGCATAGTAAGTAAGAAGATTTTATTATAAACCTACACCGAAAGTAAGCCCTAGCAGGATTATGGGGTAGGACTGCAATATAAGCCCTACCCCGAAAATAAGACCTAGTCTAGGGGTAATCTGCTGGCGGACCGCGGTCCAGATCTGGCTGCCAGTAATGCCCGCAGACCCCACAGGGCCACCACAGTAATGCCCGCAGACTCCATAGCCCCCCCCCCGCGGCCACAGTAGTGCCCGCAGACCCGACACAGCGCCCGACCACCACAGTGCGGTAATGCCCGCAGATTCCACATCCCCCCGGCCACCCCAGTAATGCCCGCAGACCCCACAGCCCCCCTCGGCCACCACCCCGCCTCCTTTGGCTGGTCCCGCGGCACCCGCGGCAAGTTAGCTTACCGTAATTCAGCCGGGGCAGGGACGCTGACGTTCTAAAACGTCGGCGCGTATGCACGGCCGACGTCACGGACGTGTCCCTGCCCCCGGCTGCTACGGTAAGCTACAGGAGAAGATCTCGCCGCAGGGTACCGTATGGCAAGAAAGTGAAATAAGTACTGGTACCCAAGTTTATTATGGCAGAGGGGTGGGGGGCACTGTAGGGCAGTGTTTCCCAACCAGTGTGCCTCCAGCTGTTGCAAAACTACAACTCCCAGCATGCTGGGAGTTGTAGTTTTGCAACAGCTGAAGGACATTGGTTGGGAAACACTGCTGTAGGGTACGGTAGGAGTGTGGAGGACGACAGGGGAAGGGGAGGATGGGGGGCTGAAGGAGTATGGGGGCTGCAGGAGTGTGGAGGATGCCCCCTATCCTCCACACTCCTGCAGCCCCCCATCCTTCACACTCCTGCAGCCCCCCATCCTCCACACTCCTGCAGCCCCCCCATCCTTCACACTCCTGCAGCCCCTCATCCTCCACACTCCTGAAGCCCCCCATCCTCCACACTCCTGCAGCCCCCCATCCTCCACACTCCTGCAGCCTCCCATCATCCACACTGCTGCAGCCCCCCATCCTTCACACTCCTGCAGCCCCCCATCCTCCACACTCCTGCAGCTTACCATCCTCCACACTGCTGCAGCCCCCCATACCGTAAATAAATAAGCCCTACCCTGAAAATAAGCCCTAGTGTGTTTTTTGTGACTAAAATTAATATAAGACCCGGTCTTATTTTCGGAGAAACACGGTATGCTAAAATCTGGTGACAGGTTCCCTTTAATCAATACCTCTGTGCCTACATGTTCCGCCCTTGGTTAAAAGCAGGAATGGAGGTGGTGAAAAAAGAAGATGGGCTGAAAAATGTCACTCAGTACCTAATCCTGACCATGTACATCTAATTTGTATGCCTCTATCACCTATGTTTATTATAAAAATACCTCTTTTCATTAGCTCATAGTGTTAGAAATCCTCTCAGGGGAAAGGGGCGTGTCCCTCCCTTGTGGTGGTGGGAGGTGATCGGTGTGTCTGCTCATGCAGCCTTGCCCATGACTCATCTCTTGTCCATCACTCATGGACAAGCTGATGCTGCTGCAGGACTGGATATTGTCCAAATAGGTATGGGGACCCCTAGTGGTGGGATTTTTTAGGAGTCATTTTCTATATTATTGTTAAAAAAAATGAATAATTAACAACCATATTACAAAAAGTCTTTACAACATATAAAAAGTTTTGGGATCTGACAGTGCCCATTTAAAGACCAGGTCAACTTGGACCTATTTTTCAAAACAGACGTACGTCTGTTTATGTGGTAGTAACTTTGGAATTTCTTTACTTATCCAAGTGATTCTGATTTTTGATGTATTAAACTTTGTAGTACATTTTGGTTGATACATTCAAAGATTTCTGTAAAAAGCTACAATTTTTTTTAAATGCTTTTAAATAATTAGCAATTTTTTTTAGATTGGAGATTCTCTGCTTTTAAGAGAAATAGTCATGTCACATAAATCAGTCATTACTTCCCATCTACAATAGCTTTACTTATGTTGAAAATCCTTACTTAACATCCTTTTGATATTTAGAAAGTTTATTAACCCTTTTTTTTTTTTTTTTTTTTTTTGGTGTTTCACACTAATAAAAACAAAATGGAGGCAAATTTTAAAAATGTAATAGTTTTTTTCAAATCTTTCCTTTCAATTAATTTTTTTTTTTTTTGCACAACACAGCAGGTGCTGACAGAGAAAGTTGTGGTACATATAATGTTTTAATAACTTTCTATTCCTTTTTAATAAGGTATGATTGACAAAAAATTTTTTTTTTGCAATTATTTTCTATGGCATTATTTTCATTTTATTCTACAGGTCAGTACGATTTGGGGCAATACCAAATTTGCTATACTATTTTTACTATTTCTATAGTTTATTACATTTAGACCATAAAAATTTTAGAGTGTCACCGCATTCTAAGAGCTGAAACTTTTTTATTTTTTGCAGGCTTGTTTTGACTTTTTTGTAGTACCATTTTATTTATGTATGTCATTTTGATCACTTTTTATTTCAGTTTTATAAAGGTAAGATTGACCAAAAATGATATATATATATATATTTATTTATTTCAATTTTCAACGATATTCACTGTTTGGCATAAATGTTTATTTGATTTTACAGGTCAGATTGATTATGATGATACCTGGAACGTCATGTGTCCGCTCTCGATCTATAACGCGGGGCCACGGCGTGGCCCCACGTCATGGCGGGTCGGGCCCAGCCTCTAACAACGGCCGGGATCCGTGGCTAGTAGCGCGTGGCAGTGCTGCGCGCTATTAACCCTTTAGACATGGCGTTCAAAGTTGAAAGCCGCGTCTATAGTGAGAGTGAAAGTGAAAGTATGCCGGTTAGCTCAGTGGGCTGTTCGGGATATCCCGAACAGCTTTCAGAACAGCAGGAGGGTCCCTACCTGCCTCCTCGCTGTCCGATCGCCGAATGACTGCTCAGTGCCTGAGATCCAGACATGAGCAGTCAAGCGACAGAATCATCGATCACTGGTTTCCTATGAGAAACCAGTGATCAATGTGAAAGATCAGTGTGTGCAGTGTTTTAGGTCCCTATGGGACCTATAACACTGCAAAAAAAAGTGAAAAAAAAGTGAATAAAGATCATTTAACCCCTTCCCTATTAAAAATTTGAATCACCCCCTTTTTCCCATAAAAAAAAAACAGTGTAAATAAAAATAAAAATAAACATATATGGTATCACCGCGTGCGGAAATGTTTGAATTATAAAAATATATCATTAATTTAACCGCACGGTCAATGGCGTACGCGCAAAATAATTCCAAGGTCCAAAATAGTGCATTTTTGGTCACTATCAATGCAAAAATGGTACCGCTAAAAACTTCAGATCACGGCGCAAAAAATGAGCCCTCATACCGCCCCATACGCGCAAAAAGAAAAAGTTATAGGGGTCAGAAGATGACAATTTTAAACGTATTAATTTTCCAGAAGTACGACAAAATCAAACCTATATAAGTAGGGTATCATTTTAATCGTATGGACCTATAAAGATAAGGTGTCATTTTTACCGAAAAATGTACTAAGTAGAAACGGAAGCCCCCAAAAGTTACAAAACAGCGTTTTTTTCTTTCAATTTTGTCTCACAATGATTTTTTTTCCGTTTCGCCGTAGATTTTTGTGCAAAATGACTGACATGTTTACAAAGTAGAATTGGTGGCGCAAAAAATAAGCCATCATATGGATGTTTAGGTGCAAAATTGAAAGAGTTAAGATTTTTTAAATGCAAGGAGGAAAAAAATGAAAATGCAAAAATGGAAAAACCCTCGGTCCTTAAGGGGTTAAGATAATTGTGTTTGGGCTTGTTTTATGCTGGATGAGTTGCAGTTTTTAGTAGTACTGTTTTTGGGCATATGTGACATTTTGATCTCTTTTTATTACATTTTTTACAGAGGCAAAATCAACAAAAAACAGTAATAGTTAAATTGTAATATATATACACACATCAGTGCAGTGTTTCCCAACCACTGTGCCTCCAGCTGCAGCAAACTACAACTCTCAGCATGCCCAGACAGGCAAAGGCTGTCAGGGCAAGCTAAGAGCTATAGTTTTGCAACAGCTAGAGGCATCCTGGTTGTGAAACCCTGACCATATGTATAGTGACATTATTGTTAGGGGCTTGTTTTTTGCTGGATGAGTTGACTTTTTTAGTTGTACTATTTTTGGATATATGTGATATTTTAATAAATTTTTATTTAATTTTTACAGAGGCAGGATCAACAGAAAACAGTAATATTGGTGAGTTTTTTTTTAATTTTTTTTATTATGGTATTCACCATGTACGTTAGTAACAAAATGGTTTTATAGTCTGGCTCATTACGGATGAATACATCGGTGAAGTGCTTCCCAACCAGTGTGCACCCAGCTTCTGCCAACATGCTGGGAGCTGTAGTTTTGCAACAGCTGGAAGCACACAGGTTGGGAAGCACTAACTACATTGCCATATTGTGAGAGCTGTATTTTTTTTCTTTTCACTAGCATGATTGTTTTTTGCTGGATGAGTTGTTTTTTGTGGTACTATTTTATGTGTATGTGACATTTTGGCAGGACCAAAAATGGCAGGACCAACAAAAACCAGGATTATTGGTGAGTTGTTTTATATACACATCAGTGCAGCGTTTTCCAACCAGTGTGCCTTCAGCTGCTGAAAAACTACAACTCCCATCATGCCAGGACAGTCAAAGGCTGTCTAGGCATGCTGAGAGCTGTAGTTTTGCAACAGCTGGAGGCACACTGGTTGGAAAACGCTGACCATATATATAGTAATATAATTGTGTGGGGGCTTATTCTTTGCTGGATGAGTTAATGTTTTTAATGGTACTGTGGTAGCTTGGGGGATCTTGGGTTGAACAGGGGTGTTGCAATGTATTGTTGCTGGGTATAGGATTAACTCTTGATTGTCGTGACGCCAGGGTGAGGGCTTCCTCTAGCTATATATGTCCTACCGCCACCTGTCCCAAGAGCAATAGGGAGGAATAAAGGATTGTCCACAGCCGGAATTGTAACAAACTTGAAATAACTTTACTGCAGATTTTATGCAGGATGCAATTAACAACAGTCTTTACAAGAGGAGAGGGATTTAGGCTCCTCACAGGTTGGCTGGGACCTGGTAGGAAATAAGCTTTGATTCCACTGAATTTAGGGGTATGTTTAGGTTCAGTAGTCACGTAGGATTTGGTAGAATGGAGTTGGATTAACACGGTTTAGACTGCGGCTGTAGTGGAAGGCTTCAGGCCCAGATTGTCTTGTCACTGCGATAACAGATCTGCTTACCTGGAGATCCCACGGGAAAGAGCAGGAGCAAAAGAGAGCGATTATTGGATACAGCGCCCTTATGTACTGAAGGGGCAGGATCAAAGCTTATTGGTTCCCCAAACCTGTCAGTCCTAGTACAAAGCATTATGGTACATAACATGACCTATCACATGACCCAAAGGTCCCCAACCCTAGCATAACAGAATTATCAAATATCACATGACCTGAGGTCCTGTACATCAATCACACCACAACAAAATATATCAAAGGCGGCCAGAGGTTAATCCACCAAGAGAGACCTATCAGCACGGAGGAACTATGACTATGGGGACCCACGACTAAGGTACGGGACCAGGTCCAGTACCGGGACACCACAGTACTATTTTGGGGGTATATGTGACGTTTTGATTGCTTTTTATTTATTTTTACAGAGGCAGGATCAACAAAAAACAGTAATACTGGTGAGTTGTTGTAGATAGATAGATAGATAGATAGATAGATAGATAGAACGATGTGCAATATTTCCCAACCAGTGTGCCTCCAGCTGCTGCAAAACTACAACTCCCAGCAAAGGCTGTCTGAGCATTTATTTATTTTACTTTCTTTTTATTTTTTTTGCATTGTCATACTAGGGGACTTGATCACAGGTATAATACATTGCAGTACATATCTTTACTTCTGTTCTTATGCCTCTGGTTCCCAAGGTTACCTTAGGCACCTCCCTATTACTTTGCAGGGCTCTGATGAGGAACAGAGGCAGCTCCCCCCTCTTTCTGTAACCATGTGGGAAGCTTCAGTTGCACTGACAGCAGCATCTAAAGGGTTAACAGTCTGGATCGGACAGTTTTGGTGGGAGCCCCCTAATACGCCAAAAACTGATTGGGGAAGATTTGTCAAAACCTGTGTAGAGGAAAAATACACCAAATGCCCATAGCAACCAATCACATCCTAGCTTTCATTTTCCACAGACCTTTTAAAAAAATGAAAGCAGTAATCTGATTGGTTGCTATTGGCAACTGCTCCACATTATCTTTTATAACTTAAAAATACATGACGCCTTGTTGTACAGATGAAAGAGACTGGGTATTATATAAGACATCATGATCACGTGTCAGGGCTGTACTATATCCAGGCACAAACAGGGGCGTCAATAGGGGTGCAAGATTTTGGGCCCAACCACAACTTTTTTACAAGTACATTTACTTGAATCTAAGGCCCAAAAAGAAACACACAAACAAAAACTGCCCCTCATTTTGCTTTTCTGAGATGCAGTTTTTGTGGCGTTTATTCAAAATGAATGGGTTTTAGGCTTGGGTTTTTTTTTTCTTTGGTGGTGTTTCCCCTACATTTTTTTTAATTACTAGTTATGTGATTCCTTCATGATGTCCCTCAGGGATTTCTATTAAAGAAATGGGGAGGAAACACCCGAATAACGCCAATGTTAAACCCACATTGTGTTTTTCCTGGTATGTTTTTCCTCCCATAGAAGTCTATGGGAGAGAAAAAACGCCAAGATTCCCTGACAAAAACGAAAACTGAGACTGAGCGAAGAAAATACCAAAGAGTGAAAAAATGCCAAACAATGACCCAAATGGCTTTACACAATTCAGCTAACATCTGGATTTTTTGGGCCACTTTTGCCTTACAAAAAGTGGAAACTCATTCTAAGGGCTCGTTCACATGGGCGGATCCACAGGGTATTTTACGATGCGGATCCGCTGACGGTGGACTCCTACAGTGTGACTCAGATGTGCCTGCTCGGGGGGGCAATCCGCCACTATTAGCAGACACACTGCGATGTGCAAGTCGCCGCGTGCAGGCGCAGTATACTCACACACATCGCAGCTGCTTTTGGCCTAGCTCAGGGAGTAGGGTGAGCGGCCGCGATGTGTGCGAGTAAACTATGCAGCGACTCGCACATCACATCAGTGTTTCTGCTTGTAGCGGTGGATTGCCGCTCCGAGCAGGCACATCTGAGTCACACTGTAGGGGTCCATCATCGGCGGATCCGCAGTGTAAAATATGCTGTGGATCTGCCCGTGTGAACGAGCCGTAAGTGTGCATTTACAACTGCGTATTATGCTGCAGATTTTTTGCTGCTGATTTTGCTACCTATTGACTATAATGGGTAGCAAAATCTGCTGCAGAAAACCTGCAGGAAAATACGCAGCAGGTGGTTTCACATTAGGATTGGGCATCCAATCAAATTGCTTCTTTTATTTTTTGAAAGCCATAATGTGCCACTTTCACCAGTGTGTTACCCCCCAGACTACACACATGAGCTTACCGTACTGTTGTGAACACATGTAATGCAGCCATACCTTTGGCTGCGCTTTTGGCTGCTTTATCCGTGCGAAAATTATATATGGATGCCGGTCAGCAACAGTCTGGCTGGGCTTCGCAATGGTCCCCCCGCCACCATACTTATCCTCCCTACATCACATCTTAGACCACTGTCAGGGACACAGAGGTCCTCAGCACATGCGCCCCTGATGTCCTGGACGCGCGCGGCCCAGAGTGACTTACCAGAGTGAGCGCTGGCTCCTGCCGGCTGAAACCTCCATGCGCCTGCACTGTGCCAGAGGCAGGGAGCAAGCACTTGCTCTGGTAAGTATGACCTTGCCACGCGCGCATTCAAGACATCAAGGGCAAATGTGCTGAGGACCTCTGTCTCTCTATCCAAGAGGTTTTCACACGAATAAAGCAGCCAGAAGCGCAGCCAAAGGTATGGCTGCATTACATGTGTTCACAACAGTAGGCTCGTGTGGGTAGTCTGGTGGGGGGTTAAAACACTGGTGACAGTTGCGCTTTGAAGAATCTATCTGATTGGTTGCTATGGCCGGCTCCACTTTTCCTCTGCACAGCTTTTCATAAATTCCCCAAATTTTGTAGGCCTCAAAGCAGACCGTGCTTTTAAATCCTAGAAAATATTTGTATAGTTGAGGGAAGTGGCCCAAACCAGGGGCGGACATATCGCCTGTGCAGCCAGTTCAACTGCACAGGGGCCCAGCGTGTGAGGGAGCCTGCTGCCCTTTCATACTAGTAAGCGCTTCTGGAAGCGCTCACTAATATGCATGGTACGGAAAGTTCAGTCCCTCCACCCCCCTGTGTCATTTCATTAAAGCCGCCATGCCCCCTCCCATAGACTTGTATTCAGGGGGTGTGGCTGTGATATCACGAGCCTCCGGAGCTGCACCCGACGCTCTAAACAAATGTCGGGTGCCGCAGGGAGATCGCGGTGGTTCCCAATACCAGGACCCCCTGTGATCAGACATCTGATCCCCTATCCTTTGGATAGGGGATAAGATGTCTAGGGGCAGAGCTCCCCTTTAAGAGGTTAAAAGACTTACCAAAATACTATGTGTGAACCCAGTCTTAGTCTTAAAAGAGTTGACCAAGTTCTCACATAACGACACCTTTGTCCATGTGGTTGTGTGTGGTATTGCAGCAAGTTTCTTTGAAGTGAATGGAGCTCAGCTGCAATGCCTCTCACAACCTGCAGAAAGGTGTGGCACTGCTTTAGTTTAAAAACAGATATTTTTGTAACTCTGGACACTCCTTCAATTTTGAAGGTAAAGTCAAATGATGTATATTATAGAGCTTCCATTATTGTATACTCCTTCTTATTCTCTATGCCTCAGACATTCAGATAGAGAATGGCACCATACATCATCTACCTCTGACAGTTATTATACGCTTAATGGATGACGAAGATGATGAAGCAGATGGCAGTAGAGAACTGAATGATAGTAAGTACATCATTTTTGATAATGCTCATGATTTCAGTAATATAATTGCCGTTTCCTTTTCCATTATGGAGGAGATTCTGGTTTCAGTCAAAATCCTTTGCCATGTTTCAGGGCTTATTTATGGGTCAGATGCTTTGCTCAAATGCTTCTTTCTGGAGGAGAGCTACATTGCATTTCTTTTAGCCTGGTCTATGAGACCTTCTACACCAACTGGTGGACACATGAGACCATGTGACAAGGAAACCAAATCATAACCAAAACCAACATCACTTTCATGCTGCTTGAACCACAAGACATCAGGGTGGTCTACGTTGGCTTCTGACTGCCCCGCCAGCCTTGACTGATATATATTTTCCCTACACCCAAACAGAAAGAGACCTATCAATCAAGGCTGGTGGGGTGGAGAGAAGATGCCAAGGACCCCCCCAAAGACTCTTGGTTCAGGTAGCATAGAAGGGATCACAGGTTTTCGTTCATAAGTGTTAAAGAGGAAACAAAACAACATATTATTGTACAAATCACATGATTAACATAGGAGAGCGCATCTTGGATGATTCATTCTCTATGTCCAGGAGAACCTGTGACACGTCTGCCATACAGTGGGGATCAAAAGTTTGGGCACCCCAGGTAAAAATTTGTATTAATGGGCATAAAGAAGCCAAGGAAAGATGGAAAAAATCTCCAAAAGGCATCAAATTACAGATTAGACATTCTTATAATATGTCAACAAAAGTTAGATTTTATTTCCATCATTTACAATTTCAAAATAACAGAAAACAAAAAATGGCGTCTGCAAAAGTTTGGGCACCCTGCAGAATTTATAGCATGCACGGCCCCCTTTGCAAAGCTGAGACCTGCCAGTGTCATGGATTGTTCTCAATCATCATCTGAAACAAAAGACAGACAGCGTGTGTGATACCGTTATTGCACAGATTTGACTTGAGTAAAGGTTGCGCTTACCACAGCAGGTTACACTCAACCAAGTGCAACAATGGAAAAAGGCATAGATAGTGAGGCATCTGCAGCTACTCCACGTCCAAGTAAATGTAACAAAGAATAGGACCTCCAATGTAATGACGGGATTCAAAGTGCAGGACACACACGTGAAGGGATCTGAGGTTTATTCACACATGATGCAACGCGTTTCACAGATAGACTGCTTCGTCAGGCATACTCAGGTGAGTACAAACACACAATATTTAGAGCTCATGGGTTAACCCTTAAAAGGAAAACCTTAAAGGGACCATGATAAAAATATTTTAAAATACACATAAAAAACATCTGTGATTAACAAAACATAAATATTGAAAGAAAAAAAACAATCATCAGGAACAGTGGAAGTTAAAGCAAGATCTGGAAGACCAAGAAAATATCAGACAGAACAGCTTGCAGGATTGTGAGAAAAACTATTCAAAACCCACGTTTGACTGCACAATCCCTCCAGAAAGATCTGGCAGACACTGGAGTTGTGGTACACTATTCCACTATAAAGAGATACTTGTACAGATATGGTCTTTATGAAAGAGTCATCAGAAGAAAACCTCTTCTACGTCCTCCCCACAAAAATCAGCGTTTGCACTTTGCAAATTAACATATAGACAAAATATAGGCATTTTGGAAACAAGTTCTGTGGACCGATGAGGTTAAAATTGAACTTTTTGGAAGGAATGAGCAAAGGTACCTTTGGAGAAGAAGAGGAACAGAATTTAATGAAAAGAACCTCTGTCCAACTGTTAAGCATGGGGTGGATCAATCATGCTTTGGGGTTGTATTACAGCCAGTGGCACAGGGGACATCTCACGAGTAGAAGGAAAAATGGATTCAATAACATTTCAGCAAATTTTGGATGCTAACTTGATGCCATCTGTGAAAAAGCTGAAGTTAAAGAGAGGATGGCTTCTACAAATGGATAATGATCCTAAACACACCTCGAAATCCACGGGGGATTACATCAAGAGGCGTAAACTGAAGGTTTTGGCCTTCACAATCTCCTGACCTCAACATAATTGAAAATCTATGGATAGACCTTAAAAGTACGCGACAGACAGCCCAGAAGTCTCAAAGAACTGGAAGACTTTTGTAAGGAAGAATGGACAAAGATACCTCAAACAAGAAATGAAAGACTCTTGGCTGGCTACAAAAAGCGTTTACAAGCTGTGATACTTCCCAAAGGGGGCAGTACAAGATATTAACTCTGCAGGGTACCCAAACTTTTGAAGACACCATTTTTTTGTTTTCTGTTATTTTGAAAGTGTAAATGATGGAAATAAAATCTAACTTTTGTTGACATATTATAAGAATGTCTAATCTGTAATTTGATGCCTTTTGGAGATTTTTCCATCTTTCCTTGGCTTCTTTATGCACATTAACACAAATTTTTACCTGGGGTGCCCAAACTTTTGATCCCCACTGTAGCTGTACAAGAAGAGGATCTCCTATCCACGATGTGTTTTAATATTTTTTGGCTATAAATGACTTTATCAGTATAGAAACTACGAAGCTAAATTTACCAGATTCTGGGATCGCTGGCTCTATTCCTCCTTCCAAGCTATTCTCTTCCCAGCTATGCTGTAGGATTCTCCTCCCTTACTGATTTTCTGTTCTGTATTCATTTCATTCTTCTGTCTTGGAATGTAAGAAAGATCTTTTTGATTAAATTCTATTGTGACAAAGTATAATGTACCTCTGATCTGTAAATGTCAGCACTACCGTGATCTTTGATACTCTGGACCTTAGTTACTAAGTCTTCTTGTTACTGTTTTATGTGTTTCTCCCACCTCATTCTAGCGTTTAGTGAACATCTGAACACCCAGACCCCAAATCATAAAAAACTTCTAACATGTCTCTTTATTACAACCAAAACAAAAAGTATCATCTATAAATCCTTCTGGATTGTTTGATAGTTTTATGCACCCTTGCATCTTATAAAATGACCACTTTGATCCTAAATTTTATTGTTACTGTCACGATCCCGGCTGGTAGGAGGTGGATCCTCTGTGCCAGAGAGGGATTGGCGTGGACCGTGCTAGTGGACCGGTTCTAAGTCACTACTGGTGTTCACCAGAGCCCGCCGCAAAGCGGGATGGTCTTGCTGCGGCGGTAGTGACCAGGTCGTATCCACTAGCAACGGCTCAACCTCTCTGACTGCTGAAGATAGGCGCGGTACAAGGGAGTAGACAAAGCAAGGTCGGACGTAGCAGAAGGTCGGGGCAGGCAGCAAGAATCGTAGTCAATAAGGCAAGCAGGAGGTCAAGTACACGGTATGGATAAACACAGTAACGCTTTCACTAGGCTCTAGGGCAACAAGATCCGGCAAGGGAGTGCATGGGAGGAGATCAGATATAGTCTGCGAGCAGGTGGAAGCCAATTAAGCTAATTGGGCCAGGCACCAATCATTGGTGCACTGGCCCTTTAAGTCTCAGGGAGCTGGCGCGCGCGCGCCCTAGAGAGCGGAGCCGCGCGCGCCAGCACATGACAGCAGGGGACGGGAACGGGTAAGTGACCTGGGATGCGATTCGCGAGCGGGCGCGTCCCGCTGTGCGAATCGCATCCCCGACGGCCATGACAGTGCAGCGCTCCCGGTCAGCGGGACCGACCGGGGCGCTGCGGAGAGAGAGACGCCGTAAGTGCTCCGGGGAGGAGCGGGGACCCGGAGCGCTAGGCGTAACAGTACCCCCCCCCCCTTAGGTCTCCCCTTCTCTTTGTCCGGTAACTGCCTCCCCTGGGATGAGGACACCGGGAAAGAAAGGAGGGTTTCCTCAACGGCAGGCAGTACAGCAGGAGTGGGAATGGGGAGGGAGGGCAGAGGGCGAGGCCTGGCACGGGGCAGTGTGACACCAGAACGGGGGCCATGGGGAGGCACCGAGGCTTGCCTGACTGGACTGGGAGGGGGGGAGAGGCACTTCTTATGGCAGGACGGCAGACCGGTTACAGGGGGAACCACAGGGTCACGGCAGGGAGTACTGGGAACCGGTTTAAGGCAGTCCTTGAAACAAGAGGAACCCCAGCTCTTGATCTCCCCTGTGGACCAATCCAGGGTTGGGGAATGGTGTTGAAGCCAGGGTAGTCCAAGGAGAATTTCGGAAGTGCAATTGGAGAGGACCAAAAACTCAATTTTTTCGTGATGAGGTCCGATGCACATTAGGAGGGGCTCCGTGCGGAAACGCACGGTGCAATCCAACCTGACTCCGTTGACCGCGGAAATGTAGAGTGGCTTGACGAGACGGGTCACCGGGATGCGGAATTTATTCACCAAGGACTCACGAATAAAATTCCCAGAGGCACCAGAGTCCAGGCAGGCCACGGCTGAGAGGGAGGAGTTGGCTGAAGGGGAAATCCGCACGGGCACCGTGAGACGTGGAGAAGCCGGCTTAGAATCAAGAGACGCCACACCCACGAGAGCTGGGTGCGAGCGTGCGTTTCCCAGACGTGGAGGGCGGATAGGGCAATCCACCAAGTAATGTTCGGTACTGGCACAGTACAGACAAAGATTCTCTTCCCTACGGCGATTCCTCTCCTCCCGGGTCAGGCGAGACCGATCCACTTGCATGGCCTCCTCGGCGGGAGGCCTAGGCGTAGATTGCAACGGAGACTGTGGGAGAGGTGCCCAGAGATCTAAGTCTTTTTCCTGGCGGAGCTCTTGATGTCTCTCAGAAAAACGCATGTCAATGCGAGTGGCTAGATGAATGAGTTCGTGCAGGTTAGCAGGAGTTTCTCGTGCGGCCAGAACATCTTTAATGTTGCTGGATAGGCCTTTTTTAAAGGTCGCGCAGAGGGCCTCATTATTCCAGGATAGTTCAGAAGCAAGAGTACGGAATTGTATGGCGTACTCGCCAACGGAAGAATTACCCTGGACCAGGTTCAGCAGGGCAGTCTCAGCAGAAGAGGCTCGGGCAGGTTCCTCAAAGACACTTCGAATTTCCGAGAAGAAGGAGTGTACAGAGGCAGTGACGGGGTCATCGCGGTCCCAGAGCGGTGTGGCCCATGACAGGGCTTTTCCAGACAGAAGGCTGACTACGAAAGCCACCTTAGACCTTTCAGTAGGAAACTGGTCCGACATCATCTCCAAGTGCAGGGAACATTGCGAAAGAAAGCCACGGCAAAACTTAGAGTCCCCATCAAATTTGTCCGGCAGGGACA
This sequence comes from Hyla sarda, assembly GCF_029499605.1. Taxonomy (NCBI): domain Eukaryota; kingdom Metazoa; phylum Chordata; class Amphibia; order Anura; family Hylidae; genus Hyla; species Hyla sarda. Next base: position 88,890,805 of record NC_079199.1, on the reverse strand, counting down.
AGCGGAGGCTAGGAGTGGCCACTCGCTGCGGAAGAGGTGCAGGAGCTGGCGGAGGAGATGGTTGCTGCTGCTGTAGCTGAGACTGAAATTGCTGTAGCTGTGACTGAAGCTGCTGTAGCTGCGACTGGAGTTGCTGTGTCATGGTGGTCAAGTACGACAGCTGGTGATCTTGTTGGGCGATCTGTCGGGCTTGCTGGGCGACCAGTGTAGTGAGGTCGGCGACAACTGGCAGAGGAACTTCAGCGGGATCCATGGCCGGATCTACTGTCACGATCCCGGCTGGTAGGAGGTGGATCCTCTGTGCCAGAGAGGGATTGGCGTGGACCGTGCTAGTGGACCGGTTCTAAGTCACTACTGGTGTTCACCAGAGCCCGCCGCAAAGCGGGATGGTCTTGCTGCGGCGGTAGTGACCAGGTCGTATCCACTAGCAACGGCTCAACCTCTCTGACTGCTGAAGATAGGCGCGGTACAAGGGAGTAGACAAAGCAAGGTCGGACGTAGCAGAAGGTCGGGGCAGGCAGCAAGAATCGTAGTCAATAAGGCAAGCAGGAGGTCAAGTACACGGTATGGATAAACACAGTAACGCTTTCACTAGGCTCTAGGGCAACAAGATCCGGCAAGGGAGTGCATGGGAGGAGATCAGATATAGTCTGGGAGCAGGTGGAAGCCAATTAAGCTAATTGGGCCAGGCACCAATCATTGGTGCACTGGCCCTTTAAGTCTCAGGGAGCTGGCGCGCGCGCGCCCTAGAGAGCGGAGCCGCGCGCGCCAGCACATGACAGCAGGGGACGGGAACGGGTAAGTGACCTGGGATGCGATTCGCGAGCGGGCGCGTCCCGCTGTGCGAATCGCATCCCCGACGGCCATGACAGTGCAGCGCTCCCGGTCAGCGGGACCGACCGGGGCGCTGCGGAGAGAGAGACGCCGTAAGTGCTCCGGAGAGGAGCGGGGACCCGGAGCGCTAGGCGTAACAGTTACCTTGGAACAGTTATCTGTCAAACAGTTTATATACCATTTGTAATGCTTCTGGTTTGCAACCACCATCGTACTATGTGTCCTGGATCTAACCAGCATTAGGCAATATTCTCTGTGCCATGTGTCTGCTGTATTTCCTGGTCTTTTTGCTCTGGTGTGTCTCTTGCTGCAGTTTCCGCTTTGTCCACTAGGGGCTACTGGCTGAGTTTTACAGAGCCAGCGTGCACTATTTAATGGATCCTCCTCCAATCCCTGTGTGGTATGGGGTGTGATGCAGGGCAGATGGAATTACCCTAAGGGCAGATGGCATTAACCCCTTGCATTCGTATCCTCAATACCACCCAAAGGTATATCGCTGGATCCTGGGCTAGCTACGGAGGCAATAATGACTCTGACGCCAAGTTATGGACAATGGTAGCTTTGGGTTAGACAGGTGGAAAAGTCTATACAGTTCAGCCGGGGCCCATGGAGGTGACGAGTGACTCCTAGACCTTAAGGGCTTGCTGGGACTTGTAGTAGAACGGGACAATTTAGTGCAGGCCACTTTGACTAGACAGCAGATGAGATGACTGTGACTGACTTGACTTGTGACTGACAATGATGTGACTGTAGCTTACTTGTAGACTTGCAGCTTGTGACTGCAGACTGGACTTGAGGCTCCTATGACTCCAGACACAATCTTATGCTCAACTGCACTGGACCTCCGCAACAAGAGCTCTAAGCTCCAAGAGAGGGAGCAGAGGCTCCACCTAGGGCTTATATGGGGGAGACTCTCCTGGGTAATAATCACATGACAACTCACATGTTAAACAGTCTTAAAGTGACAACGCTTTCTTCACACATTACATAGTATAATACATGGTAAACATATGTACATGGGGGGAAAAGTGCAAGGGGGGCCCATGGGACACTGAAGGGAATCTGCCTGACAGGGCAGCAAGGATACGGGGTACCAACATCCGTACTGGGCCACCACACCTGTATGGCACTCTGTACAACAGCCACACCTATTGTCTGATGCCTCAGCAAGGTATTCCTGTATTGCTAAGGTCCTGTAACCTGAGTTCCAGTCTGCCTGCTTCTCCTGTGTTTCTGATCCTGCCGATATTCTGGACTTTGCCTTCGCCGCATCCATTTGACTCTGATCTGCATCTCTTGTGTATGAATTTGGACTATTTACCACAATTTCTGTCTGCATGCTGCTTGTTCCAGCCAGCCTGCCCCTGTAGCCATCTTGGATTGGATTGTTTAAATAAAACATATAAAGACAAAAACATGAAACCCCATAATAAAACATTAAAGAGGGAAAAACTGAAAATAAAGCGTATGGCTTTAGGGTTTCCACTTTGTTCTCTACATTAAAGTGTTAAAGTGTACCTGTAACCAGGGGCGGACTGACAACACTCAGGGCCCCGGACCAAATAAAGCAAGGGCCCTCAGTCGGCCCCTGGCCACACCTCTGCCCCACCCCTATTCTGACATCAGCCTGATTGGTGATGTCTGGCATTAGCCGAGGGAGTGGGAGCAGGCACTGTGCTTACACTGTGCGTATTTTATGGTGCGGATCCGCGACAATAGACCCTACAGCGCTGTCTCCATCTGCGTTTGCTCATAGCAGCAATAAACCACTATGAACAGACACGCTTTGATGTGCATGTTCGACGCACGCAAGTGCAGTATACTCGCACACATTGCAGCTGCTCTCGGCCTAGCTCAGGGATCAGGAGGAGCGGCTGCGATGTGTGCGAGTATACTGTGCATGCGCGAGGTGAACATGCACCTTGAAGCGTGTCTGCTCGTAGCAGTGGATTGCCGCTATGAGCAGACACAGATGGAGGCAAGCACTGTAGGGTCCATTGCTGGCGGATCCGCAGCGTAAAATACACTGCGGATCCGTCCATGTGAATAAGCACTTAGGGTACGTTCACACGTACAGGATCTGTTGTATATTTTCTGCAAATGATTTTGCTACCTATTGAAGCTAATGGGTTGCAAAGTCAGCTGCACAAAATATGCAGCAATTTTTTGAAAAATCGCGGTAAAACCGCACAATTTTTGCCGCGATTTTTCCCAAAAATTGTTCTGGTAATGTGACCTGTTGGTGACCTGTGGACACTGGAGGAGGGAAAGTGACCCCACTGGGCTGCTACTATACACATCACCCAGCCCCAGGTTATACTGCTGATCAGAGGGGAGAGAGGCAGCACACAGGGACATCACTCACCTCACATGAAGCGGCCGCTCTGTGTTCCCGGGAGGCTTGTCAGCTCTCGGCCCCGTCCCCTTCCTGTGCTGGGGACGGAGCCATCAATCAGGTGCTCTTCATCCCTGGATCCGGGACAAGTGTCCTGAATCCTCAGCAGCTGCAACTATGGCCGAATGGCCCGGCCGGTCAGTCCGCCCCTGCCTGTAACTTTTGACATGTCCGCACTGCCACGCACTCCTCTCCCTGCTCTGTGACACGTAATCGAGACATGCTTCATAGACTTTATGAGTGTCTCTCGATCCCGTGACACAGATCAGGGAGAGAATGCGTTGAGCACAAACTTCTCCTGGCTTATTCGCCTGATAACTAGAGGTCAGTGTTCAGACCCCCATCGATCAAAACTTCTGACATGTTGCTATGAATACAACTGTGGTAGTCACACCCATAAGGGGCAGCTGAGTTAAAGAATCAATGATCTTACACATAGTAGAGCACCCTAACTTTATTAAAGGGGTACTCTGGCCCTAATACATCTTATCCCCTATACATCTTATTCAACGGATAGGGGATATGATGTATGATCGCAGGGGTCCCACTGCTGGGGACCCCTGCAATCTGTCATTGTGCACCCACCTTTGTGAGGTCTCCGCAACCCTGGAGGCTCTGAGTGTGTAGTGTGACGACCACGGGGCCGGAGTATCATGACGTCAAGACTCCGCCCTGTGTGATGTCACGCTCTGCCCCCTCAATGCAAGTCTATGGGAGCCTCCAGTGCTGCGGAGAGCTACTCGGAGCCTCCAGCGCTGCGGAGAGCTCACAAAGGTGGGTGAGCAATGACAGATTGTGTGGTCCCCTTCGGCGGGACCCCCCTTGTCCCCTCCTTTGGATAGGGGATAAGATGTATTAGGGCAGGAGTAACCCTTTAAGTCCCATTCCCTTGTACAGCTTCAGTTCTATCTCCCAGCAAACAACATAATCTGTGTGGGTTACTCTTTTTTCAAAACGTTATTCCTGATTGTTCCCTTATGGATGCCTTTCTTTTGACAGTATATGACTCCCTTACTGACCCCATAGTTATTATATTTATTGTACTTCACATGTGAAATAGAGAGCAGAGTGAAGACCCATGAGGAAGAAGAGGAGGAGAAAGCCATATTAGCCGTTTGTCGTTCAGCAGGTAGTTCTACAGATAGATAGATAAAAGATAGACTATAGAGGCCATAACCCATGTGTGATTTCAAAGAAAATGTACCTACTGGGTCAGTAAATCATAGGACACTATCCTGCTGTACACTAGACTTTGTAGTCAAGGGACTCCATGGGACATATAATTATTCTAAATGATATCCCTGGAATTTTAAGGGTTAATAGTATAATTTTCCTTTCGATTTTTAGAAAATGATGCTAATGATTCTAGATAATAAAACTAATATTTATAGTGATCTTGGCATTAAAAAAATATATTGCTGATGCTCCAAGGGTTGCTCAAGGTGTTAATGGCACCCATGATGGTCTTGGGGTTACTAATATCCCTGGTGTCTAGTGGTTCCATACTAAATAGTGATGTTGTTAATAACAGCGCATCTTTTGTAATCCTGAATAAATAAAACAGTCCTGGGTTGATAATGGAATATTTTTTGGCTTTAGGAGACATATTTAAGATCTCAGTTTGTGAAGATAAAAAAGAACCTGAAGAAGAGTTTCCTGAAGGTAGACGGTTTTCTGTATATACTGTAGACGGTTTTCTGTATATACTGTAGACGGTTTTCTGTATATACTGTAGACGGTTTTCTGTATATACTGTAGACGGTTTTCTGTATATACTGTAGACGGTTTTCTGTATATACTGTAGACGGTTTTCTGTATATACTGTAGACTTTTTTTGTATATACTGTAGACGGTTTTCTGTATATACTGTAGACGGTTTTCTGTATATACTGTAGACGGTTTTCTGTATATACTGTAGACGGTTTTCTGTATATACTGTAGACGGTTTTCTGTATATACTGTAGACTTTTTTTGTATATACTGTAGACGGTTTTCTGTATATACTGTAGACGGTTTTCTGTATATACTGTAGACGGTTTTCTGTATATACTGTAGACGGTTTTCTGTATATACTGTAGACGGTTTTCTGTATATACTGTAGACGGTTTTCTGTATATACTGTAGACGGTTTTCTGTATATACTGTAGACGGTTTTCTGTATATACTGTAGACGGTTTTCTGTATATACTGTAGACGGTTTTCTGTATATACTGTAGACAGTTTTCTGTATATACTGTAGACGGTTTTCTGTATATACTGTAGACGGTTTTCTGTATATACTGTAGACGGTTTTCTGTATATACTGTAGACTGTTTTCTGTATATACTGTAGACGGTTTTCTGTATATACTGTAGACTGTTTTTTGTATATACTGTAGACGGTTTTCTGTATATACTGTAGACGGTTTTCTGTATATACTGTAGACGGTTTTCTGTATATACTGTAGACGGTTTTCTGTATATACTGTAGACGGTTTTCTGTATATACTGTAGACGGTTTTCTGTATATACTGTAGACGGTTTTCTGTATATACTGTAGACTTTTTTTGTATATACTGTAGACGGTTTTCTGTATATACTGTAGACGGTTTTCTGTATATACTGTAGACGGTTTTCTGTATATACTGTAGACGGTTTTCTGTATATACTGTAGACTTTTTTTGTATATACTGTAGACGGTTTTCTGTATATACTGTAGACGGTTTTCTGTATATACTGTAGACGGTTTTCTGTATATACTGTAGACAGTTTTCTGTATATACTGTAGACGGTTTTCTGTATATACTGTAGACGGTTTTCTGTATATACTGTAGACTTTTTTTGTATATACTGTAGACGGTTTTCTGTATATACTGTAGACGGTTTTCTGTATATACTGTAGACGGTTTTCTGTATATACTGTAGACAGTTTTCTGTATATACTGTAGACGGTTTTCTGTATATACTGTAGACGGTTTTCTGTATATACTGTAGACTTTTTTTGTATATACTGTAGACGGTTTTCTGTATATACTGTAGACGGTTTTCTGTATATACTGTAGACGGTTTTCTGTATATACTGTAGACAGTTTTCTGTATATACTGTAGACGGTTTTCTGTATATACTGTAGACAGTTTTCTGTATATACTGTAGACGGTTTTCTGTATATACTGTAGACGGTTTTCTGTATATACTGTAGACGGTTTTCTGTATATACTGTAGACTTTTTTTGTATATACTGTAGACGGTTTTCTGTATATACTGTAGACAGTTTTCTGTATATACTGTAGACGGTTTTCTGTATATACTGTAGACGGTTTTCTGTATATACTGTAGACTTTTTTTGTATATACTGTAGACGGTTTTCTGTATATACTGTAGACGGTTTTCTGTATATACTGTAGACGGTTTTCTGTATATACTGTAGACGGTTTTCTGTATATACTGTAGACGGTTTTCTGTATATACTGTAGACGGTTTTCTGTATATACTGTAGACAGTTTTCTGTATATACTGTAGACGGTTTTCTGTATATACTGTAGACGGTTTTCTGTATATACTGTAGACGGTTTTCTGTATATACTGTAGACGGTTTTCTGTATATACTGTAGACGGTTTTCTGTATATACTGTAGACTTTTTTTGTATATACTGTAGACGGTTTTCTGTATAGAGTATACTGTATATATTGTATGTATAGAGTAATTTGCATTTGTAGAGATGGAGAAGATTGTCGAAGCAGCTATGGAACAGTCCAGTTCTAAAAACCATACCAACTTTCTCTTTTTTTTTTTTTGTTTTTTTTTTAAACTGTTTATTTATAGTTTTTAACAATTTTCCAGAATAAGGAAAAATAAAACAAGAGAAATTAAAGACATATCAAAAGAATGCATAAGCAACAAGAGTGTGTTACTACAAAAACATATGGATATAATATTGTTACATGTGACCTTACTGATAGCAATACCACATGACTGGATGGGATTTTAGATACACCCCTTCCTCTCTAACCCACTCTTAACCATGTAACAACCCCTTCTCCCAATAGAAAAGACACTGACACCTGCTGTGGGAAAATTGGGCCGTGTGGCCCATTTATTTAACAAACCAATAAATAACATTTGAATATTTATATATAAACATAACCAAACTGGAGGGCACTCCCCTCCCCCAACCGGATTTGTGCAACATGCTTCTTACCCCTGGCCGCGAGCCCCTGGCCCAGGAGCACCCCGGTAACCTTCCGCACAATCCCTCGAACTCCTGAGGCCCAGAACCACCACCAGGAGGCCCAATTGAACCATTTCAAACATTTATCTTTCAAACTACTAACTCCCCCGGGACCCTTTCACATGCCTCCCCCTTATCAGAATCCCACCCACCAAGCGTTTAAAAGAGGGCGGGCGGGCGGGACCTTCTTCTCGCTTCTACACGCCGACTGGTGAGTACCCTCCCCCCCTGGGGCACCCCCCTATATACACTCCTCCCCCTCCCCTCCAGATGACCTCTCTTTCACCCCACTCTCGAGCCACCTGCTACAGTCCCTTAAAGGAGCAGCAGCCATTTAACTCTTTAACCCCCATTCTCTTGAAATATACCTCTAACCCCATTAACCCTTACTAACATCTGGGAGGGCCACTAAAACCCCCGTCAAGACGCCACTACGCCAGGGGTTCCCCCGCTCCGTTTGCTCCCAATGTGCTGAAAATACTAATTTGATTCTGTGGTCTACGTTCTCTGCCTACCATTATAAACATGGTAAATCTGTAGGTTCATGGGGTATGTGCATAACACTAGCAAGTTAAATATAACATTTTGGGAAAGAAAAAGAAGAGAGAGAAAAATAAAAGGTTAAAAGATTAAAGATAAAATAGAAAACTCTACATGGTCCCCTCCACACCTATAGTGAGTTAGCCGTCATGGCCATTATACATCAAATGCCTCCCATTCCTGCCATATTCTGTAAAACGTAGGTAAGTGTGGCTGAAAAATACTCCATTCTCCTTATCTCCCGAATTCTGTCCAACAATGCTCCCAATGGAGGAGGATTACCATCTTCCCACCATCTAGCTATCATGCATTTAGCCACTGTCAAGATATGTAATAGAAGTCTAGATCGTACTTTAGTTAAAGGGGTACTCCGCCCCTAGACATCTTATCCCCTATCCAAAGGATAGGGGATAAGATGTCAGATCGCCGGGGCCCCGCTACTGGGGACCCCTGGGATCTCTGCTGCAGCACCCTGCTATCATTATTGCACAGAACAAACTCTGTGCGTAATGACGGGCAATACGGGGTCCGGAGCATCGTTACGTCACGGATCTGCCCCCTCGTGACGTCACGGCTCTGCCCCCTCGTGACGTCACGGCTCTGCCCCCTCGTGACGTCATGGCCTGCCCCCTTAATGCAAGTCTATGGGAGGGGGCGTGGCAGCCGCCACGCCCCCTCCCATAGACTTGCATTAAGGGGGGCGGGCCGTGACGTCACGAGGGGGCAGAGCCGTGACGTAACGATGCTCCGGCCCTTGTATTGCCCATCATTACGCACAGAGTGAGTTTGCTCTGTGCAATAATGATAGCGGGGTGCTGCAGCGGAGATCCCAGGGGTCCCCAGTAGCGGGGCCCCATCGATCTGACATCTTATCCCCTAAAGGATAGGGGATAAGATACTAGGGGTGGAGTACCCCTTTAAGTCTCTAGGGAGCATATGGTGGGATCTAGGGAGAGCATAATCCCCAAGACCTGTCCAATGAGAGCTTGGACTGAGTTCCAGTACTCAGCAAGGGCAGGGCAATCCCAAAAAAATTGCAGGCGTGAGCCTGACGATAGTCGCCACCTCCAACACAGTGAGGACTCTTGGGGGAACAAGCGATGAAGCAATTCTGGGGTATGATACCAGAATGTGAGTATTTTCTATTGATTTTCTTTATAAATGGTGCATGTTGAGGATTTTTGCCGCATTTGACCTGATGGTTTGCCATTGATTAAAAGGTAAACCTCCGTCCCAAGTATGACTCCCATTTATCCATATATGGGTGGCGGATTTCAGAAGTGACTTTAGGAATGAGCAATAGTGAATAGATGCTAGAAATAAGCCCTCTAGTCGAGGTACAGTTTTTACAGATAGTCTCAAAGGGTGTCAAGGGGGAGTAGGGTTGTATTTAAGGCAGTAGATGTCAGCTGGGCATGAATTTCATGATGAAGTGGAAAGGAGGAATCTGGGAGATTGTATTTGGACTGAAGACTAGGAAAAGGCATTAGCGTGCGGCTCAGTGGATCTTCTACATCTGGTAAACATAATAGTTTCGCTTCTATCCAAGGGTTAATCACGTCACCTCTGTAGCTGGATGGAAAGGAGGGGTTAGACTATACCAACTTTCTAAAGATCACATATAGCAAGTGTATACTTTAAAGAGGTACTCCGCTGCTCAGCGTTTGGAACCAACTGAATACAGAGGCCATCATTTCCCACCGTACCTTTGAGTCACCCGGTATTTGTTTATGAAGACAATGTCATTTCAGGGAATTATAGGAAGGATGGGAAGAGATGGAGAAAAAAATTCTGGTACACCGACCACGAGCCCCGGAACAATGAAGAGAAGGGGGACTATGGTAAGTATTATGGCCAGACACACGTCTACTTTATTTTTTTTATTTATTTATGTTATTTTATTTCGTTTTGTTCAATGAGATGTTTGAGACACTGTACATGTACATCTTCAGTCATAAGGGCCCGGGTGTAACTGCTACTTCTGCCCCCCCCCTATAGCTTCACCTCCGGGGATGACATGTCCTTTGGTGCCATTGTGCTGTATGTTCTGTATTTATTCCACACTGGTCCTCTTGTAACTTATGGATGGATTCTCCAGAGGTTAAAGGGGTACTCCGGTGAAAAGTTTTTTTCTTTTAAATCAACTGGCTCTGAAAAGTTAAACAGATTTTTACATTACTTCTATTAAAAAATCTTAATGCTTCCTGTACTTATTAGCTGCTGAATACTACAGAGGAAATTCTTTTCTTTTTGGAACACAGAGTTCTCTGCTGACATCACGAGCACAATGCTCTCTGCTGATGTTATTATAATATTAATAAGTCTTTATTTATTTATTGTTGTCCTTAGTGGGATTTGAACCCAAGGCCCCAGCACTGCAAGGCAGCAGTGCTAACCACTAAGCCACCATGCTGCCCTTAGCATACATCTGCTATGCACGGTTGCTAAAATGGACAGAGATGTCAGCAGAGAGCACTGTGCTCGTGATGTCATTAGTGTTCCAAAAAGAAAGGAATTTTCGCTGTAGCATTCAGCAGCTAATAAGTACTGAAAGGATTAAGATTTTTTAATAGAAGTAATTTACAAATATGTTTAACTTTCTGGCACCAGTTGATTTAAAAGAAAAAAGCTTTTCACCGGAGTACCCCTTTAAACGGGTACTCCACCCCTAGACATCTTATTCTCTATCCAAAGGATAGGGAATAAGATGTCTGATTGTGGGAGTCCCGCCGCTGGGGACCCCCGCAATCTCGGCTGTGACACCCCAGACATCAGGTGCACGGAGCGAAATTCGCTCCATGCCGGATGACTGCTGATGCGGAGCGGAGGCTCGCCCTGCTCGTGATGTCATGGCCATGCCCCCCCCCCCCCCAATGCAAGTCTATGGGAGGGAGCATGACGGACGTCACGCCCCCTCCCATAGACTTGCATTGAGGGGGCGTGTGACGTCACGAGCCTCCAGCGCTGCACCCGACGCTCTAAACGAATGCTGGGTACAGCAGGGAGATCGCAGGGGACCCCCGCAATCAGACATCTAATCCTCTAGCCTTTGGATAGGGAACAAGATGTCTAGGGGTGGAGTACCCCTTTGAATAAGCACATGTCTATGGACGGGCCAGCAAAAACTGCCCCTGCTATTCTGTTGGGAACATTCTGTTAAAAAAATAGGTTTCTGCCAAAAGGTAGAGGGGGGGGGGGATCATGGCAGGAGTTGAGTAAATTTGCCATAGGTGGAAGAAGCCATATATACTCAGGTGGGAGGTCTTATGTAAATAGTGCAGAAAGTGTGGGGGGAAGACCTGCTATGTATACTGGGAAAAGGTTGGTCATTTGTGACCACTGGAAAATAATATTCTGCTATTATATCATGTCTTATCGTCATGTCACTTACAGGGCTGCACTTACTATTCTGCTGTGTCCACCCTGGTCACAAATCAGAAACACTTATGATACTAAACTACATAGAGAGCTAGGGCAGTACCCCATATACAACAGTGCAATAATAATCCTTATGTGACACACTTCATATAATACAACCACTATATACACTATGAATTCCCATAACTACTCCAAAAAGCCTAAGCTGTATAAAGTGCATTTCATCAAAATAACCACCGGAGGGCAGCAGCACAGCATCATTCTATCCACTATCCTACTATGCTAAACAGTAAAACAGAAATAAGTGGTCAGAATGTGATTCTGTGTGATAATTCTGCTTCATTTAAAACTAAGGATTATCATTGGGATCATTACATGTGTATGGTGTGATTACGGGCTCATGTAGAAAGACCTCATGGCAGCACGTAAATGTATAGAAATAATATCACAACACCAAAGGATTCACAGGAATGAATTCTCTCTTTCCTGGCAGGAGGTGAGAACCCTAGACCGGCGCCTCCTGACATTGGCGATAAGGAAAAATCAGCGCCCTCAAATGAGAAAGGTATTCTGTGTTACTGTACATTACAGGAGGGGTCATTTATAGAGCATAGTACAGTGATCCCTCAACTTACAATGGCCTCAACATACAATAGTTTCAACATACAATGTTTTTTTTCTGGACTATTGTAACTTGAAACCAGACTCAACATACAATGTTACGGACAGTCCAGATTTGTGAAATGTGTCACAACTGGAGGAACTGACCAATCAGAATGGGCACTTTACTGGTAAATCACATGTATTACTGAAGTGCATGCACTGACTGGCTGTCTGGTAGTGCCCCCTACAGTACAGGGAGGAACTACAAGTTCTGTACTACTCCTTACCAGGGTTACCTTGCCAGGGTTAGCTGCTCCTTTGGACACCAAGTAAGGGTGGCTCCATTTGGGACACTGTGTGTACGGTATAGTACCCTGAAGAAGCTCCTGTCCTCTACTTAAACCTTTGTTTCCCAACCAGGATGCCTCCAGCTGTTGCAAAACTACAACTCCCAGCATGCCCGGACAGCCAACGGCTGTCCGGACATGCTGGGAGTTGTAGTTTTGCAACAGCTGGAGGTACCCTGGTTGGGAAACACTGACATAGACAGTGATTTACAGCTCCCATCAGATCTTTCTTACTTTTCTATGTAAGGATTTGTTTTATCTGTATTAGTTATCTACTTATTTTTCTTTATTCCTATCTTTTTCCTATTTTTTGGGTGACATTTTGGGGCTTCAGAACCAATTATCAGTTTTCCATAGAGTTCTGGTCTCAACATACAATGGTTTCAACATACAATGGTCGTCCTGGAACCAATTAATATTGTTACTTGAGGGACCACTGTATATTTTCCATGTCAAGTAGTATTATATGTGATATAGTGTATAGTCCTCCCTGACTTTACAGGACATGGCAGCCAAAAACCTGCAGAGAACAGCGAAACTCCAGTTCAGGAAAATGACGGTGAGGCAGATAAGAAGACATCAAAACCCAATGATCCACCATCCGGACATGACCGATCCCCCAACTGCAAGGGGCCCCAGCATTATTATAGAGGTGTGTGACCACTAACATCACAGCATCTACATTCTTACTGTTGTAAGAGGGTTTTGGGGGTGTCTACCTGTATCTTTGGGGACCCTTACCCTTGGTACCTCCCTGCTCTTGGCAGGATTATCCTGAACCTCCACTTCTTGGCAGCTAGGGTTCTTGTCTGCCTCCACTCAGCGGAGCATCCGGAGTATGGATGTGGGGCCCTGCTGGGAACATCTTAGATATAATCTAATTTGAACTAACTTTATATTGCATGAATAAAACATAAACAACCATGCATAACATAACATAGCATAGACGAGTATAACACAGAGTCCAACAAGGCAAAGGGGATACAGGTTTCCCCATTGCCTATACAAAGTTCTGCTGTCACGTATGGGCAGGGAACCGTGAAGCCCTAACTCACCGACAGCCACTATCCCTACCTATTGCCTATCCGTGACAGATCGACAACCATAATGACAAATCCTCCCTGCTAAGTGCTAGGGCAGCGTTGTCAAAATAATAAAATCCAAAAACAGTAGGAGTCGGTAAACAGCCGGAGGCACACAAACTAACGGAGATACACTAAGACACACACAAGGAACTAGAGGAATACAGTGGAGTACAGGAACACAGAGCAAGAAAAGAGTCAAGGGGAAAGCCAAAGATCAATAAACAAGCAGGTATCCAGTAAGAGGAGGTGTAAGCTAAGGTATAACCTTTCACAGACAATGAATTGATCACTGCTCCTAGCTTATATAAGATGGTGATCAGGGATCACAAAAACGTATCTCCCAAGATTGCCGAACTACTCTCCCATAGAACTACATGGCGGGGGCGTGGCGGCCTCCGCTTTGGGCGGGGGTTGTGACATGCTCCTGTGCTAGTGTCCTGGGCTCCAAACAGGAGATTTCGGGGGGCCCCAGCGCTACCCCCCCCCCCCCCACCCCCGTGAAGAAAAACGTATCCCCCTCCTTTGGATAGGGGATACGTTTTTGAGCATGAGACTTATCCTTTAACTCTTCGCGTTTGGCCAGAGCCAGACGGTACCACCTGCTCTACAGCCTTACTGGGATTAGGCTGAACTCTTATAATGTCCCCCACCTAACCTCAAGGCCTTTACTCTGTGTATGAACACAGGGTGCCCTTTTGTGGGACAGGGAAGAAGGGCTTCAAGCTTAGGGTGCATTCACACCACGTTTTTGCAATACAGTTCCCGTATACGTTTTCAATGTGAAAACCGGAACCATATTAAAAATCGTATGCATTGACTCTCCATTGAAAACCGTATGCCAAACGATGCATCTGGTTGCATACGTTTTGCGTCTTGTACAGTTTTGTCTGTTTTTTTTTCCCGTGCCCAAAACTGTAGCCTATCACGGTTTTTGGTCCAGGTGAAAAACCGTATTAAACCGTATGCATTTTTTCTTAACATGGGAGTCAATGGGAACCGTACAGAACCATGTGTGCCTACAGTTCCATCCAGTTTGCACCATACGGTTTTTGACTTTGCACAATTTTTTTTTTCTTGGAATTTCAATCAAACAAGTGAAACTTCATTCATAATGGAGTAAAAAGTTAAAAAGGTTTAAGTTTTTTTCTTAAAAAACGGATGCAACCGGACATAATTTTTCAAACCGTATACAGGTTAAAATTAGTACACACATTTTGATACAGTTTAGTCTGGTTTTGAGGAACCCGTTTTTCATCAAAAACTTGATACGGGAACTGTATTGCAAAAACGTGGTGTGAATGCAGCCTTACCCTTACGCCGATAGTAATCAGGTCAGTCCAGCTGCAGTTTCTCTTACTGCTCACAGAGGCTGTAGTGGAATCAGTTCTGGATCTCTTCAACTCGCCAGCAGGCCTTAGTCAGCTACTGCAGCATTTTTTTATTATTATTATTATTTTTTATATTGTTCTTATTAAGTATTACAATAAATAAAAACAATATACCAAACAAACAGCTAGTAATGAACTTAACATCACTCCCCCATCCCACGCACGCCTATCCGGAGACAAAAAAAAAAAAAAACAGCTAAAAGGAATAATCACCTTTTAGTTAGACCATTTTCCCCAATTTTTTTGCACTCGAATACATCTTGTTGGTGATCTTTTACTGTCTTTTATTTCATATTTTCTAACCTTCTCCACTAAATTAAATTAAACCAAGCCTAAGCCTCATAACTCCATCCTCATAAGATCCATCCTTTCTATTTGCTGGCTCTGTTGAACTGAACAATCTCCCCAAAATGGCTGCCACCACATGGTTACAAAATCTCCACCGCCCAGCTTTAGAAACTACTCAGTTCATATAGAGTGCTGCTGTAACCTTCTTTTTGTTTACATTATTACTATAAACCAGTGATTCCCAACCAGTGTGCCTCCAGCTGTGTGCATGCTGGGAGTTGTTGTTTTGCCACACCTGGAAACATACTGGTTGGAAAACAATGCTATATAACGTATATATACAGCAGTATATTTATGAAGGCAATGTCATTTCAGGGGATTATAGGAAAGATGGGCAAAGATGGAGAAAAAAATACTGGTCCTCTGACCATGAGTCCGAGAACAATGCAGAGAAGGAGGATTATGGTAAATAGCAACTTTAATATCTTTATATGTTTGTATTTTCTATAGGTTTTGCCTTGTGGTGCTATTATTTGTTCTGTATTCATTCCTTACTGGTCTTGTAAGTCTTGGCTGGATTTACCGTAGGCACACTGGGCATCAGGGAATAAGGGTGGTCCTATTTTGAAGTATTGGGGAGCTACTTTGACTGCCAGCAGAAGAGGAGAACAGCTGTGGCTGCCAGGGTTGTGGGATGTTACAGTTGTGGTAACCCAGTGCAGGATGTTGTCCTGTCCGGTAAATGTTGCCTCAGGCTCTTCCAGTGTCACTGTTCTGGGCCCACTGCTCTAGGGTAAATTGTATTTTGTTGTACTGCCATTTTATGTTATACATATGTTTATCAGGGTTACTGTATCTTTAAGGAAAGTCATGCAGAGTAAACCATGTGATTGTGATCCCCCACCTTAATGCTTAAAACTTACCTGTCAGATCCCCCCAAAAAAACAAAACTTATATGTTCCTCGTTCTGATCAAGTAAATCTAATTTTTATTTGTCCACGACCTATATTTCTCTCAGAATTACCTTTATTTACTTGCCATCATTGCTCAGTGAGGTTTCTGTCCATGCAGAGGCATGGGGCGTGTCCCTCTCTTCTCACTGTGATGACTCCTCCCACTCCTCTCTCACTCTACTCTCACTCACAGAGGGCTGGGAGCAAGTACAGCAGCTCTGGACTTGCCTGCAGCCCTGTCAATCACTCATGGTGTCCATGACGTGTCGATGACTGTTACGCCTAGCGCTCCGGGCCCCCGCTCCTCCCCGGAGCGCTCACGGCGTCTTTCTCCCTGCAGCTCCCCGGTCAGTCCCGCTGACCGGGAGCGCTGCTCTGTCATGGCCGTTGGGCATGCGATTCGCACAGCGGGACGCGCCCGCTCGCGAATCGCATCCCAGGTCACTTACCCGTTCCCGTCCCCTGCTGTCATGTGCTGGCGCGCGCGGCTCCGCTCTCTAGGGCGCGCGCGCGCCAGCTCCCTGAGACTTAAAGGGCCAGTGCACCAATGATTGGTGCCTGGCCCAATTAGCTTAATTGGCTCCCACCTGCTCCCTGGCTATATCTGGTCTCCTCCCTTGCACTCCCTTGCCGGATCTTGTTGCCCTTGTGCCTAGTGAAAGCGTTTTGTGTGTTTAAAGCCTGTGTACCAGAACTTCTGCTATCTCCCCTGACTACGAACCTTGCCGCCTGCCCCCGACCTTCTGCTACGTCCGACTTTGCTTCTGCCTACTCCCTTGTACCTCGCCTATCTTCAGCAGTCAGAGAGGTGAGCCGTTGCTAGTGGATACGACCTGGTCACTACCGCCGCAGCAAGACCATCCCGCTTTGCGGCGGGCTCTGGTGAAAACCTGTAGTGGCTTAGAACCGGTCCACTAGCGCGGTCCTCGCCATCCCTCTCTGGCACAGAGGATCCACTACCTGCCAGCCGGCATCGTGACAGTAGATCCGGCCATGGATCCCGCTGAAGTTCCTCTGCCAGTTGTCGCTGACCTCCCTACGCTGGTCGCCCAGCAAGCTCGTCAGATCGCCCAACAAGATCACCAGCTGTCGTACTTGACCACCATGACACAGCAACTCCAGTCACAACTACAGCAAGTACAGTCACAGCTACAGCAGCAACAACCATCTCCTCCGCCAGCTCCTGCACCCCTTCCGCAGCGAGTGGCCACTCCTAGCCTCCGCCTGTCCTTGCCGGACAAATTTAACGGGGACTCTAAGTTTTGCCGTGGCTTTCTTTCGCAATGTTCCCTGCACTTGGAGATGATGTCGGACCAGTTTCCTACTGAAAGGTCTAAGGTGGCTTTCGTAGTCAGCCTTCTGTCTGGAAAAGCCCTGTCATGGGCCACACCGCTCTGGGACCGCAATGACCCCGTCACTGCCTCTGTACACTCCTTCTTCTCGGAAATTCGAAGTGTCTTTGAGGAACCTGCCCGAGCCTCTTCTGCTGAGACTGCCCTGCTGAACCTGGTCCAGGGTAATTCCTCCGTTGGCGAGTACGCCATACAATTCCGTACTCTTGCTTCTGAACTATCCTGGAATAATGAGGCTCTCTGCGCGACCTTTAAAAAAGGCCTATCCAGCAACATTAAAGATGTTCTGGCCGCACGAGAGACTCCTGCTAACCTGCATGAACTCATTCATCTAGCCACTCGCATTGACATGCGTTTTTCTGAGAGACATCAAGAGCTCCGCCAGGAAAAAGACTTAGATCTCTGGACACCTCTCCCACAGTCTCCACTGCAATCTGCGCCTAGGCCTCCCGCCGAGGAAGCCATGCAAGTGGATCGGTCTCGCCTGACCCTGGAAGAGAGGAATCGCCGTAAGGAAGAGAATCTTTGTCTGTACTGTGCCAGTACTGAACATTTTTTGGTGGATTGCCCAATCCGTCCTCCACGTCTGGGAAACGCACTCTCGCACCCAGCTCTCGTGGGTGTGGCGTCTCTTGATGCTAAGTCGGCTTCTCCACGTCTCACGCTGCCTGTTCGGATTTCTACTTCAGCCAGCTCTCCCCTCTCAGCCGTGGCCTGCCTGGACTCTGGAGCTTCTGGGAATTTTATTCGAGAGTCCTTAGTGAATAAATTCCGCATTCCGGTGACCCGTCTTGTCAAGCCACTCCACATTTCCGCGGTCAACGGAGCCAGGTTGGATTGCACCGTGCGTTACCGCACGGAGCCCCTCCTAATGTGCATCGGACCTCATCACGAGGAAATTGTATTTTTTGTCCTTCCTAATTGCACTTCCGAAATTCTCCTTGGACTACCCTGGCTTCAACACCATTCCCCAACCCTGGATTGGTCCACTGGGGAGATCAAGAGTTGGGGTCCCTCTTGTTCCAAGGACTGCCTTCAACCGGTTCCCAGTACTCCCTGCCGTGACCCTGTGGTTCCTCCTGTATCCGGTCCCCCTAAGGTCATTAAGGACTCTGCCTGCCACAAGAAATGCCTCTCCCCCCCTCCCAGTCCCATCAGGCAAGCCTCTGTGTCCCCTCATGGCCCTCGTCCTGGTGTCACACTGCCCCGTGCCAGGTCTCGCCCTCTGCCCTCTCTCCCCATTCCTACTCCTGCTGTTCTGCCTGCCGTTGAGGAATCCCTCCATCCTTTCCCGGTGTCCTCATCCCAGGGGAGGCAGTTACCGGACAAAGAGAAGGGGAGACCTAAGGGGGGGGGTACTGTTACGCCTAGCGCTCCGGGCCCCCGCTCCTCCCCGGAGCGCTCACGGCGTCTTTCTCCCTGCAGCTCCCCGGTCAGTCCCGCTGACCGGGAGCGCTGCTCTGTCATGGCCGTTGGGGATGCGATTCGCACAGCGGGACGCGCCCGCTCGCGAATCGCATCCCAGGTCACTTACCCGTTCCCGTCCCCTGCTGTCATGTGCTGGCGCGCGCGGCTCCGCTCTCTAGGGCGCGCGCGCGCCAGCTCCCTGAGACTTAAAGGGCCAGTGCACCAATGATTGGTGCCTGGCCCAATTAGCTTAATTGGCTCCCACCTGCTCCCTGGCTATATCTGGTCTCCTCCCTTGCACTCCCTTGCCGGATCTTGTTGCCCTTGTGCCTAGTGAAAGCGTTTTGTGTGTTTAAAGCCTGTGTACCAGAACTTCTGCTATCTCCCCTGACTACGAACCTTGCCGCCTGCCCCCGACCTTCTGCTACGTCCGACTTTGCTTCTGCCTACTCCCTTGTACCTCGCCTATCTTCAGCAGTCAGAGAGGTGAGCCGTTGCTAGTGGATACGACCTGGTCACTACCGCCGCAGCAAGACCATCCCGCTTTGCGGCGGGCTCTGGTGAAAACCTGTAGTGGCTTAGAACCGGTCCACTAGCGCGGTCCTCGCCATCCCTCTCTGGCACAGAGGATCCACTACCTGCCAGCCGGCATCGTGACAATGACCACTGGAAACTGTAGGACTGGTATGTATCCCAGGAGGCAGGGGGACCCCTAGTGGACACTTTTTGACTGGCTTTTTCCATTATGAAATACAGAAAAATTTCCGGTGAAAGCTAAATATTTGGTTTTTGCATGCTTTATAACATATCAGAAGTTATTGTATCTGACAGTGCCCTTTTAGGTTGTGTAGGGTGGAGGAGTTGTTTAGTTTGAGTTAGTGTGGAGCTGAGGTACAGTGTGGAGAGGAGTGAGGAGAAGTCTGTGATAATCTGAAGGAGGCCTTGGAAGACTTCAAAAATCTACAGCCACGCCATTTACAAGCACCCCATTGCACATGTACTGTTCCAAGCCTGGTGATAAACTAAAAGCTTCAAGGGAATATTCTTCAGTCCGTCTGAAGTCAGCGTGGGTTGTCACAGGTGTTAAGTTAAAGTATAAAGGTCTGCAGCAACCATAATTTGGTCAAGCAAAAGTAACTACAAGTCCTAGCAAGGCAACAGGCTTCCAATGGTTACTCTGCACCCCTTCCCCCCCTTCTCTGATCTGTACTGTAAAGGATATTACCATCATTCCTGCCTCAGTAAAATATAGTCTTCCATAACCCTGCATCTGTGGTAATTATTGTTGCCAGCGCTTGGCCCAGGAGAAGTAAACCTTGGAGCGTGGTGGTTAACGCTACCCTGGCATCACGAACGGTACATCACCCCTCCCATAGACTAGCATTGAGGGGGCGGGGCATGACGTCATGAGGAGACATCACAAGCTCCCAGCGTCGGCTCCAGCATTCGAAAAAGTTTGTTCCAAACGTTGAGCAGCGGAGTACCCCTTCAAGGCCTTGTGATAAAATCAAAAAGATTCAAAGGTTTCCCCATCATTCTGAACTATTCACCCTACAAGAAGAATGTGAGAACAGAATTTTTTTATGTTTGCGAATGTATTTAAAAAAGGAAAAATTTTGCATGAACTGAAGTATTCAGACCCTTTTTTATGACACTTGAAATATATATATCTGGCTTCTACCTTTTCCCTGATCATCTCTGAGATGTTTCCGCACCTTGATCGGAGTCACCGGTAGTAAATTCAGATGATTGGACAGGATTTGTAAAGACACAGCTCTGTCTATATTAGTGGTGGGCGCGAATATTCGCAATCTGAATATTTATCGTGAATATCGCAAATTTGCGAATATTGAGAATATAGCGCTATATATTCGCAATTACGAATATTCCCTTTTTTTCACAGTACACATCACAGTGATCATCCCTCCCTGCTTCCAGCTTGTGGTGTAAACAAGGCTCCAATACTAGTTACTGTATCAGACTGGCGGGCGCCCCAAAGTTCGCATATGCAAATTTTCTCGCATATTGATCCCTCCCTTCTTTTAGCTCTTTTATCACGTGATACTGTGCATGCGCATGCAAATTTTATATTGAATGCACAGGCGCATGCAAATTTTATGGTGCATAGTAAAAAAGTCCACGAATATTGCGAATATGCGAATTATGCGAATATATGACGAATATAAGCCCATATATTCGCAAAATATTGCGAATTCAAATATGGCCTCTGCTGCTCAACACTAGTCTATATAAGGTCTCACTGATGACAATGTATATCAGAGCCAAAACCAAGCCATGAGGTGGGAAGAACTGCTTGTAGAGCTCAAAGACAGGATTGTGTGGAAGCATAGATCTGGAGAATAGTAGAAAAAAAAATTGATGCACTGACAGTTCCGAAGAGCACAGTGGCCTCCGTAATTCATTAATGGAAGAAATTTGGAATAACCAGGACCCTTTATTAGAGCTGGCTGCCCCACCAAACTAAGTAGGAGAGGGGCCTTGGTAACAGAGGTGACTAAAACCCCATTGATCACTCTTGCTGAGCTCCAAAGATCTTTAGTACTGTTAGGAGAGAATTCCATCACTGCAACCTCCACCAATCTGGGCTTTATGGCAGAGTGGCAAGAAAGAAGCCTCTCCTCAGTAAAAGACACACAAAAGCCTCCTGGAGTTTGCATAAAAGCCCCTGAAGGACTCTCAGACTGTGAGGAGCGAGATTCTCTAGTCCGTTGAAACCAAGACTGAACTTTTTGGCCTCAATTCTAAGCATCATCTCATGCCCCCTCCCATAGACTTGCATTGAGGGAGGGTGACGTCATGAGGGGACGGGGCTATGACGTCACGAGCTCCCGACGCCGATTCCAGCGTTCTAGCGTTCCAAACGCTGAGCAGCGCAGTACCCCTTTTAATTGGCCCAGCCAGAGCCCTGACTTTAACTTATTCAAGTTTATAATACACAATACAGGACATTAAATTTTAACATAAGACGTGAATTATCTTTCAGATTACTACGAACCATACAGGAAGCCCTATAGGAGAAGATGGAGGAAGCCAAACAAGAATGATGAGAATCATAGAGGTATTATTTCATTTCTTAGATATTCTGTAATCTAGTTTAATGATCTCTTCTGCCAAGTGATCTCCTATTTATGGACAATGGGAACAGGGAGGGTATACAGAGAATAAAATATGATTTCCTTTCAGAGGACAAAAAACTGTCTGACCAGGAACAGGGAGAGAAACCTCCATCCAGCAATGATCATCAGCAGGCAGACAGGAGACATCAAGGTAAGTCATTACAATTCTTATATAGATATGATGGCGTATATGCAGTAGGTTATGTGAGCATGGCATAGGACATACCCAGTCTATGAACCTGGCTGTATGGTATGTGGGTGTTTTTGGGTATTTTTTGCCAAATTTGGTCACAGATTGTTCTTCTTTAATACTTCGTAAGGTTGAAAAAAAGACAAGAGTCCATCAAGTTCAACCTAAAACCCTACTGTGTTGATCCAGAGGAAGGCAAAAAAATAAAATAAAAACATGAGGTTGATGTCAATTGCCCCATGACGGAGACATAATTCCTTCCCAACTCCAATTTGGCATCAGAATAAATCCCTGGATCAATGTTCTGTCCCCATAAAGCTAGTATACATACATACTTAAAAAGATGAGAGGCCTGTATACCTCAACTATGAGATACAGAATGAGGAAAAAAAATCCATAAAATCACATTGTCTGATTTTTAAAGAATGTATTTGCAAATTTTATGGTGGAAAATAAGTATTTGGTCAATAACAAAAGTTCATCTCAATACTTTGTTATATACCCTTTGTTGGCAATGACAGAGGTCAAATATTTTCTGTAAGTCTTCAAAAGGTTTTCACACAGTTGCTGATATTTTGGCCCATTTCTCCAAGCAGATCTCCTTTAGAGCAGTGATGATTTGGAGCTGTTGCTGGGCAACACAGACTTTTAACTCCCTCAAAAGGTTTTCTATGGGGTTGAGATCTGGAGACTGGCTAGGCCACTCCAGGACCTTGAAATGCTTCTTACAACGACACTCCTTTGTTGCCCGGGCAGTGTGTTTGGGATCACTGTCATGCTGAAAGACCCAGCCACATTTCATCTTCAATGCACTTGCTAATGGAAACAGGTTTTCACTCAAAATCTCACAATACATGGCCCCATTCATTCTTTCCTTTACACGGATCAGTCGTCCTGGTCCCTTAGCAGAAAAACAGCCCAAAGCATGATGTTTCCACACCACTGCTTCACAGTAGGTATGGTGTTCTTTGAATGCAACTCAGCATTCTTTCTCCTCCGAACACAACGAGTTGAGTTTTTACCAAAAAGTTCTACTTTTGTTTCATCTGACCATATGACATTCTCCCAATACTCTTCTGGATCATCCAAATGCTCTCTAGCAAACTTCAGACGGGCCCGCACATGTACTGGCTTAAGCAGGGGGACACGTCCTGCACTGCATGATTTGAGGCCTTTGTTACTTTGGTCATTCACTAGGTCCCCCTATGTTGTTCTGGAATTTTTGCTCACCATTCTTGAGATTATTTTGACACCACGGGGTGAGATCTTGTGTGAAGCTCCAGATCGAGGGAGATTATCAGTGGTCTTGTATGTCTTCCATTTTATAATAATTTCTCCCACAGTTGATTTCTTCACACCAAGCTGCTTGCCTATTTCAGATTCAGTCTTCTCAGCCTGGTGCAGGTCTACAATTTTGTTTCTGGTGTCCTTTAACAGCTCTTTGGTCTTGGCCATAGTGGAGTTTGGAGTGTGACTGTTAGAGGTTGTGGACAGGTGTCTTTTATACTGATAACAAGTTCATACAGGAGCCATTAATACAGGTAACGAGTGGAGGACAGAGGAGACTCTTAAAGAAGAAATACTTATTTTCCACCATAATTTGCAAACAAATTCTTTAAAAATCAGACAATGTGATTTCTTTTTCTCATTACGTCTCTCATAGTTGAGGTATACGTATAATGAAAATTACAGGCCTTTCTAATCTTTTTAAGTAGGAGAACTTGCACAATTGGTGGCTGACCAAATACTTTTTGCCCCACCTCTATAAAATTTTACCAGAAAAACATCCAGACCCCCTTGAACTTATTTCATTCAGTCTTAGTTCATTGAGTCAGACATCACAACATCATGTGGCCGAGAGTTCCATTGTCTCACTGCTCTTACAGTAAAGAAACCCTGTTTTGTTTTAACTCCATAATTTTCATGTAGTTTAAAATGAATATATCACCCCCTCTTCATAGCCTCATCTCTTTATCTTAGTCAACTAAAACCATCATAACTTATTACCACAGGACAAATGAAATATTACAGTGTATTGCTATGTATCGCTTCAACACATGGTTTACACTATCTTAGTCAACTTACATAGTTATATAGTTGGTATGGTAAAAAATAAAAATAAAAAAAACATACGTCCATTAAGTTCGACTTAAACCATTTAAACCTATATTACAGATCTGACTGCTGCAATCTCCATATCACCTGCAGCGCCACTACAGGGCAAATGAAATATTGCACAGTGCTAATTTAAAGGGAACCTGTCATCAGATTTTACCATATACAGTAACCCCCCCGACATGCGATGGCCCCGACATATGATCAAATCGACATACGATGGCTTCTCAGAGGCCATCGCATGTCGATGTCAGCATCAACATACGATGCTTTCATATGTCGGGGCCATCGCATTAACTGCTATCCGACAGCGCAAAATGCTTAAGCTGCTGTCGGATAGCAGTTTAAGCATCCCGGACAGGTTCACTTACCTATCCCCGCTGCTCCGGGTACACTTTGCGATCCTCCGGCATTTTCTGCATCTTCTCCGGGGTCCGGGCCTCGCTTTCCGGGGTCGTTATTATGTCGCTGCACACACCGTCCTGGCGCCGCAACGTAATAACGTCACCAGAAAGCGAGGCCCGGACACTGGAGAAGATGCGGAAGAAGCCGGAGGATCCCGAAGAAGACGCCGGAGCAGCGAGACAGCATCGGGAGCCCCTGGGACAGCATCGGGAGCGGTGAGGACGCGGTCTGGAGCGGCGGGAACAGGTGAGTATAACTTCCTATATTTTACATTGCACGAATCCCTCAACATACGATGGATTCGACAAACGAATTACCATCGTATGTTGAGGGACCACTGTACAGTACAATATGCTACAACGTGTTATAGATGCTAACATTTTCTTCTTCACCAACCCCAGGCAACATTCCTGCATGCAGGGATGGTGAGGATGTATAGTTTTAAAGTGCATCTCGCCGGCCCCATAAGTAGTTCCCTGGGCGGGGAGCTATACTCACCTAGTCCTGTCTTCTCCGGCTGTAATCACACCCCCCTCCACATCATTGATAGACCATATCACATCTCTGCTGCCTATGTAGACGGAACACAGTGATGACGCGGGCCGTGCCCAAGCTGTCAGACTGAGGGGGGGGGGTGATTGCAGCTCAGCAGACGGGACTAGGCGCCCAGGGAACTACTTACAAGGTCAGCAGGGGAGATTTTTAAACTATATATCCTTACTCTCCCAGAGGGCAAGAGACCTTTCTAGGGGTTGGTGATGACAGATTCTACATTGCTACGCATTATATATGGTAAATTCTGATGACAGGTTTCCCTTAAAGAGGTACTCCGCTGCTCAGCATTCGGAACAAACTGTTCCGAACGCTGGAGCTGGTGCCGGGAGCTCGTTACGTCATAGCCCCGTCCTCTCATGCCGTCATGCCCCACCCCCTCAATGCAAGTCTATGGGAGGGGGCGTGACGGTTGTTCGGAACAGTTTGTTCCAAACGCTGAGCAGCAGAGTACCCCTTTAAATGAGGAGAAGAGAAAAGAGGCTCTTTGTTATCCCATCACCCCACCACACGTGTATACACAAAGTAATAGGCACAACCTTTTTGAGTCACCCGGTATTTGTTTATGAAGGCAATGTTATTTCAGGGAATTATAAGAAACATGGGCAGAGATGGAGAAAAAAATACTGGCTGACCGACCACGAGCCCCAAAACAGTGCAGAGAAGGGGGACGATGGTAAGTATTATGGCCAGACACACGTCTACTTTATTTTTTATTTATTTATGGTCTGTTATTTCGTTTTTAAGATATTTGAGACACTGTACCTTTACATATTTGGAATCTGTGTGCACTATATAAATAAAGAGTTATTATAAGGGCCCGAGTGTGACTGCTACCTCTACACCCCCTATAACTTTGCCTCTTAGAATGACATGCCCTTTGGTGCCATTATGCTGTATGTTCTGTATTTATCCCACACATAACTATAGGGGGTGTAGAGGCAGCAGTTGCGCTGGTGCCCAAGGGGGCTCGGAAGAAACCTCTGCCCCATAGGAAAACCCCAGTATTATCAATGGAACTTGGTAGACATGGGGCCCTGTTTAAGATTTTGCATTGGGGCCCAAAAGGTTCAAGTTACACCACTGTTTGGAGAAAGACCTGCTATGAACATGGGGAAAGGTAGGTCTTAGGTAACTGCTGGAAAATGTAGAAAAATGAGGAGAAAGACAATGGTGGAAGCCTTCCATGCTGTGACCAATCGGGGAAGCAGGGGATCCTTCTGGAAATACTTGGAAGCTACTTTGCTGGCTTAAAGGAGGGGTACTCCGCTGCTCAGTGTTTAGAACAAACTGTTCCAAACGCTGGAGCCGGCGCCGGGAGCTCATGACGTCATTGCCCCGCCCCTCATTGTGTCATGCCCCGCCCCCTCAATGCAAGTCTATGGGAGCTGTCACGCCCACTCCCATAGACTTGTATTGAGGGGGTGGGACGTGACGTCATGAGGGTCGGGGCTATGATGTCATGAGCTCCTGGCGCCGTTTGAAACAGTTTGTTCCAAACGCTGAGCAGCGGAGTACCCCTTTAAGAAGAGAATTGAACTGGCTTTTAGGGTAGTTGGACATTGCAGGGACTACTAAACGACTGAAGGAGGTTCTAGTTTGACCTCTAAAGTTAAGAGGGGGGGGGAGTTGACTACTATAGGAAGGTGGACAATGCAGTGATACGACTCAGTGAGAGCCAACATTATTATTTGGGGCATATAGCATCTAGGGGGTAGATTGGCTGTTCTGCCTCTTCTATGGACATCTTATAATAGTGCAGCAGTGATGTAAAAGTAATATCAATTACAGATATGTACAGTGTGTAAATGGCTCTGGAGATTTTCAGCTATGGTGCTATGTGACACAGTAGTGGTGACCAGGGTATCAGGCCTTCCAGTTAGTCATCCCATAAAAGAAATCTAGAATGGTTGATATCAGAGGACAATCGAATGTAAGCATCTTAAAGGGGTACTCCGCTCCAAAGGATAGGGGATAAGATGTCTAAATCGCAGGGGTCCCGCTGCCGGGGCCCAGCACGATCTCCGCAAATGCTGGGTTTCTGCGGCAGTGGCCGTGACATCACAGCCACGCCCGCTCATGATGTCACGCCCCCTCCATTCATGTCTGTGGGAGGGGGCGTGTCGGCGTGGTGTGAAGTCACGAGGGAGCGGGCGTGGTGTGACATCACAAGGGGTCGGGGCGTGGTGTGACGTCCCTATCACGGCCTCCGGCCCCTAGCATACCACTTTAACCCCTTAAGGACCCATGACCCATGAATAAAGATCATTTAACACCTTCCCTAATAAAAGTTTAAATCACCCCCCTTTTCCCATTTAAAAAAACCCCAATGTCCGAATTATAAAAATATATTGTTAATTAACCATTAACCGCACGGTCAATGGTGTACGCACAAAAAAATTCCAAAGTCCAAAATAGTGCATTTTTGGTCACTTTTTATATCATGAAAAAATTAATAAAAATAATCAATGCGATTAATAAGTTCTATCACTGCAAAAATTGTACCGCTAAAATCTTCCGGTCATGACGCAAAAAATGAGCCCTCATACCGCCCCATACGCAGAAAAATAAAAAAGTTATAGGGGTCAGAAGATGACAATTTTAAACGTATTAATTTTCCTGCATGTAGTTATGATTTTTTCCAGAAGTACGACAAAATCAAACCTATAAAAGTATAAGTATATATCATTTTAATCGTATGGACCTACAGAA